>NC_132989.1:2917256-3542256 GCF_048564905.1 Vicugna pacos
AAAGATGAGACAAAAATAACTAAAATACAGACTAGTAATCCTGTATAAAAGATGAAGGATGGCAAAAATTGTGTCTTTTAAAGATAAAAATTGAAAAATCTCTGGTTGAATCGTGCAAAAAAATATAAGAAAGAGGATTCACATAAAAAAGCAGAGATTAAAGAAGAGATATTGCAACTGAAGTAACAGAAATTCAAATGATCAAAACAGACTACTATGAACAATTATATGCCAACATATTGGAAAATTCAGAAAAGAATGGATAAATCCCTACAAAAATACAACCTACCAAGACTGAATCATGAAGAATTGGAAAATACGGACAAATAATGAATAAAAAGATTGAGTCAGCAACCAAAACAACACAAAATAAAGCAAAAAAAGCCCACGAGCAGATGGCTTTATGGGTGAATTCTACAAGACATTTAAAGAAGAATTAATACCAATTCTCAAATTATTTGAAAAATGAAAGAAGGGAACACTTCCAAACTTATTTTGTGAGGCCAGCATTATCCTGATAGCAAAGCCAGATGAGGACAGTATAAGAAACAAAATTAGAATCAATATCTCAGATGAAGATACATACAAAAATCATCAAAAACATACAACAAAAAAATCTAACAGTACATTAAAAGAATCATATGGCATTATCAAGTGGGATTAATTCCTGGGATACCGGGATAGTTCAACACATAAAAATCAATGTTTATTGATTTGCTACATCACACTAACAGAATGAAGGATAAAATCGTGATAATCTCAACAGGTACAGAAAAGTCACTTAACAAACTTCAACTGCTTTTCATGGTAAAAAATATATTCTAAGTATAGAAGGAAAGCAATGCAACAAAATAAAGACCATAACAATGCAACAGCTAACCTCATACTCAAAAAAAGCTTGAAGGCTTTTCTCTAAAATCAGGAAAGCCATAAGAATTTCGACTCTCACTAATTCTACTCAACATTGTACAGGAAGTCCCATGCAGAGAAATCAGTCATGAAAAATAAATGAAAGGCATTCAAATCAAAAAGGAAAAATAAAATTGTATCTTTTGGTAGATTACATAATCTTTTTATTGAAGTGTAGTGTATTTACAATATTATGTTAGTTTCAGGTGTACAGTAAAGTGACTTAGGTTTTTTCAGATTGTATGTATATATATATATATATGAGTGTGTGTATATATATGTATATATATGCCTGAAGACTCCTGCAAAAAAAGAGTAATAGCCAATGAAAACAGTACAGTTTCTGAATATAAAGTCAACGTACAAAATTTACTTGCATTTCTATATATTAACAAAGAATTATCTAAATATAAATTATCAAAACAATCTTATTTCCGTTGGAAATATATATGCATGCATGTATGTATGTATGTAGGTAGGTATGTATGTATGTACGTATGCCTCATCTTTGGGGTATGTGTGTATATATATCTCTCTCATGAATGAATTTGGTAAAGCTGTAGGATACAAAATTTATATACAGAAATTAGTTGCAGTTTTATACACTAATAATGAAGTATCAGAAAAAGAAATTAAGAAAACAATCCCATTTACCATTCCAACAAAAATAATAAAATATCTAGGTATAAGCTATATCCTAAAGAGTACTTGTCCTCCAAAAACTGTATGATGCTCAGGAAGGAAATTGAAAATGACATGAACAGCTGGAAAGTTATACCATGTTTTTGGACTGAAGAATCAATATTGTTAAAATGATGATACTACCTAATGCAATGCACAGATGCTATGCAATCCACATCAAAATACTAATGGCATGATTCACAGAACTTGAACAGATAATTCTAAAGTTTGTATGGAAACACAAAAGACTCCAAGTAGCCAAAACAAACTTGAGAAAGAACAAACCTGGAGAAATCATATTCCCTCCCTTTAGACTATACTACAAAGCTACAGTAATCAAAAAAGTATGGTACTGGTGCGAAACAGACACATATGTCCGTGGAAGAGAATACAGAGTGTAGAAATAAACTCAGGGGTTTATGATCAATTAATCTATAACAAAGGAGGGAAGAATATAAAATGGAGAAAATACAGTCACTTCAATGAGTGGTGCTGGGAAAACTGTATAGCTACGTACAACAGAATGAAATTAGAACACTCTCTAACACCATATACAAAAATAAAATCAAAATCAGTTAAAGATCTAACTGTAAGACTGTGTACTCTAAAACTCCTAGAAGAAAACATAGGCAGAACACTCTTTGACATACATCACGGCAATATTTTTTTGGCTCTGGCTCCTAAAGTAAAGGAAATAAAAATAAAAATAAACAAGTGGAACTTAATTAGTCAAAAGCTGTTGCATAGCAAAGGAAATCATTGACAAAATGAAAAAATGACCTACTGAATGGGAGAAAATATTTCCAAATGACATGATCGATAAGGGATTACTATCCAACATATATAGAGAGCTCATACAACTCAACATCAAAAAATGAACAACCTGATTTAAAAATGGGCAAACACATTGAATATACTCTTTTTTCCCCAAAGAGGACATGCAGATGGCCCATTTCTAATCATCAGGGAAATGCAAATCAAAACCACAAGGGGATATCACCTCACACTTGTCAGAGGGCTATTATCAGAAAGAACATGAGGGGTGGAGGGTGGGAAGGGATAGATGGGATTTCAAAATTGTTAAACAGATAAACAAGATTACACTGTATGGCACAGGGAAATATACACAAGATCTTACAGTAGCTCACAGAGAAAACAATGTGACAATGAATATACCTATGTTCATGTATAACTGAAAAATTGTGCTCTACACTGGAATTTGACACAACACTGTAAAAAGATTTTGAATCAATAAAAAAAATGTAAAAAAAAAAGACATTGAAACAACCTAAATGTCCATCAACAGATGGCTGGATAAAGAAGTTGTGATATACTCATACAATGGAATACTACGCAGCCATAAAAAAGAATAAAATAATTCCATTTGTTGCAATATGGATGGACCTGGAGATTGTTACATTAAGTGAAGTAAGCCAGAAAGAGCAAGACAAATACCATATGACATCACTTATATGTGAAATAAAAATATCACAGAAATGAACTTATTTACTAAACAGAATCAGACCCATCAGACTCACAGACACAGAAAGCAAACTTATGGGTACCAAAGTGGAAAGCAGATGAGGGAGGAACCAATTAGAAGTTTGGAATTAGCAGATACAAAATACTATATATAACAGATAAGCAACAGGGTGTTACGGTATGACACAGAGAACTATACTCACTATCCTGTAAATAAACCATAATGGGAAAGAATATGAAAAAGAATATGTATATATATATATGTAAAGCTGAATCACTTTGCTGTACACCAGAAACTTACACAATACTATAAATCAACTATAATTTAATTAAAATATTTTAAAAGAATAAAGATATTACACAATTAATTTTCACCTCGAAGAACTAGAAAAAAAGAAAAAGCAAAGGTGAGGAAAGTAACAAAATAATAAAGATGAGACAAAAATAACTAAAATACAGACTAGTAATCCTGTATAAAAGATCAAGGATGGCAAAAATTGTGTCTTTTAAAGATAAAAATTGAAAAATCTCTGGTTGAATCGTGCAAAAAAATATAAGAAAGAGGATTCACATAAAAAAGCAGAGATTAAAGAAGAGATATTGCAACTGAAGTAACAGAAATTCAAATGATCAAAACAGACTACTATGAACAATTATATGCCAACATATTGGAAAATCCAGAAAAGAATGGATAAATTCCTACAAAAATACAACCTACCAAGACTGAATCATGAAGAATAGGAAAATACGGACAAATAATGAATAAAAAGATTGAGTCAGCAACCAAAACAACACAAAATAAAGCAAAAAAAGCCCACGAGCAGATGGCTTTATGGGTGAATTCTACAAGACATTTAAAGAAGAATTAATACCAATTCTCAAATTATTTGAAAAATGAAAGAAGGGAACACTTCCAAACTTATTTTGTGAGGCCAGCATTATCCTGATAGCAAAGCCAGATGAGGACAGTATAAGAAACAAAATTAGAATCAATATCTCAGATGAAGATACATACAAAAATCATCAAAAACATACAACAAAAAAATCTAACAGTACATTAAAAGAATCATATGGCATTATCAAGTGGGATTAATTCCTGGGATACCGGGATAGTTCAACACATAAAAATCAATGTTTATTGATTTGCTACATCACACTAACAGAATGAAGGATAAAATCGTGATAATCTCAACAGGTACAGAAAAGTCACTTAACAAACTTCAACTGCTTTTCATGGTAAAAAATATATTCTAAGTATAGAAGGAAAGCAATGCAACAAAATAAAGACCATAACAATGCAACAGCTAACCTCATACTCAAAAAAAGCTTGAAGGCTTTTCTCTAAAATCAGGAAAGCCATAAGAATTTCGACTCTCACTAATTCTACTCAACATTGTACAGGAAGTCCCATGCAGAGAAATCAGTCATGAAAAATAAATGAAAGGCATTCAAATCAAAAAGGAAAAATAAAATTGTATCTTTTGGTAGATTACATAATCTTTTTCTTGAAGTGTAGTGTATTTACAATATTATGTTAGTTTCAGGTGTACAGTAAAGTGACTTAGGTTTTTCAGATTGTATGTATATATATATATATATGAGTGTGTGTATATATATGTATATATATGCCTGAAGACTCCTGCAAAAAAAGAGTAATAGCCAATGAAAACAGTACAGTTTCTGAATATAAAGTCAACGTACAAAATTTACTTGCATTTCTATATATTAACAATGAACTATCTAAAAATAAATTATCAAAACAATCTTATTTCCATTGGAACTATATATGCATGCATGTATGTATGTATGTAGGTAGGTATGTATGTATGTACGTATGCCTCATCTTTGGGGTATGTGTGTATATATATCTCTCTCATGAATGAATTTGGTAAAGCTGTAGGATACAAAATTTATATACAGAAATTAGTTGCAGTTTTATACACTAATAATGAAGTATCAGAAGAAGGAATTAAGAAAACAATCCCATTTACCATTCCAACAAAAATAATAAAATATCTAGGTATAAGCTATATCCTAAAGAGTACTTGTCCTCCAAAAACTGTATGATGCTCAGGAAGGAAATTGAAAATGACATGAACAGCTGGAAAGTTATACCATGTTTTTGGACTGAAGAATCAATATTGTTAAAATGATGATACTACCTCATGCAATGCACAGATGCTATGCAATCCACATCAAAATACTAATGGCATGATTCACAGAACTTGAACAGATAATTCTAAAGTTTGTATGGAAACACAAAAGACTCCAAGTAGCCAAAACAAACTTGAGAAAGAACAAACCTGGAGAAATCATATTCCCTCCCTTTAGACTATACTACAAAGCTACAGTAATCAAAAAAGTATGGTACTGGTGCGAAACAGACACATATGTCCATGGAAGAGAATACAGAGTGTAGAAATAAACTCAGGGGTTTATGATCAATTAATCTATAACAAAGGAGGGAAGAGTATAAAATGGAGAAAATACAGTCACTTCAATGAGTGGTGCTGGGAAAACTGTATAGCTACGTACAAGAGAATGAAATTAGAACACTCTCTAACACCATATACAAAAATAAAATCAAAATCAGTTAAAGATCTAAATGTAAGACTGTGTACTCTAAAACTCCTAGAAGAAAACATAGGCAGAACAC
The DNA here is from genome assembly GCF_048564905.1 of Vicugna pacos. Classification (NCBI taxonomy): domain Eukaryota; kingdom Metazoa; phylum Chordata; class Mammalia; order Artiodactyla; family Camelidae; genus Vicugna; species Vicugna pacos. Next base: position 2,922,985 of record NC_132989.1, read on the forward strand.
TCTTTGACATACATCACGGCAATATTTTTTTGGCTCTGGCTCCTAAAGTAAAGGAAATAAAAATAAAAATAAACAAATGGAACTTAATTAGTCAAAAGCTGTTGCATAGCAAAGGAAATCATTGACAAAATGAAAAAATGACCTACTGAATGGGAGAAAATATTTCCAAATGACATGATCGATAAGGGATTACTATCCAACATATATAGAGAGCTCATACAACTCAACATCAAAAAATGAACAACCTGATTTAAAAATGGGCAAACACATTGAATATACTCTTTTTTCCCCAAAGAGGACATGCAGATGGCCCATTTCTAATCATCAGGGAAATGCAAATCAAAACCACAAGGGGATATCACCTCACACTTGTCAGAGGGCTATTATCAGAAAGAACATGAGGGGTGGAGGGTGGGAAGGGATAGATGGGATTTCAAAATTGTTAAACAGATAAACAAGATTACACTGTATGGCGCAGGGAAATATACACAAGATCTTACAGTAGCTCACAGAGAAAACAATGTGACAATGAATATACCTATGTTCATGTATAACTGAGAAATTGTGCTCTACACTGGAATTTGACACAACACTGTAAAATGATTTTGAATCAATAAAAAAATGTAAAAAAAAAAAGACATTGAAACAACCTAAATGTCCATCAACAGATGGCTGGATAAAGAAGTTGTGATATACTCATACAATGGAATACTACGCAGCCATAAAAAAGAATAAAATAATTCCATTTGTTGCAATATGGATGGACCTGGAGATTGTTACATTAAGTGAAGTAAGCCAGAAAGAGCAAGACAAATACCATATGACATCACTTATATGTGAAATAAAAATATCACACAAATGAACTTATTTACTAAACAGAATCAGACTCATCAGACTCACAGACACAGAAAGCAAACTTATGGGTACCAAAGTGGAAAGCAGATGAGGGAGGAACCAATTAGAAGTTTGGAATGAGCAGATACAAAATACTATATATAACAGATAAGCAACAGGGTGTTAAGGTATGACACAGAGAACTATACTCACTATCCTGTAAATAAACCATAATGGGAAAGAATATGAAAAAGAATATGTATATATATATATGTAAAGCTGAATCACTTTGCTGTACACCAGAAACTTACACAATACTATAAATCAACTATAATTTAATTAAAATATTTTAAAAGAATAAAGATATTACACAATTAATTTTCACTTCGAAGAACTAGAGAAAAAGAAAAAGCAAAGGTGAGGAAAGTAACAAAATAATAAAGATGAGACAAAAATAACTAAAATACAGACTAGTAATCCTGTATAAAAGATCAAGGATGGCAAAAATTGTGTCTTTTAAAGATAAAAATTGAAAAATCTCTGGTTGAATCGTGCAAAAAAATATAAGAAAGAGGATTCACATAAAAAAGCAGAGATTAAAGAAGAGATATTGCAACTGAAGTAACAGAAATTCAAATGATCAAAACAGACTACTATGAACAATTATATGCCAACATATTGGAAAATCCAGAAAAGAATGGATAAATTCCTACAAAAATACAACCTACCAAGACTGAATCATGAAGAATTGGAAAATACGGACAAATAATGAATAAAAAGATTGAGTCAGCAACCAAAACAACACAAAATAAAGCAAAAAAAGCCCACGAGCAGATGGCTTTATGGGTGAATTCTACAAGACATTTAAAGAAGAATTAATACCAATTCTCAAATTATTTGAAAAATGAAAGAAGGGAACACTTCCAAACTTATTTTGTGAGGCCAGCATTATCCTGATAGCAAAGCCAGATGAGGACAGTATAAGAAACAAAATTAGAATCAATATCTCAGATGAAGATACATACAAAAATCATCAAAAACATACAACAAAAAAATCTAACAGTACATTAAAAGAATCATATGGCATTATCAAGTGGGATTAATTCCTGGGATACCGGGATAGTTCAACACATAAAAATCAATGTTTATTGATTTGCTACATCACACTAACAGAATGAAGGATAAAATCGTGATAATCTCAACAGGTACAGAAAAGTCACTTAACAAACTTCAACTGCTTTTCATGGTAAAAAATATATTCTAAGTATAGAAGGAAAGCAATGCAACAAAATAAAGACCATAACAATGCAACAGCTAACCTCATACTCAAAAAAAGCTTGAAGGCTTTTCTCTAAAATCAGGAAAGCCATAAGAATTTCGACTCTCACCAATTCTACTCAACATTGTACAGGAAGTCCCATGCAGAGAAATCAGTCATGAAAAATAAATGAAAGGCATTCAAATCAAAAAGGAAAAATAAAATTGTATCTTTTGGTAGATTACATAATCTTTTTCTTGAAGTGTAGTGTATTTACAATATTATGTTAGATTCAGGTGTACAGTAAAGTGACTTAGGTTTTTTCAGATTGTATGTATATATATATATATATGAGTGTGTGTATATATATGTATATATATGCCTGAAGACTCCTGCAAAAAAAGAGTAATAGCCAATGAAAACAGTACAGTTTCTGAATATAAAGTCAACGTACAAAATTTACTTGCATTTCTATATATTAACAATGAACTATCTAAAAATAAATTATCAAAACAATCTTATTTCCATTGGAACTATATATGCATGCATGTATGTATGTATGTAGGTAGGTATGTATGTATGTACGTATGCCTCATCTTTGGGGTATGTGTGTATATATATCTCTCTCATGAATGAATTTGGTAAAGCTGTAGGATACAAAATTTATATACAGAAATTAGTTGCAGTTTTATACACTAATAATGAAGTATCAGAAAAAGAAATTAAGAAAACAATCCCATTTACCATTCCAACAAAAATAATAAAATATCTAGGTATAAGCTATATCCTAAAGAGTACTTGTCCTCCAAAAACTGTATGATGCTCAGGAAGGAAATTGAAAATGACATGAACAGCTGGAAAGTTATACCATGTTTTTGGACTGAAGAATCAATATTGTTAAAATGATGATACTACCTAATGCAATGCACAGATGCTATGCAATCCACATCAAAATACTAATGGCATGATTCACAGAACTTGAACAGATAATTCTAAAGTTTGTATGGAAACACAAAAGACTCCAAGTAGCCAAAACAAACTTGAGAAAGAACAAACCTGGAGAAATCATATTCCCTCCCTTTAGACTATACTACAAAGCTACAGTAATCAAAAAAGTATGGTACTGGTGCGAAACAGACACATATGTCCATGGAAGAGAATACAGAGTGTAGAAATAAACTCAGGGGTTTATGATCAATTAATCTATAACAAAGGAGGGAAGAGTATAAAATGGAGAAAATACAGTCACTTCAATGAGTGGTGCTGGGAAAACTGTATAGCTACGTACAACAGAATGAAATTAGAACACTCTCTAACACCATATACAAAAATAAAATCAAAATCAGTTAAAGATCTAAATGTAAGACTGTGTACTCTAAAACTCCTAGAAGAAAACATAGGCAGAACACTCTTTGACATACATCACGGCAATATTTTTTTGGCTCTGGCTCCTAAAGTAAAGGAAATAAAAATAAAAATAAACAAATGGAACTTAATTAGTCAAAAGCTGTTGCATAGCAAAGGAAATCATTGACAAAATGAAAAAATGACCTACTGAATGGGAGAAAATATTTCCAAATGACATGATCGATAAGGGATTACTATCCAACATATATAGAGAGCTCATACAACTCAACATCAAAAAATGAACAACCTGATTTAAAAATGGGCAAACACATTGAATATACTCTTTTTTCCCCAAAGAGGACATGCAGATGGCCCATTTCTAATCATCAGGGAAATGCAAATCAAAACCACAAGGGGATATCACCTCACACTTGTCAGAGGGCTATTATCAGAAAGAACATGAGGGGTGGAGGGTGGGAAGGGATAGATGGGATTTCAAAATTGTTAAACAGATAAACAAGATTACACTGTATGGCACAGGGAAATATACACAAGATCTTACAGTAGCTCACAGAGAAAACAATGTGACAATGAATATACCTATGTTCATGTATAACTGAAAAATTGTGCTCTACACTGGAATTTGACACAACACTGTAAAATGATTTTGAATCAATAAAAAAATGTAAAAAAAAAAAGACATTGAAACAACCTAAATGTCCATCAACAGATGGCTGGATAAAGAAGTTGTGATATACTCATACAATGGAATACTACGCAGCCATAAAAAAGAATAAAATAATTCCATTTGTTGCAATATGGATGGACCTGGAGATTGTTACATTAAGTGAAGTAAGCCAGAAAGAGCAAGACAAATACCATATGACATCACTTATATGTGAAATAAAAATATCACACAAATGAACTTATTTACTAAACAGAATCAGACTCATCAGACTCACAGACACAGAAAGCAAGCTTATGGGTACCAAAGTGGAAAGCAGATGAGGGAGGAACCAATTAGAAGTTTGGAATTAGCAGATACAAAATACTATATATAACAGATAAGCAACAGGGTGTTACGGTATGACACAGAGAACTATACTCACTATCCTGTAAATAAACCATAATGGGAAAGAATATGAAAAAGAATATGTATATATATATATGTAAAGCTGAATCACTTTGCTGTACACCAGAAACTTACACAATACTATAAATCAACTATAATTTAATTAAAATATTTTAAAAGAATAAAGATATTACACAATTAATTTTCACCTCGAAGAACTAGAGAAAAAGAAAAAGCAAAGGTGAGGAAAGTAACAAAATAATAAAGATGAGACAAAAATAACTAAAATACAGACTAGTAATCCTGTATAAAAGATGAAGGATGGCAAAAATTGTGTCTTTTAAAGATAAAAATTGAAAAATCTCTGGTTGAATCGTGCAAAAAAATATAAGAAAGAGGATTCACATAAAAAAGCAGAGATTAAAGAAGAGATATTGCAACTGAAGTAACAGAAATTCAAATGATCAAAACAGACTACTATGAACAATTATATGCCAACATATTGGAAAATCCAGAAAAGAATGGATAAATTCCTACAAAAATACAACCTACCAAGACTGAATCATGAAGAATTGGAAAATACGGACAAATAATGAATAAAAAGATTGAGTCAGCAACCAAAACAACACAAAATAAAGCAAAAAAAGCCCACGAGCAGATGGCTTTATGGGTGAATTCTACAAGACATTTAAAGAAGAATTAATACCAATTCTCAAATTATTTGAAAAATGAAAGAAGGGAACACTTCCAAACTTATTTTGTGAGGCCAGCATTATCCTGATAGCAAAGCCAGATGAGTACAGTATAAGAAACAAAATTATAATCAATATCTCAGATGAAGATACATACAAAAATCATCAAAAACATACAACAAAAAAATCTAACAGTACATTAAAAGAATCATATGGCATTATAAAGTGGGATTAATTCCTGGGATACCGGGATAGTTCAACACATAAAAATCAATGTTTATTGATTTGCTACATCACACTAACAGAATGAAGGATAAAATCGTGATAATCTCAACAGGTACAGAAAAGTCACTTAACAAACTTCAACTGCTTTTCATGGTAAAAAATATATTCTAAGTATAGAAGGAAAGCAATGCAACAAAATAAAGACCATAACAATGCAACAGCTAACCTCATACTCAAAAAAAGCTTGAAGGCTTTTCTCTAAAATCAGGAAAGCCATAAGAATTTCGACTCTCACTAATTCTACTCAACATTGTACAGGAAGTCCCATGCAGAGAAATCAGTCATGAAAAATAAATGAAAGGCATTCAAATCAAAAAGGAAAAATAAAATTGTATCTTTTGGTAGATTACATAATCTTTTTCTTGAAGTGTAGTGTATTTACAATATTATGTTAGTTTCAGGTGTACAGTAAAGTGACTTAGGTTTTTTCAGATTGTATGTATATATATATATATATATATATGAGTGTGTGTATATATATGTATATATATGCCTGAAGACTCCTGCAAAAAAAGAGTAATAGCCAATGAAAACAGTACAGTTTCTGAATATAAAGTCAACGTACAAAATTTACTTGCATTTCTATATATTAACAAAGAACTATCTAAAAATAAATTATCAAAACAATCTTATTTCCGTTGGAACTATATATGCATGCATGTATGTATGTATGTAGGTAGGTATGTATGTATGTACGTATGCCTCATCTTTGGGGTATGTGTGTATATATATCTCTCTCATGAATGAATTTGGTAAAGCTGTAGGATACAAAATTTATATACAGAAATTAGTTGCAGTTTTATACACTAATAATGAAGTATCAGAAAAAGAAATTAAGAAAACAATCCCATTTACCATTCCAACAAAAATAATAAAATATCTAGGTATAAGCTATATCCTAAAGAGTACTTGTCCTCCAAAAACTGTATGATGCTCAGGAAGGAAATTGAAAATGACATGAACAGCTGGAAAGTTATACCATGTTTTTGGACTGAAGAATCAATATTGTTAAAATGATGATACTACCTAATGCAATGCACAGATGCTATGCAATCCATATCAAAATAATAATGGCATGATTCACAGAACTTGAAGAGATAATTCTAAAGTTTGTATGGAAACACAAAAGACTCCAAGTAGCCAAAACAAACTTGAGAAAGAACAAACCTGGAGAAATCATATTCCCTCCCTTTAGACTATACTACAAAGCTACAGTAATCAAAAAAGTATGGTACTGGTGCGAAACAGACACATATGTCCATGGAAGAGAATACAGAGTGTAGAAATAAACTCAGGGGTTTATGATCAATTAATCTCTAACAAAGGATGGAAGAATATAAAATGGAGAAAATACAGTCACTTCAATGAGTGGTGCTGGGAAAACTGTATAGCTACATACAACAGAATGAAATTAGAACACTCTCTAACACCGTATACAAAAATAAAATCAAAATCAGTTAAAGATCTAAATGTAAGACTGTGTACTCTAAAAGTCCTAGGAGAAAACATAGGCAGACCACCCTTTGACATACATCATGGCCATATTTTTTTGGCTCTGGCTCCTAAACTAAAGGAAATAAAAATAAAAATAAACAAATGGAACTTAATTAGTCAAAAGCTGTTGCATAGCAAAGGAAATCATTGACAAAATGAAAAAATGACCTACTGAATGGGAGAAAATATTTCCAAATAACATGATCGATAAGGGATTACTATCCAACATATATAGAGAGCTCATACAACTCAACATCAATAAATGAACAGCCTGATTTAACAATGGGCAAACACATTGAATATACTCTTTTTCCCCAAAGAGGACATGCAGATGGCCCATTTCTAATCATCAGGGAAATGCAAATCAAAACCACAAGGGGATATCACCTCACACTTGTCAGAGGGCTATTATCAGAAAGAACATGAGGGGTGGAGGGTGGGAAGGGATAGATGGGATTTCAAAATTGTTAAACAGATAAACAAGATTACACTGTATGGCACAGGGAAATACACACAAGATCTTACAGTAGCTCACAGAGAAAACAATGTGACAATGAATATACCTATGTTCATGTATAACTGAAAAATTGTGCTCTACACTGGAATTTGACACAACACTGTAAAATGATTTTGAATCAATAAAAAAAATGTAAAAAAAAAGACATTGAAACAACCTAAATGTCCATCAACAGATGGCTGCATAAAGAAGTTGTGATATACTCATACAATGGAATACTACGCAGCCATAAAAAAGAATAAAATAATTCCATTTGTTGCAATATGGATAGACCTGGAGATTGTTACATTAAGTGAAGTAAGCCAGAAAGAGCAAGACAAATACCATATGACATCACTTATATGTGAAATAAAAATATCACACAAATGAACTTATTTACTAAACAGAATCACACTCATCAGACTCACAGACACAGAAAGCAAGCTTATGGGTACCAAAGTGGAAAGCAGATGAGGGAGGAACCAATTAGAAGTTTGGAATGAGCAGATACAAAATACTATATATAACAGATAAGCAACAGGGTGTTACGGTATGACACAGAGAACTATACTCAGTATCCTGTAAATAAACCATAATGGGAAAGAATATGAAAAAGGATATGTATATATATATATGCAAAGCTGAATCACTTTGCTGTACACCAGAAACTTACACAATACTATAAATCAACTATAATTTAATTAAAATATTTTAAAAGAATAAAGATATTACACAATTAATTTTCACCTCGAAGAACTAGAAAAAAAGAAAAAGCAAAGGTGAGGAAAGTAACAAAATACTAAAGATGAGACAAAAATAACTAAAATACAGACTGGTAATCCTGTATAAAAGATCAAGGATGGCATAAATTGTGTCTTTTAAAGATAAAAATTGAAAAATCTCTGGTTGAATTGTGCAAAAAAATATGAGAAAGAGGATTCACATAAAAAAAGCAGAGATTAAAGAAGAGATATTGCAACTGAAGTAACAGAAATTCAAATGATCAAAACAGACTACTATGAACAATTATATGCCAACATATTGGAAAATCCAGAAAAGAATGGATAAATTCCTACAAAAATACAACCTACCAAGACTGAATCATGAAGAATTGGAAAATACGGACAAATAATGAATAAAAAGATTGAGTCAGCAACCAAAACAACACAAAATAAAGCAAAAAAAGCCCACGAGCAGATGGCTTTATGGGTGAATTCTACAAGACATTTAAAGAAGAATTAATACCAATTCTCAAATTATTTGAAAAATGAAAGAAGGGAACACTTCCAAACTTATTTTGTGAGGCCAGCATTATCCTGATAGCAAAGCCAGATGAGGACAGTATAAGAAACAAAATTAGAATCAATATCTCAGATGAAGATACATACAAAAATCATCAAAAACATACAACAAAAAAATCTAACAGTACATTAAAAGAATCATATGGCATTATCAAGTGGGATTAATTCCTGGGATACCGGGATAGTTCAACACATAAAAATCAATGTTTATTGATTTGCTACATCACACTAACAGAATGAAGGATAAAATCGTGATAATCTCAACAGGTACAGAAAAGTCACTTAACAAACTTCAACTGCTTTTCATGGTAAAAAATATATTCTAAGTATAGAAGGAAAGCAATGCAACAAAATAAAGACCATAACAATGCAACAGCTAACCTCATACTCAAAAAAAGCTTGAAGGATTTTCTCTAAAATCAGGAAAGCCATAAGAATTTCGACTCTCACTAATGCTACTCAACATTGTACAGGAAGTCCCATGCAGAGAAATCAGTCATGAAAAATAAATGAAAGGCATTCAAATCAAAAAGGAAAAATAAAATTGTATCTTTTCGTAGATTACATAATCTTTTTATTGAAGTGTAGTGTATTTACAATATTATGTTAGTTTCAGGTGTACAGTAAAGTGACTTAGGTGGTTTCAGATAGTATGTATATATATATATATATGAGTGTGTGTATATATATGTATATATATGCCTGAAGACTCCTGCAAAAAAAGAGTAATAGCCAATGAAAACAGTACAGTTTCTGAATAGAAAGTCAACGTACAAAATTTACTTGCATTTCTATATATTAACAATGAACTATCTAAAAATCAATTATCAAAACAATCTTATTTCCGTTGGAACTATATATGCATGCATGTATGTATGTATGTAGGTAGGTATGTATGTATGTACGTATGCCTCATCTTTGGGGTATGTGTGTATATATATCTCTCTCATGAATGAATTTGGTAAAGCTGTAGGATACAAAATTTATATACAGAAATTAGTTGCAGTTTTATACACTAATAATGAAGTATCAGAAAAAGAAATTAAGAAAACAATCCCATTTACCATTCCAACAAAAATAATAAAATATCTAGGTATAAGCTATATCCTAAAGAATACTTGTCCTCCAAAAACTGTATGATGCTCAGGAAGGAAATTGAAAATGACATGAACAGCTGGAAAGTTATACCATGTTTTTGGACTGAAGAATCAATATTGTTAAAATGATGATACTACCTCATGCAATGCACAGATGCTATGCAATCCACATCAAAATACTAATGGCATGATTCACAGAACTTGAACAGATAATTCTAAAGTTTGTATGGAAACACAAAAGACTCCAAGTAGCCAAAACAAACTTGAGAAAGAACAAACCTGGAGAAATCATATTCCCTCCCTTTAGACTATACTACAAAGCTACAGTAATCAAAAAAGTATGGTACTGGTGCGAAACAGACACATATGTCCATGGAAGAGAATACAGAGTGTAGAAATAAACTCAGGGGTTTATGATCAATTAATCTATAACAAAGGAGGGAAGAGTATAAAATGGAGAAAATACAGTCACTTCAATGGGTGGTGCTGGGAAAACTGTATAGCTACGTACAACAGAATGAAATTAGAACACTCTCTAACACCATATACAAAAATAAAATCAAAATCAGTTAAAGATCTAAATGTAAGACTGTGTACTCTAAAACTCCTAGAAGAAAACATAGGCAGAACACTCTTTGACATACATCACGGCAATATTTTTTTGGCTCTGGCTCCTAAAGTAAAGGAAATAAAAATAAAAATAAACAAATGGAACTTAATTAGTCAAAAGCTGTTGCATAGCAAAGGAAATCATTGACAAAATGAAAAAATGACCTACTGAATGGGAGAAAATATTTCCAAATGACATGATCGATAAGGGATTACTATCCAACATATATAGAGAGCTCATACAACTCAACATCAAAAAATGAACAACCTGATTTAAAAATGGGCAAACACATTGAATATACTCTTTTTTCCCCAAAGAGGACATGCAGATGGCCCATTTCTAATCATCAGGGTAATGCAAATCAAAACCACAAGGGGATATCACCTCACACTTGTCAGAGGGCTATTATCAGAAAGAACATGAGGGGTGGAGGGTGGGAAGGGATAGATGGGATTTCAAAATTGTTAAACAGATAAACAAGATTACACTGTATGGCACAGGGAAATATACACAAGATCTTACAGTAGCTCACAGAGAAAACAATGTGACAATGAATATACCTATGTTCATGTATAGCTGAAAAATTGTGCTCTACACTGGAATTTGACACAACACTGTAAAATGATTTTGAATCAATAAAAAAATGTAAAAAAAAAAAGACATTGAAACAACCTAAATGTCCATCAACAGATGGCTGGATAAAGAAGTTGTGATATACTCATACAATGGAATACTACGCAGCCATATAAAAGAATAAAATAATTCCATTTGTTGCAATATGGATGGACCTGGAGATTGTTACATTAAGTGAAGTAAGCCAGAAAGAGCAAGACAAATACCATATGACATCACTTATATGTGAAATAAAAATATCACACAAATGAACTTATTTACTAAACAGAATCAGACTCATCAGACTCACAGACACAGAAAGCAAACTTATGGGTACCAAAGTGGAAAGCAGATGAGGGAGGAACCAATTAGAAGTTTGGAATTAGCAGATACAAAATACTATATATAACAGATAAGCAACAGGGTGTTACGGTATGACACAGAGAACGATACTCACTATCCTGTAAATAAACCATAATGGGAAAGAATATGAAAAAGAATATGTATATATATATATGTAAAGCTGAATCACTTTGCTGTACACCAGAAACTTACACAATACTATAAATCAACTATAATTTAATTAAAATATTTTAAAAGAATAAAGATATTACACAATTAATTTTCACCTCGAAGAACTAGAGAAAAAGAAAAAGCAAAGGTGAGGAAAGTAACAAAATAATAAAGATGAGACAAAAATAACTAAAATACAGACTAGTAATCCTGTATAAAAGATGAAGGATGGCAAAAATTGTGTCTTTTAAAGATAAAAATTGAAAAATCTCTGGTTGAATCGTGCAAAAAAATATAAGAAAGAGGATTCACATAAAAAAGCAGAGATTAAAGAAGAGATATTGCAACTGAAGTAACAGAAATTCAAATGATCAAAACAGACTACTATGAACAATTATATGCCAACATATTGGAAAATCCAGAAAAGAATGGATAAATTCCTACAAAAATACAACCTACCAAGACTGAATCATGAAGAATTGGAAAATACGGACAAATAATGAATAAAAAGATTGAGTCAGCAACCAAAACAACACAAAATAAAGCAAAAAAAGCCCACGAGCAGATGGCTTTATGGGTGAATTCTACAAGACATTTAAAGAAGAATTAATACCAATTCTCAAATTATTTGAAAAATGAAAGAAGGGAACACTTCCAAACTTATTTTGTGAGGCCAGCATTATCCTGATAGCAAAGCCAGATGAGGACAGTATAAGAAACAAAATTAGAATCAATATCTCAGATGAAGATACATACAAAAATCATCAAAAACATACAACAAAAAAATCTAACAGTACATTAAAAGAATCATATGGCATTATCAAGTGGGATTAATTCCTGGGATACCGGGATAGTTCAACACATAAAAATCAATGTTTATTGATTTGCTACATCACACTAACAGAATGAAGGATAAAATCGTGATAATCTCAACAGGTACAGAAAAGTCACTTAACAAACTTCAACTGCTTTTCATGGTAAAAAATATATTCTAAGTATAGAAGGAAAGCAATGCAACAAAATAAAGACCATAACAATGCAACAGCTAACCTCATACTCAAAAAAAGCTTGAAGGCTTTTCTCTAAAATCAGGAAAGCCATAAGAATTTCGACTCTCACCAATTCTACTCAACATTGTACAGGAAGTCCCATGCAGAGAAATCAGTCATGAAAAATAAATGAAAGGCATTCAAATCAAAAAGGAAAAATAAAATTGTATCTTTTGGTAGATTACATAATCTTTTTCTTGAAGTGTAGTGTATTTACAATATTATGTTAGATTCAGGTGTACAGTAAAGTGACTTAGGTTTTTTCAGATTGTATGTATATATATATATATATGAGTGTGTGTATATATATGTATATATATGCCTGAAGACTCCTGCAAAAAAAGAGTAATAGCCAATGAAAACAGTACAGTTTCTGAATATAAAGTCAACGTACAAAATTTACTTGCATTTCTATATATTAACAATGAACTATCTAAAAATAAATTATCAAAACAATCTTATTTCCATTGGAACTATATATGCATGCATGTATGTATGTATGTAGGTAGGTATGTATGTATGTACGTATGCCTCATCTTTGGGGTATGTGTGTATATATATCTCTCTCATGAATGAATTTGGTAAAGCTGTAGGATACAAAATTTATATACAGAAATTAGTTGCAGTTTTATACACTAATAATGAAGTATCAGAAAAAGAAATTAAGAAAACAATCCCATTTACCATTCCAACAAAAATAATAAAATATCTAGGTATAAGCTATATCCTAAAGAGTACTTGTCCTCCAAAAACTGTATGATGCTCAGGAAGGAAATTGAAAATGACATGAACAGCTGGAAAGTTATACCATGTTTTTGGACTGAAGAATCAATATTGTTAAAATGATGATACTACCTAATGCAATGCACAGATGCTATGCAATCCACATCAAAATACTAATGGCATGATTCACAGAACTTGAACAGATAATTCTAAAGTATGTATGGAAACACAAAAGACTCCAAGTAGCCAAAACAAACTTGAGAAAGAACAAACCTGGAGAAATCATATTCCCTCCCTTTAGACTATACTACAAAGCTACAGTAATCAAAAAAGTATGGTACTGGTGCGAAACAGACACATATGTCCATGGAAGAGAATACAGAGTGTAGAAATAAACTCAGGGGTTTATGATCAATTAATCTATAACAAAGGAGGGAAGAGTATAAAATGGAGAAAATACAGTCACTTCAATGAGTGGTGCTGGGAAAACTGTATAGCTACGTACAACAGAATGAAATTAGAACACTCTCTAACACCATATACAAAAATAAAATCAAAATCAGTTAAAGATCTAAATGTAAGACTGTGTACTCTAAAACTCCTAGAAGAAAACATAGGCAGAACACTCTTTGACATACATCACGGCAATATTTTTTTGGCTCTGGCTCCTAAAGTAAAGGAAATAAAAATAAAAATAAACAAATGGAACTTAATTAGTCAAAAGCTGTTGCATAGCAAAGGAAATCATTGACAAAATGAAAAAATGACCTACTGAATGGGAGAAAATATTTCCAAATGACATGATCGATAAGGGATTACTATCCAACATATATAGAGAGCTCATACAACTCAACATCAAAAAATGAACAACCTGATTTAAAAATGGGCAAACACATTGAATATACTCTTTTTTCCCCAAAGAGGACATGCAGATGGCCCATTTCTAATCATCAGGGAAATGCAAATCAAAACCACAAGGGGATATCACCTCACACTTGTCAGAGGGCTATTATCAGAAAGAACATGAGGGGTGGAGGGTGGGAAGGGATAGATGGGATTTCAAAATTGTTAAACAGATAAACAAGATTACACTGTATGGCACAGGGAAATATACACAAGATCTTACAGTAGCTCACAGAGAAAACAATGTGACAATGAATATACCTATGTTCATGTATAACTGAAAAATTGTGCTCTACACTGGAATTTGACACAACACTGTAAAATGATTTTGAATCAATAAAAAAATGTAAAAAAAAAAAGACATTGAAACAACCTAAATGTCCATCAACAGATGGCTGGATAAAGAAGTTGTGATATACTCATACAATGGAATACTACGCAGCCATAAAAAAGAATAAAATAATTCCATTTGTTGCAATATGGATGGACCTGGAGATTGTTACATTAAGTGAAGTAAGCCAGAAAGAGCAAGACAAATACCATATGACATCACTTATATGTGAAATAAAAATATCACACAAATGAACTTATTTACTAAACAGAATCAGACCCATCAGACTCACAGACACAGAAAGCAAGCTTATGGGTACCAAAGTGGAAAGCAGATGAGGGAGGAACCAATTAGAAGTTTGGAATTAGCAGATACAAAATACTATATATAACAGATAAGCAACAGGGTGTTACGGTATGACACAGAGAACTATACTCACTATCCTGTAAATAAACCATAATGGGAAAGAATATGAAAAAGAATATGTATATATATATATGTAAAGCTGAATCACTTTGCTGTACACCAGAAACTTACACAATACTATAAATCAACTATAATTTAATTAAAATATTTTAAAAGAATAAAGATATTACACAATTAATTTTCACCTCGAAGAACTAGAGAAAAAGAAAAAGCAAAGGTGAGGAAAGTAACAAAATAATAAAGATGAGACAAAAATAACTAAAATACAGACTAGTAATCCTGTATAAAAGATGAAGGATGGCAAAAATTGTGTCTTTTAAAGATAAAAATTGAAAAATCTCTGGTTGAATCGTGCAAAAAAATATAAGAAAGAGGATTCACATAAAAAAGCAGAGATTAAAGAAGAGATATTGCAACTGAAGTAACAGAAATTCAAATGATCAAAACAGACTACTATGAACAATTATATGCCAACATATTGGAAAATCCAGAAAAGAATGGATAAATTCCTACAAAAATACAACCTACCAAGACTGAATCATGAAGAATTGGAAAATACGGACAAATAATGAATACAAAGATTGAGTCAGCAACCAAAACAACACAAAATAAAGCAAAAAAAGCCCACGAGCAGATGGCTTTATGGGTGAATTCTACAAGACATTTAAAGAAGAATTAATACCAATTCTCAAATTATTTGAAAAATGAAAGAAGGGAACACTTCCAAACTTATTTTGTGAGGCCAGCATTTTCCTGATAGCAAAGCCAGATGAGGACAGTATAAGAAACAAAATTAGAATCAATATCTCAGATGAAGATACATACAAAAATCATCAAAAACATACAACAAAAAAATCTAACAGTACATTAAAAGAATCATATGGCATTATCAAGTGGGATTAATTCCTGGGATACCGGGATAGTTCAACACATAAAAATCAATGTTTATTGATTTGCTACATCACACTAACAGAATGAAGGATAAAATCGTGATAATCTCAACAGGTACAGAAAAGTCACTTAACAAACTTCAACTGCTTTTCATGGTAAAAAATATATTCTAAGTATAGAAGGAAAGCAATGCAACAAAATAAAGACCATAACAATGCAACAGCTAACCTCATACTCAAAAAAAGCTTGAAGGCTTTTCTCTAAAATCAGGAAAGCCATAAGAATTTCGACTCTCACTAATTCTACTCAACATTGTACAGGAAGTCCCATGCAGAGAAATCAGTCATGAAAAATAAATGAAAGGCATTCAAATCAAAAAGGAAAAATAAAATTGTATCTTTTGGTAGATTACATGATCTTTTTCTTGAAGTGTAGTGTATTTACAATATTATGTTAGTTTCAGGTGTACAGTAAAGTGACTTAGGTTTTTTCAGATTGTATGTATATATATATATATATGAGTGTGTGTATATATATGTATATATATGCCTGAAGACTCCTGCAAAAAAAGAGTAATAGCCAATGAAAACAGTACAGTTTCTGAATATAAAGTCAACGTACAAAATTTACTTGCATTTCTATATATTAACAATGAACTATCTAAAAATAAATTATCAAAACAATCTTATTTCCATTGGAACTATATATGCATGCATGTATGTATGTATGTAGGTAGGTATGTATGTATGTACGTATGCCTCATCTTTGGGGTATGTGTGTATATATATCTCTCTCATGAATGAATTTGGTAAAGCTGTAGGATACAAAATTTATATACAGAAATTAGTTGCAGTTTTATACACCAATAATGAAGTATCAGAAGAAGGAATTAAGAAAACAATCCCATTTACCATTCCAACAAAAATAATAAAATATCTAGGTATAAGCTATATCCTAAAGAGTACTTGTCCTCCAAAAACTGTATGATGCTCAGGAAGGAAATTGAAAATGACATGAACAGCTGGAAAGTTATACCATGTTTTTGGACTGAAGAATCAATATTGTTAAAATGATGATACTACCTCATGCAATGCACAGATGCTATGCAATCCACATCAAAATACTAATGGCATGATTCACAGAACTTGAACAGATAATTCTAAAGTTTGTATGGAAACACAAAAGACTCCAAGTAGCCAAAACAAACTTGAGAAAGAACAAACCTGGAGAAATCATATTCCCTCCCTTTAGACTATACTACAAAGCTACAGTAATCAAAAAAGTATGGTACTGGTGCGAAACAGACACATATGTCCATGGAAGAGAATACAGAGTGTAGAAATAAACTCAGGGGTTTATGATCAATTAATCTATAACAAAGGAGGGAAGAGTATAAAATGGAGAAAATACAGTCACTTCAATGAGTGGTGCTGGGAAAACTGTATAGCTACGTACAACAGAATGAAATTAGAACACTCTCTAACACCATATACAAAAATAAAATCAAAATCAGTTAAAGATCTAAATGTAAGACTGTGTACTCTAAAACTCCTAGAAGAAAACATAGGCAGAACACTCTTTGACATACATCACGGCAATATTTTTTTGGCTCTGGCTCCGAAAGTAAAGGAAATAAAAATAAAAATAAACAAATGGAACTTAATTAGTCAAAAGCTGTTGCATAGCAAAGGAAATCATTGACAAAATGAAAAAATGACCTACTGAATGGGAGAAAATATTTCCAAATGACATGATCGATAAGGGATTACTATCCAACATATATAGAGAGCTCATACAACTCAACATCAAAAAATGAACAACCTGATTTAAAAATGGGCAAACACATTGAATATACTCTTTTTTCCCCAAAGAGGACATGCAGATGGCCCATTTCTAATCATCAGGGAAATGCAAATCAAAACCACAAGGGGATATCACCTCACACTTGTCAGAGGGCTATTATCGGAAAGAACATGAGGGGTGGAGGGTGGGAAGGGATAGATGGGATTTCAAAATTGTTAAACAGATAAACAAGATTACACTGTATGGCACAGGGAAATATACACAAGATCTTACAGTAGCTCACAGAGAAAACAATGTGACAATGAATATACCTATGTTCATGTATAACTGAAAAATTGTGCTCTACACTGGAATTTGACACAACACTGTAAAATGATTTTGAATCAATAAAAAAATGTAAAAAAAAAAAGACATTGAAACAACCTAAATGTCCATCAACAGATGGCTGGATAAAGAAGTTGTGATATACTCATACAATGGAATACTACGCAGCCATAAAAAAGAATAAAATAATTCCATTTGTTGCAATATGGATGGACCTGGAGATTGTTACATTAAGTGAAGTAAGCCAGAAAGAGCAAGACAAATACCATATGACATCACTTATATGTGAAATAAAAATATCACACAAATGAACTTATTTACTAAACAGAATCAGACTCATCAGACTCACAGACACAGAAAGCAAGCTTATGGGTACCAAAGTGGAAAGCAGATGAGGGAGGAACCAATTAGAAGTTTGGAATTAGCAGATACAAAATACTATATATAACAGATAAGCAACAGGGTGTTACGGTATGACACAGAGAACTATACTCACTATCCTGTAAATAAACCATAATGGGAAAGAATATGAAAAAGAATATGTATATATATATATATGTAAAGCTGAATCACTTTGCTGTACACCAGAAACTTACACAATACTATAAATCAACTATAATTTAATTAAAATATTTTAAAAGAATAAAGATATTACTCAATTAATTTTCACCTCGAAGAACTAGAGAAAAAGAAAAAGCAAAGGTGAGGAAAGTAACAAAATAATAAAGATGAGACAAAAATAACTAAAATACAGACTAGTAATCCTGTATAAAAGATCAAGGATGGCAAAAATTGTGTCTTTTAAAGATAAAAATTGATAAATCTCTGGTTGAATCGTGCAAAAAAATATAAGAAAGAGGATTCACATAAAAAAGCAGAGATTAAAGAAGAGATATTGCAACTGAAGTAACAGAAATTCAAATGATCAAAACAGACTACTATGAACAATTATATGCCAACATATTGGAAAATCCAGAAAAGAATGGATAAATTCCTACAAAAATACAACCTACCAAGACTGAATCATGAAGAATTGGAAAATACGGACAAATAATGAATAAAAAGATTGAGTCAGCAACCAAAACAACACAAAATAAAGCAAAAAAAGCCCACGAGCAGATGGCTTTATGGGTGAATTCTACAAGACATTTAAAGAAGAATTAATACCAATTCTCAAATTATTTGAAAAATGAAAGAAGGGAACACTTCCAAACTTATTTTGTGAGGCCAGCATTATCCTGATAGCAAAGCCAGATGAGTACAGTATAAGAAACAAAATTATAATCAATATCTCAGATGAAGATACATACAAAAATCATCAAAAACATACAACAAAAAAATCTAACAGTACATTAAAAGAATCATATGGCATTATAAAGTGGGATTAATTCCTGGGATACCGGGATAGTTCAACACATAAAAATCAATGTTTATTGATTTGCTACATCACACTAACAGAATGAAGGATAAAATCGTGATAATCTCAACAGGTACAGAAAAGTCACTTAACAAACTTCAACTGCTTTTCATGGTAAAAACTATATTCTAAGTATAAAAGGAAAGCAATGCAACAAAATAAAGACCATAACAATGCAACAGCTAACCTCATACTCAAAAAAAGCTTGAAGGCTTTTCTCTAAAATCAGGAAAGCCATAAGAATTTCGACTCTCACTAATTCTACTCAACATTGTACAGGAAGTCCCATGCAGAGAAATCAGTCATGAAAAATAAATGAAAGGCATTCAAATCAAAAAGGAAAAATAAAATTGTATCTTTTGGTAGATTACATAATCTTTTTCTTGAAGTGTAGTGTATTTACAATATTATGTTAGTTTCAGGTGTACAGTAAAGTGACTTAGGTTTTTTCAGATTGTATGTATATATATATATATATATATATGAGTGTGTGTATATATATGTATATATATGCCTGAAGACTCCTGCAAAAAAAGAGTAATAGCCAATGAAAACAGTACAGTTTCTGAATATAAAGTCAACGTACAAAATTTACTTGCATTTCTATATATTAACAAAGAACTATCTAAAAATAAATTATCAAAACAATCTTATTTCCGTTGGAATTATATATGCATGCATGTATGTATGTATGTAGGTAGGTATGTATGTATGTACGTATGCCTCATCTTTGGGGTATGTGTGTATATATATCTCTCTCATGAATGAATTTGGTAAAGCTGTAGGATACAAAATTTATATACAGAAATTAGTTGCAGTTTTATACACTAATAATGAAGTATCAGAAAAAGAAATTAAGAAAACAATCCCATTTACCATTCCAACAAAAATAATAAAATATCTAGGTATAAGCTATATCCTAAAGAGTACTTGTCCTCCAAAAACTGTATGATGCTCAGGAAGGAAATTGAAAATGACATGAACAGCTGGAAAGTTATACCATGTTTTTGGACTGAAGAATCAATATTGTTAAAATGATGATACTACCTAATGCAATGCACAGATGCTATGCAATCCATATCAAAATAATAATGGCATGATTCACAGAACTTGAACAGATAATTCTAAAGTTTGTATGGAAACACAAAAGACTCCAAGTAGCCAAAACAAACTTGAGAAAGAACAAACCTGGAGAAATCATATTCCCTCCCTTTAGACTATACTACAAAGCTACAGTAATCAAAATAGTATGGTACTGGTGCGAAACAGACACATATGTCCATGGAAGAGAATACAGAGTGTAGAAATAAACTCAGGGGTTTATGATCAATTAATCTCTAACAAAGGATGGAAGAATATAAAATGGAGAAAATACAGTCACTTCAATGAGTGGTGCTGGGAAAACTGTATAGCTACATACAACAGAATGAAATTAGAACACTCTCTAACACCGTATACAAAAATAAAATCAAAATCAGTTAAAGATCTAAATGTAAGACTGTGTACTCTAAAACTCCTAGGAGAAAACATAGGCAGACCACTCTTTGACATACATCACGGCCATATTTTTTTGGCTCTGGCTCCTAAACTAAAGGAAATAAAAATAAAAAAATACAAATGGAACTTAATTAGTCAAAAGCTGTTGCATAGCAAAGGAAATCATTGACAAAATGAAAAAATGACCTACTGAATGGGAGAAAATATTTCCAAATAACATGATCGATAAGGGATTACTATCCAACATATATAGAGAGCTCATACAACTCAACATCAATAAATGAACAGCCTGATTTAACAATGGGCAAACACATTGAATATACTCTTTTTCCCCAAAGAGGACATGCAGATGGCCCATTTCTAATCATCAGGGAAATGCAAATCAAAACCACAAGGGGATATCACCTCACACTTGTCAGAGGGCTATTATCAGAAAGAACATGAGGGGTGGAGGGTGGGAAGGGATAGATGGGATTTCAAAATTGTTAAACAGATAAACAAGATTACACTGTATGGCACAGGGAAATACACACAAGATCTTACAGTAGCTCACAGAGAAAACAATGTGACAATGAATATACCTATGTTCATGTATAACTGAAAAATTGTGCTCTACACTGGAATTTGACACAACACTGTAAAATGATTTTGAATCAATAAAAAAAATGTAAAAAAAAAGACATTGAAACAACCTAAATGTCCATCAACAGATGGCTGCATAAAGAAGTTGTGATATACTCATACAATGGAATACTACGCAGCCATATAAAAGAATAAAATAATTCCATTTGTTGCAATATGGATAGACCTGGAGATTGTTACATTAAGTGAAGTAAGCCAGAAAGAGCAAGACAAATACCATATGACATCACTTATATGTGAAATAAAAATATCACACAAATGAACTTATTTACTAAACAGAATCACACTCATCAGACTCACAGACACAGAAAGCAAGCTTATGGGTACCAAAGTGGAAAGCAGATGAGGGAGGAACCAATTAGAAGTTTGGAATGAGCAGATACAAAATACTATATATAACAGATAAGCAACAGGGTGTTACGGTATGACACAGAGAACTATACTCAGTATCCTGTAAATAAACCATAATGGGAAAGAATATGAAAAAGGATATGTATATATATATATGCAAAGCTGAATCACTTTGCTGTACACCAGAAACTTACACAATACTATAAATCAACTATAATTTAATTAAAATATTTTAAAAGAATAAAGATATTACACAATTAATTTTCACCTCGAAGAACTAGAAAAAAAGAAAAACCAAAGGTGAGGAAAGTAACAAAATACTAAAGATGAGACAAAAATAACTAAAATACAGACTGGTAATCCTGTATAAAAGATCAAGGATGGCAAAAATTGTGTCTTTTAAAGATAAAAATTGAAAAATCTCTGGTTGAATTGTGCAAAAAAATATGAGAAAGAGGATTCACATAAAAAAGCAGAGATTAAAGAAGAGATATTGCAACTGAAGTAACAGAAATTCAAATGATCAAAACAGACTACTATGAACAATTATATGCCAACATATTGGAAAATCCAGAAAAGAATGGATAAATTCCTACAAAAATACAACCTACCAAGACTGAATCATGAAGAATTGGAAAATACGGACAAATAATGAATAAAAAGATTGAGTCAGCAACCAAAACAACACAAAATAAAGCAAAAAAAGCCCACGAGCAGATGGCTTTATGGGTGAATTCTACAAGACATTTAAAGAAGAATTAATACCAATTCTCAAATTATTTGAAAAATGAAAGAAGGGAACACTTCCAAACTTATTTTGTGAGGCCAGCATTATCCTGATAGCAAAGCCAGATGAGGACAGTATAAGAAACAAAATTAGAATCAATATCTCAGATGAAGATACATACAAAAATCATCAAAAACATACAACAAAAAAATCTAACAGTACATTAAAAGAATCATATGGCATTATCAAGTGGGATTAATTCCTGGGATACCGGGATAGTTCAACACATAAAAATCAATGTTTATTGATTTGCTACATCACACTAACAGAATGAAGGATAAAATCGTGATAATCTCAACAGGTACAGAAAAGTCACTTAACAAACTTCAACTGCTTTTCATGGTAAAAAATATATTCTAAGTATAGAAGGAAAGCAATGCAACAAAATAAAG
Source organism: Vicugna pacos (assembly GCF_048564905.1). Taxonomy (NCBI): domain Eukaryota; kingdom Metazoa; phylum Chordata; class Mammalia; order Artiodactyla; family Camelidae; genus Vicugna; species Vicugna pacos. The sequence continues at coordinate 2,946,132 of NC_132989.1, forward strand.
ACCATAACAATGCAACAGCTAACCTCATACTCAAAAAAAGCTTGAAGGCTTTTCTCTAAAATCAGGAAAGCCATAAGAATTTCGACTCTCACTAATTCTACTCAACATTGTACAGGAAGTCCCATGCAGAGAAATCAGTCATGAAAAATAAATGAAAGGCATTCAAATCAAAAAGGAAAAATAAAATTGTATCTTTTGGTAGATTACATAATCTTTTTCTTGAAGTGTAGTGTATTTACAATATTATGTTAGTTTCAGGTGTACAGTAAAGTGACTTAGGTTTTTTCAGATTGTATGTATATATATATATATATATATATATATGAGTGTGTGTATATATATGTATATATATGCCTGAAGACTCCTGCAAAAAAAGAGTAATAGCCAATGAAAATAGTACAGTTTCTGAATATAAAGTCAACGTACAAAATTTACTTGCATTTCTATATATTAACAAAGAACTATCTAAAAATAAATTATCAAAACAATCTTATTTCCGTTGGAATTATATATGCATGCATGTATGTATGTATGTAGGTAGGTATGTATGTATGTACGTATGCCTCATCTTTGGGGTATGTGTGTATATATATCTCTCTCATGAATGAATTTGGTAAAGCTGTAGGATACAAAATTTATATACAGAAATTAGTTGCAGTTTTATACACTAATAATGAAGTATCAGAAAAAGAAATTAAGAAAACAATCCCATTTACCATTCCAACAAAAATAATAAAATATCTAGGTATAAGCTATATCCTAAAGAGTACTTGTCCTCCAAAAACTGTATGATGCTCAGGAAGGAAATTGAAAATGACATGAACAGCTGGAAAGTTATACCATGTTTTTGGACTGAAGAATCAATATTGTTAAAATGATGATACTACCTAATGCAATGCACGGATGCTATGCAATCCATATCAAAATAATAATGGCATGATTCACAGAACTTGAACAGATAATTCTAAAGTTTGTATGGAAACACAAAAGACTCCAAGTAGCCAAAACAAACTTGAGAAAGAACAAACCTGGAGAAATCATATTCCCTCCCTTTAGACTATACTACAAAGCTACAGTAATCAAAAAAGTATGGTACTGGTGCGAAACAGACACATATGTCCATGGAAGAGAATACAGAGTGTAGAAATAAACTCAGGGGTTTATGATCAATTAATCTCTAACAAAGGATGGAAGAATATAAAATGGAGAAAATACAGTCACTTCAATGAGTGGTGCTGGGAAAACTGTATAGCTACATACAACAGAATGAAATTAGAACACTCTCTAACACCGTATACAAAAATAAAATCAAAATCAGTTAAAGATCTAAATGTAAGACTGTGTACTCTAAAACTCCTAGGAGAAAACATAGGCAGACCACTCTTTGACATACATCACGGCCATATTTTTTTGGCTCTGGCTCCTAAACTAAAGGAAATAAAAATAAAAATAAACAAATGGAACTTAATTAGTCAAAAGCTGTTGCATAGCAAAGGAAATCATTGACAAAATGAAAAAATGACCTACTGAATGGGAGAAAATATTTCCAAATAACATGATCGATAAGGGATTACTATCCAACATATATAGAGAGCTCATACAACTCAACATCAATAAATGAACAGCCTGATTTAACAATGGGCAAACACATTGAATATACTCTTTTTCCCCAAAGAGGACATGCAGATGGCCCATTTCTAATCATCAGGGAAATGCAAATCAAAACCACAAGGGGATATCACCTCACACTTGTCAGAGGGCTATTATCAGAAAGAACATGAGGGGTGGAGGGTGGGAAGGGATAGATGGGATTTCAAAATTGTTAAACAGATAAACAAGATTACACTGTATGGCACAGGGAAATACACACAAGATCTTACAGTAGCTCACAGAGAAAACAATGTGACAATGAATATACCAATGTTCATGTATAACTGAAAAATTGTGCTCTACACTGGAATTTGACACAACACTGTAAAATGATTTTGAATCAATAAAAAAAATGTAAAAAAAAAGACATTGAAACAACCTAAATGTCCATCAACAGATGGCTGCATAAAGAAGTTGTGATATACTCATACAATGGAATACTACGCAGCCATAAAAAAGAATAAAATAATTCCATTTGTTGCAATATGGGTGGACCTGGAGATTGTTACATTAAGTGAAGTAAGCCAGAAAGAGCAAGACAAATATCATATGACATCACTTATATGTGAAATAAAAATATCACACAAATGAACTTATTTACTAAACAGAATCAGACTCATCAGACTCACAGACACAGAAAGCAAGCTTATGGGTACCAAAGTGGAAAGCAGATGAGGGAGGAACCAATTAGAAGTTTGGAATGAGCAGATACAAAATACTATATATAACAGATAAGCAACAGGGTGTTACGGTATGACACAGAGAACTATACTCACTATCCTGTAAATAAACCATAATGGGAAAGAATATGAAAAAGAATATGTATATATATATATGTAAAGCTGAATCACTTTGCTGTACAAAAGAAACTTACACAATACTATAAATCAACTATAATTTTATTAAAATATTTTAAAAGAATAAAGATATTACACAATTAATTTTCACCTCGAAGAACTAGAAATAAAGAAAAAGCAAAGGTGAGGAAAGTAACAAAATAATAAAGATGAGACAAAAATAACTAAAATACAGACTAGTAATCCTGTATAAAAGATCAAGGATGGCAAAAATTGTGTCTTTTAAAGATAAAAATTGAAAAATCTCTGGTTGAATCGTGCAAAAAAATATAAGAAAGAGGATTCACATAAAAAAGCAGAGATTAAAGAAGAGATATTGCAACTGAAGTAACAGAAATTCAAATCATCAAAACAGACTACTATGAACAATTATATGCCAACATATTGGAAAATCCAGAAAAGAATGGACAAATTCCTACAAAAATACAACCTACCAAGACTGAATCATGAAGAATTGGAAAATACGGACAAGTAATGTATAAAAAAGATTCAGTCAGCAACCAAAACAAAACAAAATAAAGCAAAAAAAGCCCACGAGCAGATGGCTTTATGGGTGAATTCTACAAGACATTTAAAGAAGAATTAATACCAATTCTCAAATTATTTGAAAAATGAAAGAAGGGAACACTTCCAAACTTATTTTGTGAGGCCAGCATTATCCTGATAGCAAAGCCAGATGAGGACAGTATAAGAAACAAAATTATAATCAATATCTCAGATGAAGATACATACAAAAATCATCAAAAACATACAACAAAAAAATCTAACAGTACATTAAAAGAATCATATGGCATTATAAAGTGGGATTAATTCCTGGGATACCGGGATAGTTCAACACATAAAAATCAATGTTTATTGATTTGCTACATCACACTAACAGAATGAAGGATAAAATCGTGATAATCTCAACAGGTACAGAAAAGTCACTTAACAAACTTCAACTGCTTTTCATGGTAAAAAATATATTCTAAGTATAGAAGGAAAGCAATGCAACAAACTAAAGACCATAACAATGCAACAGCTAACCTCATACTCAAAAAAAGCTTGAAGGCTTTTCTCTAAAATCAGGAAAGCCATAAGAATTTCGACTCTCACTAATGCTACTCAACATTGTACAGGAAGTCCCATGCAGAGAAATCAGTCATGAAAAATAAATGAAAGGCATTCAAATCAAAAAGGAAAAATAAAATTGTATCTTTTCGTAGATTACATAATCTTTTCATTGAAGTGTAGTGTATTTACAATATTATGTTAGTTTCAGGTGTACAGTAAAGTGACTTAGGTGTTTTCAGATAGTATGTATATATATATATATATGAGTGTGTGTATATATATGTATATATATGCCCGCAGACTCCTGCAAAAAAAGAGTAATAGCCAATGAAAACAGTACAGTTTCTGAATAGAAAGTCAACGTACAAAATTTACTTGCATTTCTATATATTAACAATGAACTATCTAAAAATAAATTATCAAAACAATCTTATTTCCATTGGAACTATATATGCATGCATGTATGTATGTATGTAGGTAGGTATGTATGTATGTACGTATGCCTCATCTTTGGGGTATGTGTGTATATATATCTCTCTCATGAATGGATTTGGTAAAGCTGTAGGATACAAAATTTATATACAGAAATTAGTTGCAGTTTTATACACTAATAATGAAGTATCAGAAAAAGAAATTAAGAAAACAATCCCATTTACCATTCCAACAAAAATAATAAAATATCTAGGTATAAGCTATATCCTAAAGAGTACTTGTCCTCCAAAAACTGTATGATGCTCAGGAAGGAAATTGAAAATGACATGAACAGCTGGAAAGTTATACCATGTTTTTGGACTGAAGAATCAATATTGTTAAAATGATGATACTACCTAATGCAATGCACAGATGCTATGCAATCCACATCAAAATACTAATGGCATGATTCACAGAACTTGAAGAGATAATTCTAAAGTTTGTATGGAAACACAAAAGACTCCAAGTAGCCAAAACAAACTTGAGAAAGAACAAACCTGGAGAAATCATATTCCCTCCCTTTAGACTATACTACAAAGCTACAGTAATCAAAAAAGTATGGTACTGGTGCGAAACAGACACATATGTCCATGGAAGAGAATACAGAGTGTAGAAATAAACTCAGGGGTTTATGATCAATTAATCTATAACAAAGGAGGGAAGAATATAAAATGGAGAAAATACAGTCACTTCAATGAGTGGTGCTGGGAAAACTGTATAGCTACATACAACAGAATGAAATTAGAACACTCTCTAACACCATATACAAAAATAAAATCAAAATCAGTTAAAGATCTAAATGTAAGACTGTGTACTCTAAAACTCCTAGAAGAAAACATAGGCAGAACACTCTTTGACATACATCACGGCAATATTTTTTTGGCTCTGGCTCCTAAAGTAAAGGAAATAAAAATAAAAATAAACAAATGGAACTTAATTAGTCAAAAGCTGTTGCATAGCAAAGGAAATCATTGACAAAATGAAAAAATGACCTACTGAATGGGAGAAAATATTTCCAAATGACATGATCGATAAGGGATTACTATCCAACATATATAGAGAGCTCATACAACTCAACATCAAAAAATGAACAACCTGATTTAAAAATGGGCAAACACATTGAATATACTCTTTTTTCCCCAAAGAGGACATGCAGATGGCCCATTTCTAATCATCAGGGAAATGCAAATCAAAACCACAAGGGGATATCACCTCACACTTGTCAGAGGGCTATTATCAGAAAGAACATGAGGGGTGGAGGGTGGGAAGGGATAGATGGGATTTCAAAATTGTTAAACAGATAAACAAGATTACACTGTATGGCACAGGGAAATATACACAAGATCTTACAGTAGCTCACAGAGAAAACAATGTGACAATGAATATACCTATGTTCATGTATAACTGAAAAATTGTGCTCTACACTGGAATTTGACACAACACTGTAAAATGATTTTGAATCAATAAAAAAATGTAAAAAAAAAAGACATTGAAACAACCTAAATGTCCATCAACAGATGGCTGGATAAAGAAGTTGTGATATACTCATACAATGGAATACTACGCAGCCATAAAAAAGAATAAAATAATTCCATTTGTTGCAATATGGATGGACCTGGAGATTGTTACATTAAGTGAAGTAAGCCAGAAAGAGCAAGACAAATACCATATGACATCACTTATATGTGAAATAAAAATATCACACAAATGAACTTATTTACTAAACAGAATCAGACTCATCAGACTCACAGACACAGAAAGCAAGCTTATGGGTACCAAAGTGAAAAGCAGATGAGGGAGGAACCAATTAGAAGTTTGGAATGAGCAGATACAAAATACTATATATAACAGATAAGCAACAGGGTGTTACGGTATGACACAGAGAACTATACTCACTATCCTGTAAATAAACCATAATGGGAAAGAATATGAAAAAGAATATGTATATATATATATGTAAAGCTGAATCACTTTGCTGTACACCAGAAACTTACACAATACTATTAATCAACTATAATTTTATTAAAATATATTAAAAGAATAAAGATATTACACAATTAATTTTCACCTCGAAGAACTAGAAAAAAAGAAAAAGCAAAGGTGAGGAAAGTAACAAAATACTAAAGATGAGACAAAAATAACTAAAATACAGACTGGTAATCCTGTATAAAAGATCAAGGATGGCAAAAATTGTGTCTTTTAAAGATAAAAATTGAAAAATCTCTGGTTGAATTGTGCAAAAAAATATGAGAAAGAGGATTCACATAAAAAAGCAGAGATTAAAGAAGAGATATTGCAACTGAAGTAACAGAAATTCAAATGATCAAAACAGACTACTATGAACAATTATATGCCAACATATTGGAAAATCCAGAAAAGAATGGATAAATTCCTACAAAAATACAACCTACCAAGACTGAATCATGAAGAATTGGAAAATACGGACAAATAATGAATAAAAAGATTGAGTCAGCAACCAAAACAACACAAAATAAAGCAAAAAAAGCCCACGAGCAGATGGCTTTATGGGTGAATTCTACAAGACATTTAAAGAAGAATTAATACCAATTCTCAAATTATTTGAAAAATGAAAGAAGGGAACACTTCCAAACTTATTTTGTGAGGCCAGCATTATCCTGATAGCAAAGCCAGATGAGGACAGTATAAGAAACAAAATTAGAATCAATATCTCAGATGTAGATACATACAAAAATCATCAAAAACATACAACAAAAAAATCTAACAGTACATTAAAAGAATCATATGGCATTATCAAGTGGGATTAATTCCTGGGATACCGGGATAGTTCAACACATAAAAATCAATGTTTATTGATTTGCTACATCACACTAACAGAATGAAGGATAAAATCGTGATAATCTCAACAGGTACAGAAAACTCACTTAACAAACTTCAACTGCTTTTCATGGTAAAAAATATATTCTAAGTATAGAAGGAAAGCAATGCAACAAAATAAAGACCATAACAATGCAACAGCTAACCTCATACTCAAAAAAAGCTTGAAGGCTTTTCTCTAAAATCAGGAAAGCCATAAGAATTTCGACTCTCACTAATGCTACTCAACATTGTACAGGAAGTCCCATGCAGAGAAATCAGTCATGAAAAATAAATGAAAGGCATTCAAATCAAAAAGGAAAAATAAAATTGTATCTTTTCATAGATTACATAATCTTTTTATTGAAGTGTAGTGTATTTACAATATTATGTTAGTTTCAGGTGTACAGTAAAGTGACTTAGGTGGTTTCAGATAGTATGTATATATATATATATATGAGTGTGTGTATATATATGTATATATATGCCTGAAGACTCCTGCAAGAAAAGAGTAATAGCCAATGAAAACACTACAGTTTCTGAATAGAAAGTCAACGTACAAAATTTACTTGCATTTCTATATATTAACAATGAACTATCTAAAAATCAATTATCAAAACAATCTTATTTCCATTGGAACTATATATGCATGCATGTATGTATGTATGTAGGTAGGTATGTATGTATGTACGTATGCCTCATCTTTGGGGTATGTGTGTATATATATCTCTCTCATGAATGGATTTGGTAAAGCTGTAGGATACAAAATTTATATACAGAAATTAGTTGCAGTTTTATACACTAATAATGAAGTATCAGAAAAAGAAATTAAGAAAACAATCCCATTTACCATTCCAACAAAAATAATAAAATATCTAGGTATAAGCTATATCCTAAAGAGTACTTGTCCTCCAAAAACTGTATGATGCTCAGGAAGGAAATTGAAAATGACATGAACAGCTGGAAAGTTATACCATGTTTTTGGACTGAGGAATCAATATTGTTAAAATGATGATACTACCTAATGCAATGCACAGATGCTATGCAATCCACATCAAAATACTAATGGCATGATTCACAGAACTTGAAGAGATAATTCTAAAGTTTGTATGGAAACACAAAAGACTCCAAGTAGCCAAAACAAACTTGAGAAAGAACAAACCTGGAGAAATCATATTCCCTCCCTTTAGACTATACTACAAAGCTACAGTAATCAAAAAAGTATGGTACTGGTGCGAAACAGACACATATGTCCATGGAAGAGAATACAGAGTGTAGAAATAAACTCAGGGGTTTATGATCAATTAATCTATAACAAAGGAGGGAAGAATATAAAATGGAGAAAATACAGTCACTTCAATGAGTGGTGCTGGGAAAACTGTATAGCTACATACAACAGAATGAAATTAGAACACTCTCTAACACCATATACAAAAATAAAATCAAAATCAGTTAAAGATCTAAATGTAAGACTGTGTACTCTAAAACTCCTAGAAGAAAACATAGGCAGAACACTCTTTGACATACATCACGGCAATATTTTTTTGGCTCTGGCTCCTAAAGTAAAGGAAATAAAAATAAAAATAAACAAATGGAACTTAATTAGTCAAAAGCTGTTGCATAGCAAAGGAAATCATTGACAAAATGAAAAAATGACCTACTGAATGGGAGAAAATATTTCCAAATGACATGATCGATAAGGGATTACTATCCAACATATATACAGAGCTCATACAACTCAACATCAAAAAATGAACAACCTGATTTAAAAATGGGCAAACACATTGAATGTACTCTTTTTTCCCCAAAGAGGACATGCAGATGGCCCATTTCTAATCATCAGGGAAATGCAAATCAAAACCACAAGGGGATATCACCTCACACTTGTCAGAGGGCTATTATCAGAAAGAACATGAGGGGTGGAGGGTGGGAAGGGATAGATGGGATTTCAAAATTGTTAAACAGATAAACAAGATTACACTGTATGGCACAGGGAAATATACACAAGATCTTACAGTAGCTCACAGAGAAAACAATGTGACAATGAATATACCTATGTTCATGTATAACTGAAAAATTGTGCTCTACACTGGAATTTGACACAACACTGTAAAATGATTTTGAATCAATAAAAAAATGTAAAAAAAAAAGACATTGAAACAACCTAAATGTCCATCAACAGATGGCTGGATAAAGAAGTTGTGATATACTCATACAATGGAATACTACACAGCCATAAAAAAGAATAAAATAATTCCATTTGTTGCAATATGGATGGACCTGGAGATTGTTACATTAAGTGAAGTAAGCCAGAAAGAGCAAGACAAATACCATATGACATCACTTATATGTGAAATAAAAATATCACACAAATGAACTTATTTACTAAACAGAATCAGACTCATCAGACTCACAGACACAGAAAGCAAGCTTATGGGTACCAAAGTGGAAAGCAGATGAGGGAGGAACCAATTAGAAGTTTGGAATTAGCAGATACAAAATACTATATATAACAGATAAGCAACAGGGTGTTACGGTATGACACAGAGAACTATACTCACTATCCTGTAAATAAACCATAATGGGAAAGAATATGAAAAAGAATATGTATATATATATATGTAAAGCTGAATCACTTTGCTGTACACCAGAAACTTACACAATACTATTAATCAACTATAATTTTATTAAAATATATTAAAAGAATAAAGATATTACACAATTAATTTTCACCTCGAAGAACTAGAAAAAAAGAAAAAGCAAAGGTGAGGAAAGTAACAAAATAATAAAGATGAGACAAAAATAACTAAAATACAGACTAGTAATCCTGTATAAAAGATCAAGGATGGCAAAAATTGTGTCTTTTAAAGATAAAAATTGAAAAATCTCTGGTTGAATCGTGCAAAAAAATATAAGAAAGAGGATTCACATAAAAAAGCAGAGATTAAAGAAGAGATATTGCAACTGAAGTAACAGAAATTCAAATGATCAAAACAGACTACTATGAACAATTATATGCCAACATATTGGAAAATCCAGAAAAGAATGGATAAATTCCTACAAAAATACAACCTACCAAGACTGAATCATGAAGAATTGGAAAATACGGACAAATAATGAATAAAAAGATTGAGTCAGCAACCAAAACAACACAAAATAAAGCAAAAAAAGCCCACGAGCAGATGGCTTTATGGGTGAATTCTACAAGACATTTAAAGAAGAATTAATACCAATTCTCAAATTATTTGAAAAATGAAAGAAGGGAACACTTCCAAACTTATTTTGTGAGGCCAGCATTATCCTGATAGCAAAGCCAGATGAGGACAGTATAAGAAACAAAATTAGAATCAATATCTCAGATGAAGATACATACAAAAATCATCAAAAACATACAACAAAAAAATCTAACAGTACATTAAAAGAATCATATGGCATTATCAAGTGGGATTAATTCCTGGGATACCGGGATAGTTCAACACATAAAAATCAATGTTTATTGATTTGCTACATCACGCTAACACAATGAAGGATAAAATCGTGATAATCTCAACAGGTACAGAAAAGTCACTTAACAAACTTCGACTGCTTTTCATGGTAAAAAATATATTCAAAGTATAGAATTAAAGCAATGCAACAAACAAAAGACCATAACAATGCAACAGCTAACCTCATACTCAAAAAAAGCTTGAAGGCTTTTCTCTAAAATCAGGAAAGCCATAAGAATTTCGACTCTCACTAATGCTACTCAACATTGTACAGGAAGTCCCATGCAGAGAATTCAGTCATGAAAAATAAATGAAAGGCATTCAAATCAAAAAGGAAAAATAAAATTGTATCTTTTGGTAGATTACATAATCTTTTTATTGAAGTGTAGTGTATTTACAATATTATGTTAGTTTCAGGTGTACAGTAAAGTGACTTAGGTGTTTTCAGACAGTATGTATATATATATATATATATGAGTGTGTGTATATATATGTATATATATGCCTGAAGACTCCTGCAAAAAAAGAGTAATAGCCAATGAAAACAGTACAGTTTCTGAATAGAAAGTCAACGTACAAAATTTACTTGCATTTCTATATATTAACAATGAACTATCTAAAAATAAATTATCAAAACAATCTTATTTCCATTGGAACTATATATGCATGCATGTATGTATGTATGTAGGTAGGTATGTATGTATGTACGTATGCCTCATCTTTGGGGTATGTGTGTATATATATCTCTCTCATGAATGGATTTGGTAAAGCTGTAGGATACAAAATTTATATACAGAAATTAGTTGCAGTTTTATACACTAATAATGAAGTATCAGAAAAAGAAATTAAGAAAACAATCCCATTTACCATTCCAACAAAAATAATAAAATATCTAGGTATAAGCTATATCCTAAAGAGTACTTGTCCTCCAAAAACTGTATGATGCTCAGGAAGGAAATTGAAAATGACATGAACAGCTGGAAAGTTATACCATGTTTTTGGACTGAGGAATCAATATTGTTAAAATGATGATACTACCTAATGCAATGCACAGATGCTATGCAATCCACATCAAAATACTAATGGCATGATTCACAGAACTTGAAGAGATAATTCTAAAGTTTGTATGGAAACACAAAAGACTCCAAGTAGCCAAAACAAACTTGAGAAAGAACAAACCTGGAGAAATCATATTCCCTCCCTTTAGACTATACTACAAAGCTACAGTAATCAAAAAAGTATGGTACTGGTGCGAAACAGACACATATGTCCATGGAAGAGAATACAGAGTGTAGAAATAAACTCAGGGGTTTATGATCAATTAATCTATAACAAAGGAGGGAAGAATATAAAATGGAGAAAATACAGTCACTTCAATGAGTGGTGCTGGGAAAACTGTATAGCTACATACAACAGAATGAAATTAGAACACTCTCTAACACCATATACAAAAATAAAATCAAAATCAGTTAAAGATCTAAATGTAAGACTGTGTACTCTAAAACTCCTAGAAGAAAACATAGGCAGAACACTCTTTGACATACATCACGGCAATATTTTTTTGGCTCTGGCTCCTAAAGTAAAGGAAATAAAAATAAAAATAAACAAATGGAACTTAATTAGTCAAAAGCTGTTGCATAGCAAAGGAAATCATTGACAAAATGAAAAAATGACCTACTGAATGGGAGAAAATATTTCCAAATGACATGATCGATAAGGGATTACTATCCAACATATATAGAGAGCTCATACAACTCAACATCAAAAAATGAACAACCTGATTTAAAAATGGGCAAACACATTGAATGTACTCTTTTTTCCCCAAAGAGGACATGCAGATGGCCCATTTCTAATCATCAGGGAAATGCAAATCAAAACCACAAGGGGATATCACCTCACACTTGTCAGAGGGCTATTATCAGAAAGAACATGAGGGGTGGAGGGTGGGAAGGGATAGATGGGATTTCAAAATTGTTAAACAGATAAACAAGATTACACTGTATGGCACAGGGAAATATACACAAGATCTTACAGTAGCTCACAGAGAAAACAATGTGACAATGAATATACCTATGTTCATGTATAACTGAAAAATTGTGCTCTACACTGGAATTTGACACAACACTGTAAAATGATTTTGAATCAATAAAAAAATGTAAAAAAAAAAGACATTGAAACAACCAAAATGTCCATCAACAGATGGCTGGATAAAGAAGTTGTGATATACTCATACAATGGAATACTACGCAGCCATAAAAAAGAATAAAATAATTCCATTTGTTGCAATATGGATGGACCTGGAGATTGTTACATTAAGTGAAGTAAGCCAGAAAGAGCAAGACAAATACCATATGACATCACTTATATGTGAAATAAAAATATCACACAAATGAACTTATTTACTAAACAGAATCAGACTCATCAGACTCACAGACACAGAAAGCAAGCTTATGGGTACCAAAGTGGAAAGCAGATGAGGGAGGAACCAATTAGAAGTTTGGAATTAGCAGATACAAAATACTATATATAACAGATAAGCAACAGGGTGTTACGGTATGACACAGAGAACTATACTCACTATCCTGTAAATAAACCATAATGGGAAAGAATATGAAAAAGAATATGTATATATATATATGTAAAGCTGAATCACTTTGCTGTACACCAGAAACTTACACAATACTATAAATCAACTATAATTTTATTAAAATATATTAAAAGAATAAAGATATTACACAATTAATTTTCACCTCGAAGAACTAGAAAAAAAGAAAAAGCAAAGGTGAGGAAAGTAACAAAATAATAAAGATGAGACAAAAATAACTAAAATACAGACTAGTAATCCTGTATAAAAGATCAAGGATGGCAAAAATTGTGTCTTTTAAAGATAAAAATTGAAAAATCTCTGGTTGAATCGTGCAAAAAAATATAAGAAAGAGGATTCACATAAAAAAGCAGAGATTAAAGAAGAGATATTGCAACTGAAGTAACAGAAATTCAAATGATCAAAACAGACTACTATGAACAATTATATGCCAACATATTGGAAAATCCAGAAAAGAATGGATAAATTCCTACAAAAATACAACCTACCAAGACTGAATCATGAAGAATTGGAAAATACGGACAAATAATGAATAAAAAGATTGAGTCAGCAACCAAAACAACACAAAATAAAGCAAAAAAAGCCCACGAGCAGATGGCTTTATGGGTGAATTCTACAAGACATTTAAAGAAGAATTAATACCAATTCTCAAATTATTTGAAAAATGAAAGAAGGGAACACTTCCAAACTTATTTTGTGAGGCCAGCATTATCCTGATAGCAAAGCCAGATGAGGACAGTATAAGAAACAAAATTAGAATCAATATCTCAGATGAAGATACATACAAAAATCATCAAAAACATACAACAAAAAAATCTAACAGTACATTAAAAGAATCATATGGCATTATCAAGTGGGATTAATTCCTGGGATACCGGGATAGTTCAACACATAAAAATCAATGTTTATTGATTTGCTACATCACGCTAACACAATGAAGGATAAAATCGTGATAATCTCAACAGGTACAGAAAAGTCACTTAACAAACTTCGACTGCTTTTCATGGTAAAAAATATATTCAAAGTATAGAAGGAAAGCAATGCAACAAACTAAAGACCATAACAATGCAACAGCTAACCTCATACTCAAAAAAAGCTTGAAGGCTTTTCTCTAAAATCAGGAAAGCCATAAGAATTTCGACTCTCACTAATGCTACTCAACATTGTACAGGAAGTCCCATGCAGAGAATTCAGTCATGAAAAATAAATGAAAGGCATTCAAATCAAAAAGGAAAAATAAAATTGTATCTTTTGGTAGATTACATAATCTTTTTATTGAAGTGTAGTGTATTTACAATATTATGTTAGTTTCAGGTGTACAGTAAAGTGACTTAGGTGTTTTCAGACAGTATGTATATATATATATATATATGAGTGTGTGTATATATATGTATATATATGCCTGAAGACTCCTGCAAAAAAAGAGTAATAGCCAATGAAAACAGTACAGTTTCTGAATAGAAAGTCAACGTACAAAATTTACTTGCATTTCTATATATTAACAATAAACTATCTAAAAATAAATTATCAAAACAATCTTATTTCCATTGGAACTATATATGCATGCATGTATGTATGTATGTAGGTAGGTATGTATGTATGTACGTATGCCTCATCTTTGGGGTATGTGTGTATATATATCTCTCTCATGAATGAACTTGGTAAAGCTGTAGGATACAAAATTTATATACAGAAATTAGTTGCAGTTTTATACACTAATAATGAAGTATCAGAAAAAGAAATTAAGAAAACAATCCCATTTACCATTCCAACAAAAATAATAAAATATCTAGGTATAAGCTATATCCTAAAGAGTACTTGTCCTCCAAAAACTGTATGATGCTCAGGAAGGAAATTGAAAATGACATGAACAGCTGGAAAGTTATACCATGTTTTTGGACTGAAGAATCAATATTGTTAAAATGATGATACTACCTCATGCAATGCACAGATGCTATGCAATCCACATCAAAATACTAATGGCATGATTCACAGAACTTGAACAGATAATTCTAAAGTTTGTATGGAAACACAAAAGACTCCAAGTAGCCAAAACAAACTTGAGAAAGAACAAACCTGGAGAAATCATATTCCCTCCCTTTAGACTATACTACAAAGCTACAGTAATCAAAAAAGTATGGTACTGGTGCGAAACAGACACATATGTCCATGGAAGAGAATACAGAGTGTAGAAATAAACTCAGGGGTTTATGATCAATTAATCTATAACAAAGGAGGGAAGAATATAAAATGGAGAAAATACAGTCACTTCAATGAGTGGTGCTGGGAAAACTGTATAGCTACATACAACAGAATGAAATTAGAACACTCTCTAACACCATATACAAAAATAAAATCAAAATCAGTTAAAGATCTAAATGTAAGACTGTGTACTCTAAAACTCCTAGAAGAAAACATAGGCAGAACACTCTTTGACATACATCACGGCAATATTTTTTTGGCTCTGGCTCCTAAAGTAAAGGAAATAAAAATAAAAATAAACAAATGGAACTTAATTAGTCAAAAGCTGTTGCATAGCAAAGGAAATCATTGACAAAATGAAAAAATGACCTACTGAATGGGAGAAAATATTTCCAAATGACATGATCGATAAGGGATTACTATCCAACATATATAGAGAGCTCATACAACTCAACATCAAAAAATGAACAACCTGATTTAAAAATGGGCAAACACATTGAATATACTCTTTTTTCCCCAAAGAGGACATGCAGATGGCCCATTTCTAATCATCAGGGAAATGCAAATCAAAACCACAAGGGGATATCACCTCACACTTGTCAGAGGGCTATTATCACAAAGAACATGAGGGGTGGAGGGTGGGAAGGGATAGATGGGATTTCAAAATTGTTAAACAGATAAACAAGATTACACTGTATGGCACAGGGAAATATACACAAGATCTTACAGTAGCTCACAGAGAAAACAATGTGACAATGAATATACCTATGTTCATGTATAACTGAAAAATTGTGCTCTACACTGGAATTTGACACAACACTGTAAAATGATTTTGAATCAATAAAAAAATGTAAAAAAAAAAAGACATTGAAACAACCTAAATGTCCATCAACAGATGGCTGGATAAAGAAGTTGTGATATACTCATAAAATGGAATACTACGCAGCCATAAAAAAGAATAAAATAATTCCATTTGTTGCAATATGGAGGGACCTGGAGATTGTTACATTAAGTGAAGTAAGCCAGAAAGAGCAAGACAAATACCATATGACATCACTTATATGTGAAATAAAAATATCACACAAATGAACTTATTTACTAAACAGAATCAGACTCATCAGACTCACAGACACAGAAAGCAAGCTTATGGGTACCAAAGTGGAAAGCAGATGAGGGAGGAACCAATTAGAAGTTTGGAATTAGCAGATACAAAATAATATATATAACACATAAGCAACAGGGTGTTACGGTATGACACAGAGTACTATACTCACTATCCTGTAAATAAACCATAATGGGAAAGAATATGAAAAAGAATATGTATATATATATATGTAAAGCTGAATCACTTTGCTGTACAAAAGAAACTTACACAATACTATAAATCAACTATAATTTTATTAAAATATTTTAAAAGAATAAAGATATTACACAATTAATTTTCACCTCGAAGAACTAGAAAAAAAGAAAAAGCAAAGGTGAGGAAAGTAACAAAATAATAAAGATGAGACAAAAATAACTAAAATACAGACTAGTAATCCTGTATAAAAGATCAAGGATGGCAAAAATTGTGTCTTTTAAAGATAAAAATTGAAAAATCTCTGGTTGAATCGTGCAAAAAAATATAAGAAAGAGGATTCACATAAAAAAGCAGAGATTAAAGAAGAGATATTGCAACTGAAGTAACAGAAATTCAAATGATCAAAACAGACTACTATGAACAATTATATGCCAACATATTGGAAAATCCAGAAAAGAATGGATAAATTCCTTCAAAAATACAACCTACCAAGACTGAATCATGAAGAATTGGAAAATACGGACAAATAATGAATAAAAAGATTGAGTCAGCAACCAAAACAAAACAAAATAAAGCAAAAAAAGCCCACGAGCAGATGGCTTTATGGGTGAATTCTACAAGACATTTAAAGAAGAATTAATACCAATTCTCAAATTATTTGAAAAATGAAAGAAGGGAACACTTCCAAACTTATTTTGTGAGGCCAGCATTATCCTGATAGCAAAGCCAGATGAGGACAGTATAAGAAACAAAATTATAATCAATATCTCAGATGAAGATACATACAAAAATCATCAAAAACAACAACAAAAAAATCTAACAGTACATTAAAAGAATCATATGGCATTATAAAGTGGGATTAATTCCTGGGATACCGGGATAGTTCAACACATAAAAATCAATGTTTATTGATTTGCTACATCACACTAACAGAATGAAGGCTAAAATCGTGATAATCTCAACAGGTACAGAAAAGTCACTTAACAAACTTCAACTGCTTTTCATGGTAAAAAATATATTCAAAGTATAGAAGGAAAGCAATGCAACAAACTAAAGACCATAACAATGCAACAGCTAACCTCATACTCAAAAAAAGCTTGAAGGCTTTTCTCTAAAATCAGGAAAGCCATAAGAATTTCGACTCTCACTAATGCTACTCAACATTGTACAGGAAGTCCCATGCAGAGAAATCAGTCATGAAAAATAAATGAAAGGCATTCAAATGAAAAAGGAAAAATAAAATTGTATCTTTTGGTAGATTACATAATCTTTTTATTGAAGTGTAGTGTATTTACAATATTATGTTAGTTTCAGGTGTACAGTAAAGTGACTTAGGTGTTTTCAGACAGTATGTATATATATATATATATATATATATGAGTGTGTGTATATATATGTATATATATGCATGAAGACTCCTGCAAAAAAAGAGTAATAGCCAATGAAAACAGTACAGTTTCTGAATAGAAAGTCAACGTACAAAATTTACTTGCATTTCTATATATTAACAATGAACTATCTAAAAATAAATTATCAAAACAATCTTATTTCCATTGGAACTATATATGCATGCATGTATGTATGTATGTAGGTAGGTATGTATGTATGTACGTATGCCTCATCTTTGGGGTATGTGTGTATATATATCTCTCTCATGAATGGATTTGGTAAAGCTGTAGGATACAAAATTTATATACAGAAATTAGTTGCAGTTTTATACACTAATAATGAAGTATCAGAAAAAGAAATTAAGAAAACAATCCCATTTACCATTCCAACAAAAATAATAAAATATCTAGGTATAAGCTATATCCTAAAGAGTACTTGTCCTCCAAAAACTGTATGATGCTCAGGAAGGAAATTGAAAATGACATGAACAGCTGGAAAGTTATACCATGTTTTTGGACTGAGGAATCAATATTGTTAAAATGATGATACTACCTAATGCAATGCACAGATGCTATGCAATCCACATCAAAATACTAATGGCATGATTCACAGAACTTGAAGAGATAATTCTAAAGTTTGTATGGAAACACAAAAGACTCCAAGTAGCCAAAACAAACTTGAGAAAGAACAAACCTGGAGAAATCATATTGCCTCCCTTTAGACTATACTACAAAGCTACAGTAATCAAAAAAGTATGGTACTGGTGCGAAACAGACACATATGTCCATGGAAGAGAATACAGAGTGTAGAAATAAACTCAGGGGTTTATGATCAATTAATCTATAACAAAGGAGGGAAGAATATAAAATGGAGAAAATACAGTCACTTCAATGAGTGGTGCTGGGAAAACTGTATAGCTACATACAACAGAATGAAATTAGAACACTCTCTAACACCATATACAAAAATAAAATCAAAATCAGTTAAAGATCTAAATGTAAGACTGTGTACTCTAAAACTCCTAGAAGAAAACATAGGCAGAACACTCTTTGACATACATCACGGCAATATTTTTTTGGCTCTGGCTCCTAAAGTAAAGGAAATAAAAATAAAAATAAACACATGGAACTTAATTAGTCAAAAGCTGTTGCATAGCAAAGGAAATCATTGACAAAATGAAAAAATGACCTACTGAATGGGAGAAAATATTTCCAAATGACATGATCGATAAGGGATTACTATCCAACATATATAGAGAGCTCATACAACTCAACATCAAAAAATGAACAACCTGATTTAAAAATGGGCAAACACATTGAATGTACTCTTTTTTCCCCAAAGAGGACATGCAGATGGCCCATTTCTAATCATCAGGGAAATGCAAATCAAAACCACAAGGGGATATCACCTCACACTTGTCAGAGGGCTATTATCAGAAAGAACATGAGGGGTGGAGGGTGGGAAGGGATAGATGGGATTTCAAAATTGTTAAACAGATAAACAAGATTACACTGTATGGCACAGGGAAATATACACAAGATCTTACAGTAGCTCACAGAGAAAACAATGTGACAATGAATATACCTATGTTCATGTATAACTGAAAAATTGTGCTCTACACTGGAATTTGAAACAACACTGTAAAATGATTTTGAATCAATAAAAAAATGTAAAAAAAAAAAGACATTGAAACAACCTAAATGTCCATCAACAGATGGCTGGATAAAGAAGTTGTGATATACTCATACAATGGAATACTACGCAGCCATAAAAAAGAATAAAATAATTCCATTTGTTGCAATATGGAGGGACCTGGAGATTGTTACATTAAGTGAAGTAAGCCAGAAAGAGCAAGACAAATACCATATGACATCACTTATATGTGAAATAAAAATATCACACAAATGAACTTATTTACTAAACAGAATCAGACTCATCAGACTCACAGACACAGAAAGCAAGCTTATGGGTACCAAAGTGGAAAGCAGATGAGGGAGGAACCAATTAGAAGTTTGGAATTAGCAGATACAAAATACTATATATAACAGATAAGCAACAGGGTGTTACGGTATGACACAGAGAACTATACTCACTATCCTGTAAATAAACCATAATGGGAAAGATTATGAAAAAGAATATGTATATATATATATATATGTAAAGCTGAATCACTTTGCTGTACACCAGAAACTTACACAATACTATAAATCAACTATAATTTAATTAAAATATTTTAAAAGAATAAAGATATTACACAATTAATTTTCACCTCGAAGAACTAGAAAAAAAGATAAAGCAAAGGTGAGGAAAGTAACAAAATAATAAAGATGAGACAAAAATAACTAAAATACAGACTAGTAATCCTGTATAAAAGATCAAGGATGGCAAAAATTATGTCTTTTAAAGATAGAAATTGAAAAATCTCTGGTTGAATCGTGCAAAAAAATATAAGAAAGAGGATTCACATAAAAAAGCAGAGATTAAAGAAGAGATATTGCAACTGAAGTAACAGAAATTCAAATGATCAAAACAGACTACTATGAACAATTATATGCCAACATATTGGAAAATCCAGAAAAGAATGGATAAATTCCTACAAAAATACAACCTACCAAGACTGAATCATGAAGAATTGGAAAATACGGACAAATAATGAATAAAAAGATTGAGTCAGCAACCAAAACAACACAAAATAAAGCAAAAAAAGCCCACGAGCAGATGGCTTTATGGGTGAATTCTACAAGACATTTAAAGAAGAATTAATACCAATTCTCAAATTATTTGAAAAATGAAAGAAGGGAACACTTCCAAACTTATTTTGTGAGGCCAGCATTATCCTGATAGCAAAGCCAGATGAGGACAGTATAAGAAACAAAATTAGAATCAATATCTCAGATGAAGATACATACAAAAATCATCAAAAACATACAACAAAAAAATCTAACAGTACATTAAAAGAATCATATGGCATTATAAAGTCGGATTAATTCCTGGGATACCGGGATAGTTCAACACATAAAAATCAATGTTTATTGATTTGCTACATCACACTAACAGAATGAAGGATAAAATCGTGATAATCTCAACAGGTACAGAAAAGTCACTTAACAAACTTCAACTGCTTTTCATGGTAAAAAATATATTCAAAGTATAGAAGGAAAGCAATGCAACAAACTAAAGACCATAACAATGCAACAGCTAACCTCATACTCAAAAAAAGCTTGAAGGCTTTTCTCTAAAATCAGGAAAGCCATAAGAATTTCGACTCTCACTAATGCTACTCAACATTGTACAGGAAGTCCCATGCAGAGAAATCAGTCATGAAAAATAAATGAAAGGCATTCAAATCAAAAAGGAAAAATAAAATTGTATCTTTTGGTAGATTACATAATCTTTTTATTGAAGTGTAGTGTATTTACAATATTATGTTAGTTTCAGGTGTACAGTAAAGTGACTTAGGTGTTTTCAGACAGTATGTATATATATATATATATATATGAGTGTGTGTATATATATGTATATATATGCCTGAAGACTCCTGCAAAAAAAGAGTAATAGCCAATGAAAACAGTACAGTTTCTGAATATAAAGTCAACGTACAAAATTTACTTGCATTTCTATATATTAACAATGAACTATCTAAAAATAAATTATCAAAACAATCTTATTTCCGTTGGAACTATATATGCATGCATGTATGTATGTATGTAGGTAGGTATGTATGTATGTACGTATGCCTCATCTTTGGGGTATGTGTGTATATATATCTCTCTCATGAATGAATTTGGTAAAGCTGTAGGATACAAAATTTATATACAGAAATTAGTTGCAGTTTTATACACTAATAATGAAGTATCAGAAAAAGAAATTAAGAAAACAATCCCATTTACCATTCCAACAAAAATAATAAAATATCTAGGTATAAGCTATATCCTAAAGAGTACTTGTCCTCCAAAAACTGTATGATGCTCAGGAAGGAAATTGAAAATGACATGAACAGCTGGAAAGTTATACCATGTTTCTGGACTGAAGAATCAATATTGTTAAAATGATGATACTACCTCATGCAATGCACAGATGCTATGCAATCCACATCAAAATACTAATGGCATGATTCACAGAACTTGAAGAGATAATTCTAAAGTTTGTATGGAAACACAAAAGACTCCAAGTAGCCAAAACAAACTTGAGAAAGAACAAACCTGGAGAAATCATATTGCCTCCCTTTAGACTATACTACAAAGCTACAGTAATCAAAAAAGTATGGTACTGGTGCGAAACAGACACATATGTCCATGGAAGAGAATACAGAGTGTAGAAATAAACTCAGGGGTTTATGATCAATTAATCTATAACAAAGGAGGGAAGAATATAAAATGGAGAAAATACAGTCACTTCAATGAGTGGTGCTGGGAAAACTGTATAGCTACATACAACAGAATGAAATTAGAACACTCTCTAACACCATATACAAAAATAAAATCAAAATCAGTTAAAGATCTAAATGTAAGACTGTGTACTCTAAAACTCCTAGAAGAAAACATAGGCAGAACACTCTTTGACATACATCACGGCAATATTTTTTTGGCTCTGGCTCCTAAAGTAAAGGAAATAAAAATAAAAATAAACAAATGGAACTTAATTAGTCAAAAGCTGTTGCATAGCAAAGGAAATCATTGACAAAATGAAAAAATGACCTACTGAATGGGAGAAAATATTTCCAAATGACATGATCGATAAGGGATTACTATCCAACATATATACAGAGCTCATACAACTCAACATCAAAAAATGAACAACGTGATTTAAAAATGGGCAAACACATTGAATATACTCTTTTTTCCCCAAAGAGGACATGCAGATGGCCCATTTCTAATCATCAGGGAAATGCAAATCAAAACCACAAGGGGATATCACCTCACACTTGTCAGAGGGCTATTATCAGAAAGAACATGAGGGGTGGAGGGTGGGAAGGGATAGATGGGATTTCAAAATTGTTAAACAGATAAACAAGATTACACTGTATGGCACAGGGAAATATACACAAGATCTTACAGTAGCTCACAGAGAAAACAATGTGACAATGAATATACCTATGTTCATGTATAACTGAAAAATTGTGCTCTACACTGGAATTTGACACAACACTGTAAAATGATTTTGAATCAATAAAAAAATGTAAAAAAAAAGACATTGAAACAACCTAAATGTCCATCAACAGATGGCTGGATAAAGAAGTTGTGATATACTCATACAATGGAATACTACGCAGCCATAAAAAAGAATAAAATAATTCCATTTGTTGCAATATGGATAGACCTGGAGATTGTTACATTAAGTGAAGTAAGCCAGAAAGAGCAAGACAAATACCATATGACATCACTTATATGTGAAATAAAAATATCACACAAATGAACTTATTTACTAAACAGAATCAGACTCATCAGACTCACAGACACAGAAAGCAAGCTTATGGGTACCAAAGTGGAAAGCAGATGAGGGAGGAACCAATTAGAAGTTTGGAATGAGCAGATACAAAATATTATATATAACAGATAAGCAACAGGGTGTTACGGTATGACACAGAGAACTATACTCACTATCCTGTAAATAAACCATAATGGGAAAGAATATGAAAAAGAATATGTATATATATATATGTAAAGCTGAATCACTTTGCTGTACACCAGAAACTTACACAATAGTATAAATCAACTATAATTTTATTAAAATATTTTAAAAGAATAAAGATATTACACAATTAATTTTCACCTCGAAGAACTAGAAACAAAGAAAAAGCAAAGGTGAGGAAAGTAACAAAATAATAAAGATGAGACAAAAATAACTAAAATACAGACTAGTAATCCTGTATAAAAGATCAAGGATGGCAAAAATTGTGTCTTTTAAAGATAAAAATTGAAAAATCTCTGGTTGAATCGTGCAAAAAAATATAAGAAAGAGGATTCACATAAAAAAGCAGAGATTAAAGAAGAGATATTGCAACTGAAGTAACAGAAATTCAAATGATCAAAACAGACTACTATGAACAATTATGTGCCAACATATTGGAAAATCCAGAAAAGAATGGATAAATTCCTACAAAAATACAACCTACCAAGACTGAATCATGAAGAATTGGAAAATACGGACAAATAATGAATAAAAAAGATTGAGTCAGCAACCAAAACAAAACAAAATAAAGCAAAATAAGCCCACGAGCAGATGGCTTTATGGGTGAATTCTACAAGACATTTAAAGAAGAATTAATACCAATTCTCAAATTATTTGAAAAATGAAAGAAGGGAACACTTCCAAACTTATTTTGTGAGGCCAGCATTATCCTGATAGCAAAGCCAGATGAGGACAGTATAAGAAACAAAATTATAATCAATATCTCAGATGAAGATACATACAAAAATCATCAAAAACATACAACAAAAAAATCTAACAGTACATTAAAAGAATCATATGGCATTATAAATTGGGATTAATTCCTGGGATACCGGGATAGTTCAACACATAAAAATCAATGTTTATTGATTTGCTGCATCACGCTAACAGAATGAAGGATAAAATCGTGATAATCTCAACAGGTACAGAAAAGTCACTTAACAAACTTCAACTGCTTTTCATGGTAAAAAATATATTCAAAGTATAGAAGGAAAGCAATGCAACAAACTAAAGACCATAACAATGCAACAGCTAACCTCATACTCAAAAAAAGCTTGAAGGCTTTTCTCTAAAATCAGGAAAGCCATAAGAATTTCGACTCTCACTAATGCTACTCAACATTGTACAGGAAGTCCCATGCAGAGAAATCAGTCATGAAAAATAAATGAAAGGCATTCAAATGAAAAAGGAAAAATAAAATTGTATCTTTTGGTAGATTACATAATCTTTTTATTGAAGTGTAGTGTATTTACAATATTATGTTAGTTTCAGGTGTACAGTAAAGTGACTTAGGTGTTTTCAGACAGTATGTATATATATATATATATATATGAGTGTGTGTATATATATGTATATGTATGCCTGAAGACTCCTGCAAAAAAAGAGTAATAGCCAATGAAAACAGTACAGTTTCTGAATAGAAAGTCAACTTACAAAATTTACTTGCATTTCTATATATTAACAATGAACTATCTAAAAATAAATTATCAAAACAATCTTATTTCCATTGGAACTATATATGCATGCATGTATGTATGTATGTAGGTAGGTATGTATGTATGTACGTATGCCTCATCTTTGGGGTATGTGTGTATATATATCTCTCTCATGAATGAATTTGGTAAAGCTGTAGGATACAAAATTTATATACAGAAATTAGTTGCAGTTTTATACACTAATAATGAAGTATCAGAAAAAGAAATTAAGAAAACAATCCCATTTACCATTCCAACAAAAATAATAAAATATCTAGGTATAAGCTATATCCTAAAGAGTACTTGTCCTCCAAAAACTGTATGATGCTCAGGAAGGAAATTGAAAATGACATGAACAGCTGGAAAGTTATACCATGTTTCTGGACTGAAGAATCAATATTGTTAAAATGATGATACTACCTCATGCAATGCACAGATGCTATGCAATCCACATCAAAATACTAATGGCATGATTCACAGAACTTGAACAGATAATTCTAAAGTTTGTATGGAAACACAAAAGACTCCAAGTAGCCAAAACAAACTTGAGAAAGAACAAACCTGGAGAAATCATATTCCCTCCCTTTAGACTATACTACAAAGCTACAGTAATCAAAAAAGTATGGTACTGGTGCGAAACAGACACATATGTCCATGGAAGAGAATACAGAGTGTAGAAATAAACTCAGGGGTTTATGATCAATTAATCTATAACAAAGGAGGGAAGAATATAAAAT
This sequence comes from Vicugna pacos, assembly GCF_048564905.1. Lineage (NCBI taxonomy): Eukaryota > Metazoa > Chordata > Mammalia > Artiodactyla > Camelidae > Vicugna > Vicugna pacos. Next base: position 2,971,861 of record NC_132989.1, read on the forward strand.
GGAGAAAATACAGTCACTTCAATGAGTGGTGCTGGGAAAACTGTATAGCTACATACAACAGAATGAAATTAGAACACTCTCTAACACCATATACAAAAATAAAATCAAAATCAGTTAAAGATCTAAATGTAAGACTGTGTACTCTAAAACTCCTAGAAGAAAACATAGGCAGAACACTCTTTGACATACATCACGGCAATATTTTTTTGGCTCTGGCTCCTAAAGTAAAGGAAATAAAAATAAAAATAAACAAATGGAACTTAATTAGTCAAAAGCTGTTGCATAGCAAAGGAAATCATTGACAAAATGAAAAAATGACCTACTGAATGGGAGAAAATATTTCCAAATGACATGATCGATAAGGGATTACTATCCAACATATATAGAGAGCTCATACAACTCAACATCAAAAAATGAACAACCTGATTTAAAAATGGGCAAACACATTGAATATACTCTTTTTTCCCCAAAGAGGACATGCAGATGGCCCATTTCTAATCATCAGGGAAATGCAAATCAAAACCACAAGGGGATATCACCTCACACTTGTCAGAGGGCTATTATCAGAAAGAACATGAGGGGTGGAGGGTGGGAAGGGATAGATGGGATTTCAAAATTGTTAAACAGATAAACAAGATTACACTGTATGGCACAGGGAAATATACACAAGATCTTACAGTAGCTCACAGAGAAAACAATGTGACAATGAATATACCTATGTTCATGTATAACTGAAAAATTGTGCTCTACACTGGAATTTGACACAACACTGTAAAATGATTTTGAATCAATAAAAAAATGTAAAAAAAAAAGACATTGAAACAACCTAAATGTCCATCAACAGATGGCTGGATAAAGAAGTTGTGATATACTCATACAATGGAATACTACGCAGCCATAAAAAAGAATAAAATAATTCCATTTGTTGCAATATGGAGGGACCTGGAGATTGTTACATTAAGTGAAGTAAGCCAGAAAGAGCAAGACAAATACCATATGACATCACTTATATGTGAAATAAAAATATCACACAAATGAACTTATTTACTAAACAGAATCAGACTCATCAGACTCACAGACACAGAAAGCAAGCTTATGGGTACCAAAGTGGAAAGCAGATGAGGGAGGAACCAATTAGAAGTTTGGAATGAGCAGATACAAAATACTATATATAACAGATAAGCAACAGGGTGTTACGGTATGACACAGAGAACTATACTCACTATCCTGTAAATAAACCATAATGGGAAAGAATATGAAAAAGAATATGTATATATATATATGTAAAGCTGAATCACTTTGCTGTACACCAGAAACTTACACAATACTATAAATCAACTATAATTTAATTAAAATATTTTAAAAGAATAAAGATATTACACAATTAATTTTCACCTCGAAGAACTAGAAAAAAAGAAAAAGCAAAGGTGAGGAAAGTAACAAAATAATAAAGATGAGACAAAAATAACTAAAATACAGACTAGTAATCCTGTATAAAAGATCAAGGATGGCAAAAATTGTGTCTTTTAAAGATAAAAATTGAAAAATCTCTGGTTGAATCGTGCAAAAAAATATAAGAAAGAGGATTCACATAAAAAAGCAGAGATTAAAGAAGAGATATTGCAACTGAAGTAACAGAAATTCAAATGATCAAAACAGACTACTATGAACAATTATATGCCAACATATTGGAAAATCCAGAAAAGAATGGATAAATTCCTACAAAAATACAACCTACCAAGACTGAATCATGAAGAATTGGAAAATACGGACAAATAATGAATAAAAAAGATTGAGTCAGCAACCAAAACAAAACAAAATAAAGCAAAAAAAGCCCACGAGCAGATGGCTTTATGGGTGAATTCTACAAGACATTTAAAGAAGAATTAATACCAATTCTCAAATTATTTGAAAAATGAAAGAAGGGAACACTTCCAAACTTATTTTGTGAGGCCAGCATTATCCTGATAGCAAAGCCAGATGAGGACAGTATAAGAAACAAAATTATAATCAATATCTCAGATGAAGATACATACAAAAATCATCAAAAACATACAACAAAAAAATCTAACAGTACATTAAAAGAATCATATGGCATTATAAATTGGGATTAATTCCTGGGATACCGGGATAGTTCAACACATAAAAATCAATGTTTATTGATTTGCTGCATCACGCTAACAGAATGAAGGATAAAATTGTGATAATCTCAACAGGTACAGAAAAGTCACTTAACAAACTTCAACTGCTTTTCATGGTAAAAAATATATTCAAAGTATAGAAGGAAAGCAATGCAACAAACTAAAGACCATAACAATGCAACAGCTAACCTCATACTCAAAAAAAGCTTGAAGGCTTTTCTCTAAAATCAGGAAAGCCATAAGAATTTCGACTCTCACTAATGCTACTCAACATTGTACAGGAAGTCCCATGCAGAGAATTCAGTCATGAAAAATAAATGAAAGGCATTCAAATCAAAAAGGAAAAATAAAATTGTATCTTTTGGTAGATTACATAATCTTTTTATTGAAGTGTAGTGTATTTACAATATTATGTTAGTTTCAGGTGTACAGTAAAGTGACTTAGGTGTTTTCAGACAGTATGTATATATATATATATATGTGTGTGTGTATATATATGTATATATATGCCTGAAGACTCCTGCAAAAAAAGAGTAATAGCCAATGAAAACAGTACAGTTTCTGAATAGAAAGTCAACGTACAAAATTTACTTGCATTTCTATATATTAACAATGAACTATCTAAAAATAAATTATCAAAACAATCTTATTTCCATTGGAACTATATATGCATGCATGTATGTATGTATGTAGGTAGGTATGTATGTATGTACGTATGCCTCATCTTTGGGGTATGTGTGTATATATATCTCTCTCATGAATGAACTTGGTAAAGCTGTAGGATACAAAATTTATATACAGAAATTAGTTGCAGTTTTATACACTAATAATGAAGTATCAGAAAAAGAAATTAAGAAAACAATCCCATTTACCATTCCAACAAAAATAATAAAATATCTAGGTATAAGCTATATCCTAAAGAGTACTTGTCCTCCAAAAACTGTATGATGCTCAGGAAGGAAATTGAAAATGACATGAACAGCTGGAAAGTTATACCATGTTTTTGGACTGAAGAATCAATATTGTTAAAATGATGATACTACCTCATGCAATGCACAGATGCTATGCAATCCACATCAAAATACTAATGGCATGATTCACAGAACTTGAACAGATAATTCTAAAGTTTGTATGGAAACACAAAAGACTCCAAGTAGCCAAAACAAACTTGAGAAAGAACAAACCTGGAGAAATCATATTCCCTCCCTTTAGACTATACTACAAAGCTACAGTAATCAAAAAAGTATGGTACTGGTGCGAAACAGACACATATGTCCATGGAAGAGAATACAGAGTGTAGAAATAAACTCAGGGGTTTATGATCAATTAATCTATAACAAAGGAGGGAAGAATATAAAATGGAGAAAATACAGTCACTTCAATGAGTGGTGCTGGGAAAACTGTATAGCTACATACAACAGAATGAAATTAGAACACTCTCTAACACCATATACAAAAATAAAATCAAAATCAGTTAAAGATCTAAATGTAAGACTGTGTACTCTAAAACTCCTAGAAGAAAACATAGGCAGAACACTCTTTGACATACATCACGGCAATATTTTTTTGGCTCTGGCTCCTAAAGTAAAGGAAATAAAAATAAAAATAAACAAATGGAACTTAATTAGTCAAAAGCTGTTGCATAGCAAAGGAAATCATTGACAAAATGAAAAAATGACCTACTGAATGGGAGAAAATATTTCCAAATGACATGATCGATAAGGGATTACTATCCAACATATATAGAGAGCTCATACAACTCAACATCAAAAAATGAACAACCTGATTTAAAAATGGGCAAACACATTGAATATACTCTTTTTTCCCCAAAGAGGACATGCAGATGGCCCATTTCTAATCATCAGGGAAATGCAAATCAAAACCACAAGGGGATATCACCTCACACTTGTCAGAGGGCTATTATCAGAAAGAACATGAGGGGTGGAGGGTGGGAAGGGATAGATGGGATTTCAAAATTGTTAAACAGATAAACAAGATTACACTGTATGGCACAGGGAAATATACACAAGATCTTACAGTAGCTCACAGAGAAAACAATGTGACAATGAATATACCTATGTTCATGTATAACTGAAAAATTGTGCTCTACACTGGAATTTGACACAACACTGTAAAATGATTTTGAATCAATAAAAAAATGTAAAAAAAAAAGACATTGAAACAACCTAAATGTCCATCAACAGATGGCTGGATAAAGAAGTTGTGATATACTCATACAATGGAATACTACGCAGCCATAAAAAAGAATAAAATAATTCCATTTGTTGCAATATGGAGGGACCTGGAGATTGTTACATTAAGTGAAGTAAGCCAGAAAGAGCAAGACAAATACCATATGACATCACTTATATGTGAAATAAAAATATCACACAAATGAACTTATTTACTAAACAGAATCAGACTCATCAGACTCACAGACACAGAAAGCAAGCTTATGGGTACCAAAGTGGAAAGCAGATGAGGGAGGAACCAATTAGAAGTTTGGAATTAGCAGATACAAAATACTATATATAACAGATAAGCAACAGGGTGTTACGGTATGACACAGAGGACTATACTCACTATCCTGTAAATAAACCATAATGGGAAAGAATATGAAAAAGAATATGTATATATATATATATATGTAAAGCTGAATCACTTTGCTGTACACCAGAAACTTACACAATACTATAAATCAACTATAATTTAATTAAAATATTTTAAAAGAATAAAGATATTACACAATTAATTTTCACCTCGAAGAACTAGAAAAAGAGATAAAGCAAAGGTGAGGAAAGTAACAAAATAATAAAGATGAGACAAAAATAACTAAAATACAGACTAGTAATCCTGTATAAAAGATCAAGGATGGCAAAAATTATGTCTTTTAAAGATAGAAATTGAAAAATCTCTGGTTGAATCGTGCAAAAAAATATAAGAAAGAGGATTCACATAAAAAAGCAGAGATTAAAGAAGAGATATTGCAACTGAAGTAACAGAAATTCAAATGATCAAAACAGACTACTATGAACAATTATATGCCAACATATTGGAAAATCCAGAAAAGAATGGATAAATTCCTACAAAAATACAACCTACCAAGACTGAATCATGAAGAATTGGAAAATACGGACAAATAATGAATAAAAAAGATTGAGTCAGCAACCAAAACAACACAAAATAAAGCAAAAAAAGCCCACGAGCAGATGGCTTTATGGGTGAATTCTACAAGACATTTAAAGAAGAATTAATACCAATTCTCAAATTATTTGAAAAATGAAAGAAGGGAACACTTCCAAACTTATTTTGTGAGGCCAGCATTATCCTGATAGCAAAGCCAGATGAGGACAGTATAAGAAACAAAATTATAATCAATATCTCAGATGAAGATACATACAAAAATCATCAAAAACATACAACAAAAAAATCTAACAGTACATTAAAAGAATCATATGGCATTATAAAGTGGGATTAATTCCTGGGATACCGGGATAGTTCAACACATAAAAATCAATGTTTATTGATTTGCTACATCACGCTAACACAATGAAGGATAAAATCGTGATAATCTCAACAGGTACAGAAAAGTCACTTAACAAACTTCAACTGCTTTTCATGGTAAAAAATATATTCTAAGTATAGAAGGAAAGCAATGCAACAAAATAAAGACCATAACAATGCAACAGCTAACCTCATACTCAAAAAAAGCTTGAAGGCTTTTCTCTAAAATCAGGAAAGCCATAAGAATTTCGACTCTCACTAATGCTACTCAACATTGTACAGGAAGTCCCATGCAGAGAATTCAGTCATGAAAAATAAATGAAAGGCATTCAAATCAAAAAGGAAAAATAAAATTGTATCTTTTGGTAGATTACATAATCTTTTTATTGAAGTGTAGTGTATTTACAATATTATGTTAGTTTCAGGTGTACAGTAAAGTGACTTAGGTGTTTTCAGACAGTATGTATATATATATATATATGAGTGTGTGTATATATATGTATATATATGCCTGAAGACTCCTGCAAAAAAAGAGTAATAGCCAATGAAAACAGTACAGTTTCTGAATATAAAGTCAACGTACAAAATTTACTTGCATTTCTATATATTAACAATGAACTATCTAAAAATAAATTATCAAAACAATCTTATTTCCATTGGAACTATATATGCATGCATGTATGTATGTATGTAGGTAGGTATGTATGTATGTACGTATGCCTCATCTTTGGGGTATGTGTGTATATATATCTCTCTCATGAATGAACTTGGTAAAGCTGTAGGATACAAAATTTATATACAGAAATTAGTTACAGTTTTATACACTAATAATGAAGTATCAGAAAAAGAAATTAAGAAAACAATCCCATTTACCATTCCAACAAAAATAATAAAATATCTAGGTATAAGCTATATCCTAAAGAGTACTTGTCCTCCAAAAACTGTATGATGCTCAGGAAGGAAATTGAAAATGACATGAACAGCTGGAAAGTTATACCATGTTTTTGGACTGAAGAATCAATATTGTTAAAATGATGATACTACCTCATGCAATGCACAGATGCTATGCAATCCACATCAAAATACTAATGGCATGATTCACAGAACTTGAACAGATAATTCTAAAGTTTGTATGGAAACACAAAAGACTCCAAGTAGCCAAAACAAACTTGAGAAAGAACAAACCTGGAGAAATCATATTGCCTCCCTTTAGACTATACTACAAAGCTACAGTAATCAAAAAAGTATGGTACTGGTGCGAAACAGACACATATGTCCATGGAAGAGAATACAGAGTGTAGAAATAAACTCAGGGGTTTATGATCAATTAATCTATAACAAAGGAGGGAAGAATATAAAATGGAGAAAATACAGTCACTTCAATGAGTGGTACTGGGAAAACTGTATAGCTACATACAACAGAATGAAATTAGAACACTCTCTAACACCATATACAAAAATAAAATCAAAATCAGTTAAAGATCTAAATGTAAGACTGTGTACTCTAAAACTCCTAGAAGAAAACATAGGCAGAACACTCTTTGACATACATCACGGCAATATTTTTTTGGCTCTGGCTCCTAAAGTAAAGGAAATAAAAATAAAAATAAACAAATGGAACTTAATTAGTCAAAAGCTGTTGCATAGCAAAGGAAATCATTGACAAAATGAAAAAATGACCTACTGAATGGGAGAAAATATTCCCAAATGACATGATCGATAAGGGATTACTATCCAACATATATAGAGAGCTCATACAACTCAACATCAAAAAATGAACAACCTGATTTAAAAATGGGCAAACACATTGAATATACTCTTTTTTCCCCAAAGAGGACATGCAGATGGCCCATTTCTAATCATCAGGGAAATGCAAATCAAAACCACAAGGGGATATCACCTCACACTTGTCAGAGGGCTATTATCAGAAAGAACATGAGGGGTGGAGGGTGGGAAGGGATAGATGGGATTTCAAAATTGTTAAACAGATAAACAAGATTACACTGTATGGCACAGGGAAATATACACAAGATCTTACAGTAGCTCACAGAGAAAACAATGTGACAATGAATATACCTATGTTCATGTATAACTGAAAAATTGTGCTCTACACTGGAATTTGACACAACACTGTAAAATGATTTTGAATCAATAAAAAAATGTAAAAAAAAAGACATTGAAACAACCTAAATGTCCATCAACAGATGGCTGGATAAAGAAGTTGTGATATACTCATACAATGGAATACTACGCAGCCATAAAAAAGAATAAAATAATTCCATTTGTTGCAATATGGAGGGACCTGGAGATTGTTACATTAAGTGAAGTAAGCCAGAAAGAGTAAGACAAATACCATATGACATCACTTATATGTGAAATAAAAATATCACACAAATGAACTTATTTACTAAACAGAATCAGACTCATCAGACTCACAGACACAGAAAGCAAGCTTATGGGTACCAAAGTGGAAAGCAGATGAGGGAGGAACCAATTAGAAGTTTGGAATTAGCAGATACAAAATAATATATATAACACATAAGCAACAGGGTGTTACGGTATGACACAGAGAACTATACTCACTATCCTGTAAATAAACCATAATGGGAAAGAATATGAAAAAGACTATGTATATATATATATGTAAAGCTGAATCACTTTGCTGTACACCAGAAACTTACACAATACTATAAATCAACTATAATTTAATTAAAATATTTTAAAAGAATAAAGATATTACACAATTAATTTTCACCTCGAAGAACTAGAAAAAAAGAAAAAGCAAAGGTGAGGAAAGTAACAAAATAATAAAGATGAGACAAAAATAACTAAAATACAGACTAGTAATCCTGTATAAAAGATCAAGGATGGCAAAAATTATGTCTTTTAAAGATAGAAATTGAAAAATCTCTGGTTGAATCGTGCAAAAAAATATAAGAAAGAGGATTCACATAAAAAAGCAGAGATTAAAGAAGAGATATTGCAACTGAAGTAACAGAAATTCAAATGATCAAAACAGACTACTATGAACAATTATATGCCAACATATTGGAAAATCCAGAAAAGAATGGATAAATTCCTACAAAAATACAACCTACCAAGACTGAATCATGAAGAATTGGAAAATACGGACAAATAATGAATAAAAAGATTGAGTCAGCAACCAAAACAACACAAAATAAAGCAAAAAAACCCCACGAGCAGATGGCTTTATGGGTGAATTCTACAAGACATTTAAAGAAGAATTAATACCAATTCTCAAATTATTTGAAAAATGAAAGAAGGGAACACTTCCAAACTTATTTTGTGAGGCCAGCATTATCCTGATAGCAAAGCCAGATGAGGACAGTATAAGAAACAAAATTATACTCAATATCTCAGATGAAGATACATACAAAAATCATCAAAAACATACAACAAAAAAATCTAACAGTACATTAAAAGAATCATATGGCATTATCAAGTGGGATTAATTCCTGGGATACCGGGATAGTTCAACACATAAAAATCAATGTTTATTGATTTGCTACATCACACTAACAGAATGAAGGATAAAATCGTGATAATCTCAACAGGTACAGAAAAGTCACTTAACAAACTTCAACTGCTTTTCATGGTAAAAAATATATTCTAAGTATAGAAGGAAAGCAATGCAACAAAATAAAGACCATAACAATGCAACAGCTAACCTCATACTCAAAAAAAGCTTGAAGGCTTTTCTCTAAAATCAGGAAAGCCATAAGAATTTCGACTCTCACTAATTCTACTCAACATTGTACAGGAAGTCCCATGCAGAGAAATCAGTCATGAAAAATAAATGAAAGGCATTCAAATCAAAAAGGAAAAATAAAATTGTATCTTTTGGTAGATTACATAATCTTTTTATTGAAGTGTAGTGTATTTACAATATTATGTTAGTTTCAGGTGTACAGTAAAGTGACTTAGGTTTTGTCAGATTGTATGTATATATATATATATGAGTGTGTGTATATATATGTATATATATGCTTGAAGACTCCTGCAAAAAAAGAGTAATAGCCAATGAAAACAGTACAGTTTCTGAATAGAAAGTCAACGTACAAAATTTACTTGCATTTCTATATATTAACAATGAACTATCTAAAAATAAATTATCAAAACAATCTTATTTCCGTTGGAACTATATATGCATGCATGTATGTATGTATGTAGGTAGGTATGTATGTATGTACGTATGCCTCATCTTTGGGGTATGTGTGTATATATATATCTCTCATGAATGAATTTGGTAAAGCTGTAGGATACAAAATTTATATACAGAAATTAGTTGCAGTTTTATACACTAATAATGAAGTATCAGAAAAAGAAATTAAGAAAACAATCCCATTTACCATTCCAACAAAAATAATAAAATATCTAGGTATAAGCTATATCCTAAAGAGTACTTGTCCTCCAAAAACGGTATGATGCTCAGGAAGGAAATTGAAAATGACATGAACAGCTGGAAAGTTATACCATGTTTTTGGACTGAAGAATCAATATTGTTAAAATGATGATACTACCTCATGCAATGCACAGATGCTATGCAATCCACATCAAAATACTAATGGCATGATTCACAGAACTTGAACAGATAATTCTAAAGTTTGTATGGAAACACAAAAGACTCCAAGTAGCCAAAACAAACTTGAGAAAGAACAAACCTGGAGAAATCATATTCCCTCCCTTTAGACTATACTACAAAGCTACAGTAATCAAAAAAGTATGGTACTGGTGCGAAACAGACACATATGTCCATGGAAGAGAATACAGAGTGTAGAAATAAACTCAGGGGTTTATGATCAATTAATCTATAACAAAGGAGGGAAGAATATAAAATGGAGAAAATACAGTCACTTCAATGAGTGGTGCTGGGAATACTGTATAGCTACATACAACAGAATGAAATTAGAACACTCTCTAACACCATATACAAAAATAAAATCAAAATCAGTTAAAGATCTAAATGTAAGACTGTGTACTCTAAAACTCCTAGAAGAAAACATAGGCAGAACACTCTTTGACATACATCACGGCAATATTTTTTTGGCTCTGGCTCCTAAAGTAAAGGAAATAAAAATAAAAATAAACAAATGGAACTTAATTAGTCAAAAGCTGTTGCATAACAAAGGAAATCATTGACAAAATGAAAAAATGACCTACTGAATGGGAGAAAATATTTCCAAATGACATGATCGATAAGGGATTACTATCCAACATATATAGAGAGCTCATACAACTCAACATCAAAAAATGAACAACCTGATTTAAAAATGGGCAAACACATTGAATATACTCTTTTTTCCCCAAAGAGGACATGCAGATGGCCCATTTCTAATCATCAGGGAAATGCAAATCAAAACCACAAGGGGATATCACCTCACACTTGTCAGAGGGCTATTATCAGAAAGAACATGAGGGGTGGAGGGTGGGAAGGGATAGATGGGATTTCAAAAGTGTTAAACAGATAAACAAGATTACACTGTATGGCACAGGGAAATATACACAAGATCTTACAGTAGCTCACAGAGTAAAAAATGTGACAATGAATATACCTATGTTCATGTATAACTGAAAAATTGTGCTCTACACTGGAATTTGACACAACACTGTAAAATGATTTTGAATCAATAAAAAAATGTAAAAAAAAAAAGACATTGAAACAACCTAAATGTCCATCAACAGATGGCTGGATAAAGAAGTTGTGATATACTCATACAATGGAAAACTACGCAGCCATAAAAAAGAATAAAATAATTCCATTTGTTGCAATATGGATGGACCTGGAGATTGTTACATTAAGTGAAGTAAGCCAGAAAGAGCAAGACAAATACCATATGACATCACTTATATGTGAAATAAAAATATCACACAAATGAACTTATTTACTAAACAGAATCAGACTCATCAGACTCACAGACACAGAAAGCAAGCTTATGGGTACCAAAGTGGAAAGCAGATGAGGGAGGAACCAATAAGATGTTTGGAATTAGCAGATACAAAATACTAAATATAACAGATAAGCAACAGGGTGTTACGGTATGACACAGAGAACTATACTCACTATCCTGTAAATAAACCATAATGGGAAAGAATATGAAAAAGAATATGTATATATATATATGTAAAGCTGAATCACTTTGCTGTACACCAGAAACTTACACAATACTATAAATCAACTATAATTTAATTAAAATATTTTAAAAGAATAAAGATATTACACAATTAATTTTCACCTCGAAGAACTAGAAAAAAAGAAAAAGCAAAGGTGAGGAAAGTAACAAAATAATAAAGATGAGACAAAAATAACTAAAATACAGACTAGTAATCCTGTATAAAAGATCAAGGATGGCAAAAATTGTGTCTTTTAAAGATAAAAATTGAAAAATCTCTGGTTGAATCGTGCAAAAAAATATAAGAAAGAGGATTCACATAAAAAAGCAGAGATTAAAGAAGAGATATTGCAACTGAAGTAACAGAAATTCAAATGATCAAAACAGACTACTATGAACAATTATATGCCAACATATTGGAAAATCCAGAAAAGAATGGATAAATTCCTACAAAAATACAACCTACCAAGACTGAATCATGAAGAATTGGAAAATACGGACAAATAATGAATAAAAAGATTGAGTCAGCAACCAAAACAAAACAAAATAAAGCAAAAAAAGCCCACGAGCAGATGGCTTTATGGGTGAATTCTACAAGACATTTAAAGAAGAATTAATACCAATTCTCAAATTATTTGAAAAATGAAAGAAGGGAACACTTCCAAACTTATTTTGTGAGGCCAGCATTATCCTGATAGCAAAGCCAGATGAGGACAGTATAAGAAACAAAATTATAATCAATATCTCAGATGAAGATACATACAAAAATCATCAAAAACATACAACAAAAAAATCTAACAGTACATTAAAAGAATCATATGGCATTATCAAGTGGGATTAATTCCTGGGATACCGGGATAGTTCAACACATAAAAATCAATGTTTATTGATTTGCTACATCACACTAACAGAATGAAGGATAAAATCGTGATAATCTCAACAGGTACAGAAAAGTCACTTAACAAACTTCAACTGCTTTTCATGGTAAAAAATATATTCTAAGTATAGAAGGAAAGCAATGCAACAAAATAAAGACCATAACAATGCAACAGCTAACCTCATACTCAAAAAAAGCTTGAAGGCTTTTCTCTAAAATCAGGAAAGCCATAAGAATTTCGACTCTCACTAATTCTACTCAACATTGTACAGGAAGTCCCATGCAGAGAAATCAGTCATGAAAAATAAATGAAAGGCATTCAAATCAAAAAGGAATAATAAAATTGTATCTTTTGGTAGATTACATAATCTTTTTATTGAAGTGTAGTGTATTTACAATATTATGTTAGTTTCAGGTGTACAGTAAAGTGACTTAGGTTTTGTCAGATTGTATATATATATATATATATGAGTGTGTGTATATATATGTATATATATGCCTGAAGACTCCTGCAAAAAAAGAGTAATAGCCAATGAAAACAGTACAGTTTCTGAATATAAAGTCAACGTACAAAATTTACTTGCATTTCTATATATTAACAATGAACTATCTAAAAATAAATTATCAAAACAATCTTATTTCCGTTGGAACTATATATGCATGCATGTATGTATGTATGTAGGTAGGTATGTATGTATGTACGTATGCCTCATCTTTGGGGTATGTGTGTATATATATCTCTCTCATGAATGAATTTGGTAAAGCTGTAGGATACAAAATTTATATACAGAAATTAGTTGCAGTTTTATACACTAATAATGAAGTATCAGAAAAAGAAATTAAGAAAACAATCCCATTTACCATTCCAACAAAAATAATAAAATATCTAGGTATAAGCTATATCCTAAAGAGTACTTGTCCTCCAAAAACTGTATGATGCTCAGGAAGGAAATTGAAAATGACATGAACAGCTGGAAAGTTATACCATGTTTTTGGACTGAAGAATCAATATTGTTAAAATGATGATACTACCTCATGCAATGCACAGATGCTATGCAATCCACATCAAAATACTAATGGCATGATTCACAGAACTTGTACAGATAATTCTAAAGTTTGTATGGAAACACAAAAGACTCCAAGTAGCCAAAACAAACTTGAGAAAGAACAAACCTGGAGAAATCATATTCCCTCCCTTTAGACTATACTACAAAGCTACAGTAATCAAAAAAGTATGGTACTGGTGCGAAACAGACACATATGTCCATGGAAGAGAATACAGAGTGTAGAAATAAACTCAGGGGTTTATGATCAATTAATCTATAACAAAGGAGGGAAGAATATAAAATGGAGAAAATACAGTCACTTCAATGAGTGGTGCTGGGAAAACTGTATAGCTACATACAACAGAATGAAATTAGAACACTCTCTAACACCATATACAAAAATAAAATCAAAATCAGTTAAAGATCTAAATGTAAGACTGTGTACTCTAAAACTCCTAGAAGAAAACATAGGCAGAACACTCTTTGACATACATCACGGCAATATTTTTTTGGCTCTGGCTCCTAAAGTAAAGGAAATAAAAATAAAAATAAACAAATGGAACTTAATTAGTCAAAAGCTGTTGCATAGCAAAGGAAATCATTGACAAAATGAAAAAATGACCTACTGAATGGGAGAAAATATTTCCAAATGACATGATCGATAAGGGATTACTATCCAACATATATAGAGAGCTCATACAACTCAACATCAAAAAATGAACAACCTGATTTAAAAATGGGCAAACACATTGAATATACTCTTTTTTCCCCAAAGAGGACATGCAGATGGCCCATTTCTAATCATCAGGGAAATGCAAATCAAAACCACAAGGGGATATCACCTCACACTTGTCAGAGGGCTATTATCAGAAAGAACATGAGGGGTGGAGGGTGGGAAGGGATAGATGGGATTTCAAAATTGTTAAACAGATAAACAAGATTACACTGTATGGCACAGGGAAATATACACAAGATCTTACAGTAGCTCACAGAGAAAACAATGTGACAATGAATATACCTATGTTCATGTATAACTGAAAAATTGTGCTCTACACTGGAATTTGACACAACACTGTAAAATGATTTTGAATCAATAAAAAAATGTAAAAAAAAAAGACATTGAAACAACCTAAATGTCCATCAACAGATGGCTGGATAAAGAAGTTGTGATATACTCATACAATGGAATACTACGCAGCCATAAAAAAAGAATAAAATAATTCCATTTGTTGCAATATGGATGGACCTGGAGATTGTTACATTAAGTGAAGTAAGCCAGAAAGAGCAAGACAAATACCATATGACATCACTTATATGTGAAATAAAAATATCACACAAATGAACTTATTTACTAAACAGAATCAGACACATCAGACTCACAGACACAGAAAGCAAGCTTATGGGTACCGAAGTGGAAAGCAGATGAGGGAGGAACCAATTAGAAGTTTGGAATTAGCAGATACAAAATAATATATATAACACATAAGCAACAGGGTGTTACGGTATGACACAGAGAACTATACTCACTATCCTGTAAATAAACCATAATGGGAAAGAATATGAAAAAGAATATGTATATATATATATGTAAAGCTGAATCACTTTGCTGTACACCAGAAACTTACACAATACTATAAATCAACTATAATTTAATTAAAATATTTTAAAAGAATAAAGATATTACACAATTAATTTTCACCTCGAAGAACTAGAAAAAAAGAAAAAGCAAAGGTGAGGAAAGTAACAAAATAATAAAGATGAGACAAAAATAACTAAAATACAGACTAGTAATCCTGTACAAAAGATCAAGGATGGCAAAAATTGTGTCTTTTAAAGATAAAAATTGAAAAATCTCTGGTTGAATCGTGCAAAAAAATATAAGAAAGAGGATTCACATAAAAAAGCAGAGATTAAAGAAGAGATATTGCAACTGAAGTAACAGAAATTCAAATGATCAAAACAGACTACTATGAACAATTATATGCCAACATATTGGAAAATCCAGAAAAGAATGGATAAATTCCTACAAAAATACAACCTACCAAGACTGAATCATGAAGAATTGGAAAATACGGACAAATAATGAATAAAAAAGATTGAGTCAGCAACCAAAACAAAACAAAATAAAGCAAAAAAAGCCCACGAGCAGATGGCTTTATGGGTGAATTCTACAAGACATTTAAAGAAGAATTAATACCAATTCTCAAATTATTTGAAAAATGAAAGAAGGGAACACTTCCAAACTTATTTTGTGAGGCCAGCATTATCCTGATAGCAAAGCCAGATGAGGACAGTATAAGAAACAAAATTATAATCAATATCTCAGATGAAGATACATACAAAAATCATCAAAAACATACAACAAAAAAATCTAACAGTACATTAAAAGAATCATATGGCATTATCAAGTGGGATTAATTCCTGGGATACCGGGATAGTTCAACACATAAAAATCAATGTTTATTGATTTGCTACATCACGCTAACACAATAAAGGATAAAATCGTGATAATCTCAACAGGTACAGAAAAGTCACTTAACAAACTTCAACTGCTTTTCATGGTAAAAAATATATTCAAAGTATAGAAGGAAAGCAATGCAACAAACTAAAGACCATAACAATGCAACAGCTAACCTCATACTCAAAAAAAGCTTGAAGGCTTTTCTCTAAAATCAGGAAAGCCATAAGAATTTCGACTCTCACTAATGCTACTCAACATTGTACAGGAAGTCCCATGCAGAGAATTCAGTCATGAAAAATAAATGAAAGGCATTCAAATCAAAAAGGAAAAATAAAATTGTATCTTTTGGTAGATTACATAATCTTTTTATTGAAGTGTAGTGTATTTACAATGTTATGTTAGTTTCAGGTGTACAGTAAAGTGACTTAGGTGATTTCAGACAGTATGTATATATATATATATATATATGAGTGTGTGTATATATATGTATATATATGCCTGAAGACTCCTGCAAAAAAAGAGTAATAGCCAATGAAAACAGTACAGTTTCTGAATATAAAGTCAACGTACAAAATTTACTTGCATTTCTATATATTAACAATGAACTATCTAAAAATAAATTATCAAAACAATCTTATTTCCGTTGGAACTATATATGCATGCATGTATGTATGTATGTAGGTAGGTATGTATGTATGTACGTATGCCTCATCTTTGGGGTATGTGTGTATATATATCTCTCTCATGAATGAATTTGGTAAAGCTGTAGGATACAAAATTTATATACAGAAATTAGTTGCAGTTTTATACACTAATAATGAAGTATCAGAAAAAGAAATTAAGAAAACAATCCCATTTACCATTCCAACAAAAATAATAAAATATCTAGGTATAAGCTATATCCTAAAGAGTACTTGTCCTCCAAAAACTGTATGATGCTCAGGAAGGAAATTGAAAATGACATGAACAGCTGGAAAGTTATACCATGTTTTTGGACTGAAGAATCAATATTGTTAAAATGATGATACTACCTCATGCAATGCACAGATGCTATGCAATCCACATCAAAATACTAATGGCATGATTCACAGAACTTGTACAGATAATTCTAAAGTTTGTATGGAAACACAAAAGACTCCAAGTAGCCAAAACAAACTTGAGAAAGAACAAACCTGGAGAAATCATATTCCGTCCCTTTAGACTATACTACAAAGCTACAGTAATCAAAAAAGTATGGTACTGGTGCGAAACAGACACATATGTCCATGGAAGAGAATACAGAGTGTAGAAATAAACTCAGGGGTTTATGATCAATTAATCTATAACAAAGGAGGGAAGAATATAAAATGGAGAAAATACAGTCACTTCAATGAGTGGTGCTGGGAAAACTGTATAGCTACATACAACAGAATGAAATTAGAACACTCTCTAACACCATATACAAAAATAAAATCAAAATCAGTTAAAGATCTAAATGTAAGACTGTGTACTCTAAAACTCCTAGAAGAAAACATAGGCAGAACACTCTTTGACATACATCACGGCAATATTTTTTTGGCTCTGGCTCCTAAAGTAAAGGAAATAAAAATAAAAATAAACAAATGGAACTTAATTAGTCAAAAGCTGTTGCATAGCAAAGGAAATCATTGACAAAATGAAAAAATGACCTACTGAATGGGAGAAAATATTTCCAAATGACATGATCGATAAGGGATTACTATCCAACATATATAGAGAGCTCATACAACTCAACATCAAAAAATGAACAACCTGATTTAAAAATGGGCAAACACATTGAATATACTCTTTTTTCCCCAAAGAGGACATGCAGATGGCCCATTTCTAATCATCAGGGAAATGCAAATCAAAACCACAAGGGGATATCACCTCACACTTGTCAGAGGGCTATTATCAGAAAGAACATGAGGGGTGGAGGGTGGGAAGGGATAGATGGGATTTCAAAATTGTTAAACAGATAAACAAGATTACACTGTATGGCACAGGGAAATATACACAAGATCTTACAGTAGCTCACAGAGAAAACAATGTGACAATGAATATACCTATGTTCATGTATAACTGAAAAATTGTGCTCTACACTGGAATTTGACACAACACTGTAAAATGATTTTGAATCAATAAAAAAATGTAAAAAAAAAAGACATTGAAACAACCTAAATGTCCATCAACAGATGGCTGGATAAAGAAGTTGTGATATACTCATACAATGGAATACTACGCAGCCATAAAAAAAGAATAAAATAATTCCATTTGTTGCAATATGGATGGACCTGGAGATTGTTACATTAAGTGAAGTAAGCCAGAAAGAGCAAGACAAATACCATATGACATCACTTATATGTGAAATAAAAATATCACACAAATGAACTTATTTACTAAACAGAATCAGACACATCAGACTCACAGACACAGAAAGCAAGCTTATGGGTACCGAAGTGGAAAGCAGATGAGGGAGGAACCAATTAGAAGTTTGGAATTAGCAGATACAAAATAATATATATAACACATAAGCAACAGGGTGTTACGGTATGACACAGAGAACTATACTCACTATCCTGTAAATAAACCATAATGGGAAAGAATATGAAAAAGAATATGTATATATATATATGTAAAGCTGAATCACTTTGCTGTACACCAGAAACTTACACAATACTATAAATCAACTATAATTTAATTAAAATATTTTAAAAGAATAAAGATATTACACAATTAATTTTCACCTCGAAGAACTAGAAAAAAAGAAAAAGCAAAGGTGAGGAAAGTAACAAAATAATAAAGATGAGACAAAAATAACTAAAATACAGACTAGTAATCCTGTACAAAAGATCAAGGATGGCAAAAATTGTGTCTTTTAAAGATAAAAATTGAAAAATCTCTGGTTGAATCGTGCAAAAAAATATAAGAAAGAGGATTCACATAAAAAAGCAGAGATTAAAGAAGAGATATTGCAACTGAAGTAACAGAAATTCAAATGATCAAAACAGACTACTATGAACAATTATATGCCAACATATTGGAAAATCCAGAAAAGAATGGATAAATTCCTACAAAAATACAACCTACCAAGACTGAATCATGAAGAATTGGAAAATACGGACAAATAATGAATAAAAAAGATTGAGTCAGCAACCAAAACAAAACAAAATAAAGCAAAAAAAGCCCACGAGCAGATGGCTTTATGGGTGAATTCTACAAGACATTTAAAGAAGAATTAATACCAATTCTCAAATTATTTGAAAAATGAAAGAAGGGAACACTTCCAAACTTATTTTGTGAGGCCAGCATTATCCTGATAGCAAAGCCAGATGAGGACAGTATAAGAAACAAAATTATAATCAATATCTCAGATGAAGATACATACAAAAATCATCAAAAACATACAACAAAAAAATCTAACAGTACATTAAAAGAATCATATGGCATTATCAAGTGGGATTAATTCCTGGGATACCGGGATAGTTCAACACATAAAAATCAATGTTTATTGATTTGCTACATCACGCTAACACAATAAAGGATAAAATCGTGATAATCTCAACAGGTACAGAAAAGTCACTTAACAAACTTCAACTGCTTTTCATGGTAAAAAATATATTCAAAGTATAGAAGGAAAGCAATGCAACAAACTAAAGACCATAACAATGCAACAGCTAACCTCATACTCAAAAAAAGCTTGAAGGCTTTTCTCTAAAATCAGGAAAGCCATAAGAATTTCGACTCTCACTAATGCTACTCAACATTGTACAGGAAGTCCCATGCAGAGAATTCAGTCATGAAAAATAAATGAAAGGCATTCAAATCAAAAAGGAAAAATAAAATTGTATCTTTTGGTAGATTACATAATCTTTTTATTGAAGTGTAGTGTATTTACAATGTTATGTTAGTTTCAGGTGTACAGTAAAGTGACTTAGGTGATTTCAGACAGTATGTATATATATATATATATATATGAGTGTGTGTATATATATGTATATATATGCCTGAAGACTCCTGCAAAAAAAGAGTAATAGCCAATGAAAACAGTACAGTTTCTGAATAGAAAGTCAACGTACAAAATTTACTTGCATTTCTATATATTAACAATGAACTATCTAAAAATAAATTATCAAAACAATCTTATTTCCGTTGGAACTATATATGCATGCATGTATGTATGTATGTAGGTAGGTATGTATGTATGTACGTATGCCTCATCTTTGGGGTATGTGTGTATATATATCTCTCTCATGAATGAATTTGGTAAAGCTGTAGGATACAAAATTTATATACAGAAATTAGTTGCAGTTTTATACACTAATAATGAAGTATCAGAAAAAGAAATTAAGAAAACAATCCCATTTACCATTCCAACAAAAATAATAAAATATCTAGGTATAAGCTATATCCTAAAGAGTACTTGTCCTCCAAAAACTGTATGATGCTCAGGAAGGAAATTGAAAATGACATGAACAGCTGGAAAGTTATACCATGTTTTTGGACTGAAGAATCAATATTGTTAAAATGATGATACTACCTCATGCAATGCACAGATGCTATGCAATCCACATCAAAATACTAATGGCATGATTCACAGAACTTGTACAGATAATTCTAAAGTTTGTATGGAAACACAAAAGACTCCAAGTAGCCAAAACAAACTTGAGAAAGAACAAACCTGGAGAAATCATATTCCGTCCCTTTAGACTATACTACAAAGCTACAGTAATCAAAAAAGTATGGTACTGGTGCGAAACAGACACATATGTCCATGGAAGAGAATACAGAGTGTAGAAATAAACTCAGGGGTTTATGATCAATTAATCTATAACAAAGGAGGGAAGAATATAAAATGGAGAAAATACAGTCACTTCAATGAGTGGTGCTGGGAAAACTGTATAGCTACATACAACAGAATGAAATTAGAACACTCTCTAACACCATATACAAAAATAAAATCAAAATCAGTTAAAGATCTAAATGTAAGACTGTGTACTCTAAAACTCCTAGAAGAAAACATAGGCAGAACACTCTTTGACATACATCACGGCAATATTTTTTTGGCTCTGGCTCCTAAAGTAAAGGAAATAAAAATAAAAATAAACAAATGGAACTTAATTAGTCAAAAGCTGTTGCATAGCAAAGGAAATCATTGACAAAATGAAAAAATGACCTACTGAATGGGAGAAAATATTTCCAAATGACATGATCGATAAGGGATTACTATCCAACATATATAGAGAGCTCATACAACTCAACATCAAAAAATGAACAACCTGATTTAAAAATGGGCAAACACATTGAATATACTCTTTTTTCCCCAAAGAGGACATGCAGATGGCCCATTTCTAATCATCAGGGAAATGCAAATCAAAACCACAAGGGGATATCACCTCACACTTGTCAGAGGGCTATTATCAGAAAGAACATGAGGGGTGGAGGGTGGGAAGGGATAGATGGGATTTCAAAATTGTTAAACAGATAAACAAGATTACACTGTATGGCACAGGGAAATATACACAAGATCTTACAGTAGCTCACAGAGAAAACAATGTGACAATGAATATACCTATGTTCATGTATAACTGAAAAATTGTGCTCTACACTGGAATTTGACACAACACTGTAAAATGATTTTGAATCAATAAAAAAATGTAAAAAAAAAAGACATTGAAACAACCTAAATGTCCATCAACAGATGGCTGGATAAAGAAGTTGTGATATACTCATACAATGGAATACTACGCAGCCATAAAAAAAGAATAAAATAATTCCATTTGTTGCAATATGGATGGACCTGGAGATTGTTACATTAAGTGAAGTAAGCCAGAAAGAGCAAGACAAATACCATATGACATCACTTATATGTGAAATAAAAATATCACACAAATGAACTTATTTACTAAACAGAATCAGACACATCAGACTCACAGACACAGAAAGCAAGCTTATGGGTACCGAAGTGGAAAGCAGATGAGGGAGGAACCAATTAGAAGTTTGGAATTAGCAGATACAAAATAATATATATAACACATAAGCAACAGGGTGTTACGGTATGACACAGAGAACTATACTCACTATCCTGTAAATAAACCATAATGGGAAAGAATATGAAAAAGAATATGTATATATATATATGTAAAGCTGAATCACTTTGCTGTACACCAGAAACTTACACAATACTATAAATCAACTATAATTTAATTAAAATATTTTAAAAGAATAAAGATATTACACAATTAATTTTCACCTCGAAGAACTAGAAAAAAAGAAAAAGCAAAGGTGAGGAAAGTAACAAAATAATAAAGATGAGACAAAAATAACTAAAATACAGACTAGTAATCCTGTACAAAAGATCAAGGATGGCAAAAATTGTGTCTTTTAAAGATAAAAATTGAAAAATCTCTGGTTGAATCGTGCAAAAAATATAAGAAAGAGGATTCACATAAAAAAGCAGAGATTAAAGAAGAGATATTGCAACTGAAGTAACAGAAATTCAAATGATCAAAACAGACTACTATGAACAATTATATGCCAACATATTGGAAAATCCAGAAAAGAATGGATAAATTCCTACAAAAATACAACCTACCAAGACTGAATCATGAAGAATTGGAAAATACGGACAAATAATGAATAAAAAAGATTGAGTCAGCAACCAAAACAAAACAAAATAAAGCAAAAAAAGCCCACGAGCAGATGGCTTTATGGGTGAATTCTACAAGACATTTAAAGAAGAATTAATACCAATTCTCAAATTATTTGAAAAATGAAAGAAGGGAACACTTCCAAACTTATTTTGTGAGGCCAGCATTATCCTGATAGCAAAGCCAGATGAGGACAGTATAAGAAACAAAATTATAATCAATATCTCAGATGAAGATACATACAAAAATCATCAAAAACATACAACAAAAAAATCTAACAGTACATTAAAAGAATCATATGGCATTATCAAGTGGGATTAATTCCTGGGATACCGGGATAGTTCAACACATAAAAATCAATGTTTATTGATTTGCTACATCACGCTAACACAATAAAGGATAAAATCGTGATAATCTCAACAGGTACAGAAAAGTCACTTAACAAACTTCAACTGCTTTTCATGGTAAAAAATATATTCAAAGTATAGAAGGAAAGCAATGCAACAAACTAAAGACCATAACAATGCAACAGCTAACCTCATACTCAAAAAAAGCTTGAAGGCTTTTCTCTAAAATCAGGAAAGCCATAAGAATTTCGACTCTCACTAATGCTACTCAACATTGTACAGGAAGTCCCATGCAGAGAATTCAGTCATGAAAAATAAATGAAAGGCATTCAAATCAAAAAGGAAAAATAAAATTGTATCTTTTGGTAGATTACATAATCTTTTTATTGAAGTGTAGTGTATTTACAATGTTATGTTAGTTTCAGGTGTACAGTAAAGTGACTTAGGTGATTTCAGACAGTATGTATATATATATATATATATATGAGTGTGTGTATATATATGTATATATATGCCTGAAGACTCCTGCAAAAAAAGAGTAATAGCCAATGAAAACAGTACAGTTTCTGAATAGAAAGTCAACTTACAAAATTTACTTGCATTTCTATATATTAACAATGAACTATCTAAAAATAAATTATCAAAACAATCTTATTTCCATTGGAACTATATATGCATGCATGTATGTATGTATGTAGGTAGGTATGTATGTATGTACGTATGCCTCATCTTTGGGGTATGTGTGTATATATATCTCTCTCATGAATGAATTTGGTAAAGCTGTAGGATACAAAATTTATATACAGAAATTAGTTGCAGTTTTATACACTAATAATGAAGTATCAGAAAAAGAAATTAAGAAAACAATCCCATTTACCATTCCAACAAAAATAATAAAATATCTAGGTATAAGCTATATCCTAAAGAGTACTTGTCCTCCAAAAACTGTATGATGCTCAGGAAGGAAATTGAAAATGACATGAACAGCTGGAAAGTTATACCATGTTTTTGGACTGAAGAATCAATATTGTTAAAATGATGATACTACCTAATGCAATGCACAGATGCTATGCAATCCACATCAAAATACTAATGGCATGATTCACAGAACTTGAACAGATAATTCTAAAGTTTGTATGGAAACACAAAAGACTCCAAGTAGCCAAAACAAACTTGAGAAAGAACAAACCTGGAGAAATCATATTCCCTCCCTTTAGACTATACTACAAAGCTACAGTAATCAAAAAAGTATGGTACTGGTGCGAAACAGACACATATGTCCATGGAAGAGAATACAGAGTGTAGAAATAAACTCAGGGGTTTATGATCAATTAATCTATAACAAAGGAGGGAAGAATATAAAATGGAGAAAATACAGTCACTTCAATGAGTGGTGCTGGGAAAACTGTATAGCTACATACAACAGAATGAAATTAGAACACTCTCTAACACCATATACAAAAATAAAATCAAAATCAGTTAAAGATCTAAATGTAAGACTGTGTACTCTAAAACTCCTAGAAGAAAACATAGGCAGAACACTCTTTGACATACATCACGGCAATATTTTTTTGGCTCTGGCTCCTAAAGTAAAGGAAATAAAAATAAAAATAAACAAATGGAACTTAATTAGTCAAAAGCTGTTGCATAGCAAAGGAAATCATTGACAAAATGAAAAAATGACCTACTGAATGGGAGAAAATATTTCCAAATGACATGATCGATAAGGGATTACTATCCAACATATATAGAGAGCTCATACAACTCAACATCAAAAAATGAACAACCTGATTTAAAAATGGGCAAACACATTGAATATACTCTTTTTTCCCCAAAGAGGACATGCAGATGGCCCATTTCTAATCATCAGGGAAATGCAAATCAAAACCACAAGGGGATATCACCTCACACTTGTCAGAGGGCTATTATCAGAAAGAACATGAGGGGTGGAGGGTGGGAAGGGATAGATGGGATTTCAAAATTGTTAAACAGATAAACAAGATTACACTGTATGGCACAGGGAAATATACACAAGATCTTACAGTAGCTCACAGAGAAAACAATGTGACAATGAATATACCTATGTTCATGTATAACTGAAAAATTGTGCTCTACACTGGAATCTGACACAACACTGTAAAATGATTTTGAATCAATAAAAAAATGTAAAAAAAAAAAAGACATTGAAACAACCTAAATGTCCATCAACAGATGGCTGGATAAAGAAGTTGTGATATACTCATACAATGGAATACTACGCAGCCATAAAAAAGAATAAAATAATTCCATTTGTTGCAATATGGAGGGACCTGGAGATTGTTACATTAAGTGAAGTAAGCCAGAAAGAGCAAGACAAATACCATATGACATCACTTATATGTGAAATAAAAATATCACACAAATGAACTTATTTACTAAACAGAATCAGACTCATCAGACTCACAGACACAGAAAGCAAGCTTATGGGTACCAAAGTGGAAAGCAGATGAGGGAGGAACCAATTAGAAGTATGGAATTAGCAGATACAAAATAATATATATAACACATAAGCAACAGGTTGTTACGGTATGACACAGAGAACTATACTCACTATCCTGTAAATAAACCATAATGGGAAAGAATATGAAAAAGAATATGTATATATATATATGTAAAGCTGAATCACTTTGCTGTACACCAGAAACTTACACAATACTATAAATCAACTATAATTTAATTAAAATATTTTAAAAGAATAAAGATATTACACAATTAATTTTCACCTCGAAGAACTAGAAAAAAAGAAAAAGCAAAGGTGAGGAAAGTAACAAAATAATAAAGATGAGACAAAAATAACTAAAATACAGACTAGTAATCCTGTATAAAAGATCAAGGATGGCAAAAATTGTGTCTTTTAAAGATAAAAATTGAAAAATCTCTGGTTGAATCGTGCAAAAAAATATAAGAAAGAGGATTCACATAAAAAAGCAGAGATTAAAGAAGAGATATTGCAACTGAAGTAACAGAAATTCAAATGATCAAAACAGACTACTATGAACAATTATATGCCAACATATTGGAAAATCCAGAAAAGAATGGATAAATTCCTACAAAAATACAACCTACCAAGACTGAATCATGAAGAATTGGAAAATACGGACAAATAATGAATAAAAAGACTGAGTCAGCAACCAAAACAACACAAAATAAAGCAAAAAAAGCCCACGAGCAGATGGCTTTATGGGTGAATTCTACAAGACATTTAAAGAAGAATTAATACCAATTCTCAAATTATTTGAAAAATGAAAGAAGGGAACACTTCCAAACTTATTTTGTGAGGCCAGCATTATCCTGATAGCAAAGCCAGATGAGGACAGTATAAGAAACAAAATTAGAATCAATATCTCAGATGAAGATACATACAAAAATCATCAAAAACATACAACAAAAAAATCTAACAGTACATTAAAAGAATCATATGGCATTATCAAGTGGGATTAATTCCTGGGATACCGGGATAGTTCAACACATAAAAATCAATGTTTATTGATTTGCTACATCACACTAACAGAATGAAGGATAAAATCGTGATAATCTCAACAGGTACAGAAAAGTCACTTAACAAACTTCAACTGCTTTTCATGGTAAAAAATATATTCTAAGTATAGAAGGAAAGCAATGCAACAAAATAAAGACCATAACAATGCAACAGCTAACCTCATACTCAAAAAAAGCTTGAAGGCTTTTCTCTAAAATCAGGAAAGCCATAAGAATTTCGACTCTCACTAATGCTACTCAACATTGTACAGGAAGTCCCATGCAGAGAAATCAGTCATGAAAAATAAATGAAAGGCATTCAAATCAAAAAGGAAAAATAAAATTGTATCTTTTGGTAGATTACATAATCTTTTTATTGAAGTGTAGTGTATTTACAATATTATGTTAGTTTCAGGTGTACAGTAAAGTGACTTAGGTTTTGTCAGATTGTATATATATATATATATATGAGTGTGTGTATATATATGTATATATATGCCTGAAGACTCCTGCAAAAAAAGAGTAATAGCCAATGAAAACAGTACAGTTTCTGAATAGAAAGTCAACGTACAAAATTTACTTGCATTTCTATATATTAACAATGAACTATCTAAAAATAAATTATCAAAACAATCTTATTTCCGTTGGAACTATATATGCATGCATGTATGTATGTATGTAGGTAGGTATGTATGTATGTACGTATGCCTCATCTTTGGGGTATGTGTGTATATATATCTCTCTCATGAATGAATTTGGTAAAGCTGTAGGATACAAAATTTATATACAGAAATTAGTTGCAGTTTTATACACTAATAATGAAGTATCAGAAAAAGAAATTAAGAAAACAATCCCATTTACCATTCCAACAAAAATAATAACATATCTAGGTATAAGCTATATCCTAAAGAGTACTTGTCCTCCAAAAACTGTATGATGCTCAGGAAGGAAATTGAAAATGACATGAACAGCTGGAAAGTTATACCATGTTTTTGGACTGAAGAATCAATATTGTTAAAATGATGATACTACCTCATGCAATGCACAGATGCTATGCAATCCACATCAAAATACTAATGGCATGATTCACAGAACTTGAACAGATAATTCTAAAGTTTGTATGGAAACACAAAAGACTCCAAGTAGCCAAAACAAACTTGAGAAAGAACAAACCTGGAGAAATCATATTCCCTCCCTTTAGACTATACTACAAAGCTACAGTAATCAAAAAAGTATGGTACTGGTGCGAAACAGACACATATGTCCATGGAAGAGAATACAGAGTGTAGAAATAAACTCAGGGGTTTATGATCAATTAATCTATAACAAAGGAGGGAAGAATATAAAATGGAGAAAATACAGTCACTTCAATGAGTGGTGCTGGGAATACTGTATAGCTACATACAACAGAATGAAATTAGAACACTCTCTAACACCATATACAAAAATAAAATCAAAATCAGTTAAAGATCTAAATGTAAGACTGTGTACTCTAAAACTCCTAGAAGAAAACATAGGCAGAACACTCTTTGACATACATCACGGCAATATTTTTTTGGCTCTGGCTCCTAAAGTAAAGGAAATAAAAATAAAAATAAACAAATGGAACTTAATTAGTCAAAAGCTGTTGCATAGCAAAGGAAATCATTGACAAAATGAAAAAATGACCTACTGAATGGGAGAAAATATTTCCAAATGACATGATCGATAAGGGATTACTATCCAACATATATAGAGAGCTCATACAACTCAACATCAAAAAATGAACAACCTGATTTAAAAATGGGCAAACACATTGAATATACTCTTTTATCCCCAAAGAGGACATGCAGATGGCCCATTTCTAATCATCAGGGAAATGCAAATCAAAACCACAAGGGGATATCACCTCACACTTGTCAGAGGGCTATTATCAGAAAGAAAATGAGGGGTGGAGGGTGGGAAGGGATAGATGGGATTTCAAAATTGTTAAACAGATAAACAAGATTACACTGTATGGCACAGGGAAATATACACAAGATCTTACAGTAGCTCACAGAGAAAACAATGTGACAATGAATATACCTATGTTCATGTATAACTGAAAAATTGTGCTCTACACTGGAATTTGACACAACACTGTAAAATGATTTTGAATAAATAAAAAAATGTAAAAAAAAAAGACATTGAAACAACCTAAATGTCCATCAACAGATGGCTGGATAAAGAAGTTGTGATATACTCATACAATGGAATACTACGCAGCCATAAAAAAGAATAAAATAATTCCATTTGTTGCAATATGGAGGGACCTGGAGATTGTTACATTAAGTGAAGTAAGCCAGAAAGAGCAAGACAAATACCATATGACATCACTTATATGTGAAATAAAAATATCACACAAATGAACTTATTTACTAAACAGAATCAGACTCATCAGACTCACAGACACAGAAAGCAAGCTTATGGGTACCAAAGTGGAAAGCAGATGAGGGAGGAACCAATTAGAAGTTTGGAATTAGCAGATACAAAATAATATATATAACACATAAGCAACAGGGTGTTACGGTATGACACAGAGAACTATACTCACTATCCTGTAAATAAACCATAATGGGAAAGAATATGAAAAAGAATATGTATATATATATATGTAAAGCTGAATCACTTTGCTGTACACCAGAAACTTACACAATACTATAAATCAACTATAATTTAATTAAAATATTTTAAAAGAATAAAGATATTACACAATTAATTTTCACCTCGAAGAACTAGAAAAAAAGAAAAACCAAAGGTGAGGAAAGTAACAAAATAATAAAGATGAGACAAAAATAACTAAAATACAGACTAGTAATCCTGTACAAAAGATCAAGGATGGCAAAAATTGTGTCTTTTAAAGATAAAAATTGAAAAAATCTCTGGTTGAATCGTGCAAAAAAATATAAGAAAGAGGATTCACATAAAAAAGCAGAGATTAAAGAAGAGATATTGCAACTGAAGTAACAGAAATTCAAATGATCAAAACAGACTACTATGAACAATTATATGCCAACATATTGGAAAATCCAGAAAAGAATGGATAAATTCCTACAAAAATACAACCTACCAAGACTGAATCATGAAGAATTGGAAAATACGGACAAATAATGAATAAAAAAGATTGAGTCAGCAACCAAAACAAAACAAAATAAAGCAAAAAAAGCCCACGAGCAGATGGCTTTATGGGTGAATTCTACAAGACATTTAAAGAAGAATTAATACCAATTCTCAAATTATTTGAAAAATGAAAGAAGGGAACACTTCCAAACTTATTTTGTGAGGCCAGCATTATCCTGATAGCAAAGCCAGATGAGGACAGTATAAGAAACAAAATTAGAATCAATATCTCAGATGAAGATACATACAAAAATCATCAAAAACATACAACAAAAAAATCTAACAGTACATTAAAAGAATCATATGGCATTATCAAGTGGGATTAATTCCTGGGATACCGGGATAGTTCAACACATAAAAATCAATGTTTATTGATTTGCTACATCACGCTAACACAATGAAGGATAAAATCGTGATAATCTCAACAGGTACAGAAAAGTCACTTAACAAACTTCAACTGCTTTTCATGGTAAAAAATATATTCAAAGTATAGAAGGAAAGCAATGCAACAAACTAAAGACCATAACAATGAAACAGCTAACCTCATACTCAAAAAAAGCTTGAAGGCTTTTCTCTAAAATCAGGAAAGCCATAAGAATTTCGACTCTCACTAATGCTACTCAACATTTTACAGGAAGTCCCATGCAGAGAATTCAGTCATGAAAAATAAATGAAAGGCATTCAAATCAAAAAGGAAAAATAAAATTGTATCTTTTGGTAGATTACATAATCTTTTTATTGAAGTGTAGTGTATTTACAATATTATGTTAGTTTCAGGTGTACAGTAAAGTGACTTAGGTGTTTTCAGACAGTATGTATATATATATATATATGAGTGTGTGTATATATATGTATATATATGCCTGAAGACTCCTGCAAAAAAAGAGTAATAGCCAATGAAAACAGTACAGTTTCTGAATAGAAAGTCAACGTACAAAATTTACTTGCATTTCTATATATTAACAATGAACTATCTAAAAATAAATTATCAAAACAATCTTATTTCCATTGGAACTATATATGCATGCATGTATGTATGTATGTAGGTAGGTATGTATGTATGTACGTATGCCTCATCTTTGGGGTATGTGTGTATATATATCTCTCTCATGAATGAACTTGGTAAAGCTGTAGGATACAAAATTTATATACAGAAATTAGTTGCAGTTTTATACACTAATAATGAAGTATCAGAAAAAGAAATTAAGAAAACAATCCCATTTACCATTCCAACAAAAATAATAAAATATCTAGGTATAAGCTATATCCTAAAGAGTACTTGTCCTCCAAAAACTGTATGATGCTCAGGAAGGAAATTGAAAATGACATGAACAGCTGGAAAGTTATACCATGTTTTTGGACTGAAGAATCAATATTGTTAAAATGATGATACTACCTCATGCAATGCACAGATGCTATGCAATCCACATCAAAATACTAATGGCATGATTCACAGAACTTGAACAGATAATTCTAAAGTTTGTATGGAAACACAAAAGACTCCAAGTAGCCAAAACAAACTTGAGAAAGAACAAACCTGGAGAAATCATATTCCCTCCCTTTAGACTATACTACAAAGCTACAGTAATCAAAAAAGTATGGTACTGGTGCGAAACAGACACATATGTCCATGGAAGAGAATACAGAGTGTAGAAATAAACTCAGGGGTTTATGATCAATTAATCTATAACAAAGGAGGGAAGAATATAAAATGGAGAAAATACAGTCACTTCAATGAGTGGTGCTGGGAAAACTGTATAGCTACATACAACAGAATGAAATTAGAACACTCTCTAACACCATATACAAAAATAAAATCAAAATCAGTTAAAGATCTAAATGTAAGACTGTGTACTCTAAAACTCCTAGAAGAAAACATAGGCAGAACACTCTTTGACATACATCACGGCAATATTTTTTTGGCTCTGGCTCCTAAAGTAAAGGAAATAAAAATAAAAATAAACAAATGGAACTTAATTAGTCAAAAGCTGTTGCATAGCAAAGGAAATCATTGACAAAATGAAAAAATGACCTACTGAATGGGAGAAAATATTTCCAAATGACATGATCGATAAGGGATTACTATCCAACATATATAGAGAGCTCATACAACTCAACATCAAAAAATGAACAACCTGATTTAAAAATGGGCAAACACATTGAATATACTCTTTTTTCCCCAAAGAGGACATGCAGATGGCCCATTTCTAATCATCAGGGAAATGCAAATCAAAACCACAAGGGGATATCACCTCACACTTGTCAGAGGGCTATTATCAGAAAGAACATGAGGGGTGGAGGGTGGGAAGGGATAGATGGGATTTCAAAATTGTTAAACAGATAAACAAGATTACACTGTATGGCACAGGGAAATATACACAAGACCTTACAGTAGCTCACAGAGAAAACAATGTGACAATGAATATACCTATGTTCATGTATAACTGAAAAATTGTGCTCTACACTGGAATTTGACACAACACTGTAAAATGATTTTGAATAAATAAAAAAATGTAAAAAAAAAAGACATTGAAACAACCTAAATGTCCATCAACAGATGGCTGGATAAAGAAGTTGTGATATACTCATACAATGGAATACTACGCAGCCATAAAAAAAGAATAAAATAATTCCATTTGTTGCAATATGGAGGGACCTGGAGATTGTTACATTAAGTGAAGTAAGCCAGAAAGAGCAAGACAAATACCATATGACATCACTTATATGTGAAATAAAAATATCACACAAATGAACTTATTTACTAAACAGAATCAGACTCATCAGACTCACAGACACAGAAAGCAAGCTTATGGGTACCAAAGTGGAAAGCAGATGAGGGAGGAACCAATTAGAAGTTTGGAATTAGCAGATACAAAATAATATATATAACACATAAGCAACAGGGTGTTACGGTATGACACAGAGAACTATACTCACTATCCTGTAAATAAACCATAATGGGAAAGAATATGAAAAAGAATATGTATATATATATATGTAAAGCTGAATCACTTTGCTGTACACCAGAAACTTACACAATACTATAAATCAACTATAATTTAATTAAAATATTTTAAAAGAATAAAGATATTACACAATTAATTTTCACCTCGAAGAACTAGAAAAAAAGAAAAACCAAAGGTGAGGAAAGTAACAAAATAATAAAGATGAGACAAAAATAACTAAAATACAGACTAGTAATCCTGTACAAAAGATCAAGGATGGCAAAAATTGTGTCTTTTAAAGATAAAAATTGAAAAATCTCTGGTTGAATCGTGCAAAAAAATATAAGAAAGAGGATTCACATAAAAAAGCAGAGATTAAAGAAGAGATATTGCAACTGAAGTAACAGAAATTCAAATGATCAAAACAGACTACTATGAACAATTATATGCCAACATATTGGAAAATCCAGAAAAGAATGGATAAATTCCTACAAAAATACAACCTACCAAGACTGAATCATGAAGAATTGGAAAATACGGACAAATAATGAATAAAAAAGATTGAGTCAGCAACCAAAACAAAACAAAATAAAGCAAAAAAAGCCCACGAGCAGATGGCTTTATGGGTGAATTCTACAAGACATTTAAAGAAGAATTAATACCAATTCTCAAATTATTTGAAAAATGAAAGAAGGGAACACTTCCAAACTTATTTTGTGAGGCCAGCATTATCCTGATAGCAAAGCCAGATGAGGACAGTATAAGAAACAAAATTATAATCAATATCTCAGATGAAGATACATACAAAAATCATCAAAAACATACAACAAAAAAATCTAACAGTACATTAAAAGAATCATATGGCATTATCAAGTGGGATTAATTCCTGGGATACCGGGATAGTTCAACACATAAAAATCAATGTTTATTGATTTGCTACATCACGCTAACACAATAAAGGATAAAATCGTGATAATCTCAACAGGTACAGAAAAGTCACTTAACAAACTTCAACTGCTTTTCATGGTAAAAAATATATTCAAAGTATAGAAGGAAAGCAATGCAACAAACTAAAGACCATAACAATGAAACAGCTAACCTCATACTCAAAAAAAGCTTGAAGGCTTTTCTCTAAAATCAGGAAAGCCATAAGAATTTCGACTCTCACTAATGCTACTCAACATTTTACAGGAAGTCCCATGCAGAGAATTCAGTCATGAAAAATAAATGAAAGGCATTCAAATCAAAAAGGAAAAATAAAATTGTATCTTTTGGTAGATTACATAATCTTTTTATTGAAGTGTAGTGTATTTACAATATTATGTTAGTTTCAGGTGTACAGTAAAGTGACTTAGGTGTTTTCAGACAGTATGTATATATATATATATATGAGTGTGTGTATATATATGTATACATATGCCTGAAGACTCCTGCAAAAAAAGAGTAATAGCCAATGAAAACAGTACAGTTTCTGAATAGAAAGTCAACGTACAAAATTTACTTGCATTTCTATATATTAACAATGAACTATCTAAAAATAAATTATCAAAACAATCTTATTTCCGTTGGAACTATATATGCATGCATGTATGTATGTATGTAGGTAGGTATGTATGTATGTACGTATGCCTCATCTTTGGGGTATGTGTGTATATATATCTCTCTCATGAATGAATTTGGTAAAGCTGTAGGATACAAAATTTATATACAGAAATTAGTTGCAGTTTTATACACTAATAATGAAGTATCAGAAAAAGAAATTAAGAAAACAATCCCATTTACCATTCCAACAAAAATAATAAAATATCTAGGTATAAGCTATATCCTAAAGAGTACTTGTCCTCCAAAAACTGTATGATGCTCAGGAAGGAAATTGAAAATGACATGAACAGCTGGAAAGTTATACCATGTTTTTGGACTGAAGAATCAATATTGTTAAAATGATGATACTACCTCATGCAATGCACAGATGCTATGCAATCCACATCAAAATACTAATGGCATGATTCACAGAACTTGAACAGATAATTCTAAAGTTTGTATGGAAACACAAAAGACTCCAAGTAGCCAAAACAAACTTGAGAAAGAACAAACCTGGAGAAATCATATTCCCTCCCTTTAGACTATACTACAAAGCTACAGTAATCAAAAAAGTATGGTACTGGTGCGAAACAGACACATATGTCCATGGAAGAGAATACAGAGTGTAGAAATAAACTCAGGGGTTTATGATCAATTAATCTATAACAAAGGAGGGAAGAATATAAAATGGAGAAAATACAGTCACTTCAATGAGTGGTGCTGGGAAAACTGTATAGCTACATACAACAGAATGAAATTAGAACACTCTCTAACACCATATACAAAAATAAAATCAAAATCAGTTAAAGATCTAAATGTAAGACTGTGTACTCTAAAACTCCTAGAAGAAAACATAGGCAGAACACTCTTTGACATACATCACGGCAATATTTTTTTGGCTCTGGCTCCTAAAGTAAAGGAAATAAAAATAAAAATAAACAAATGGAACTTAATTAGTCAAAAGCTGTTGCATAGCAAAGGAAATCATTGACAAAATGAAAAAATGACCTACTGAATGGGAGAAAATATTCCCAAATGACATGATCGATAAGGGATTACTATCCAACATATATAGAGAGCTCATACAACTCAACATCAAAAAATGAACAACCTGATTTAAAAATGGGCAAACATATTGAATATACTCTATTTACCCCAAAGAGGACATGCAGATGGCCCATTTCTAATCATCAGGGAAATGCAAATCAAAACCACAAGGGGATATCACCTCACACTTGTCAGAGGGCTATTATCAGAAAGAACATGAGGGGTGGAGGGTGGGAAGGGATAGATGGGATTTCAAAATTGTTAAACAGATAAACAAGATTACACTGTATGGCACAGGGAAATATACACAAGATCTTACAGTAGCTCACAGAGAAAACAATGTGACAATGAATATACCTATGTTCATGTATAACTGAAAAATTGTGCTCTACACTGGAATTTGACACAACACTGTAAAATGATTTTGAATCAATAAAAAAATGTAAAAAAAAAAGACATTGAAACAAACTAAATGTACATCAACAGATGGCTGGATAAAGAAGTTGTGATATACTCATACAATGGAAAACTACGCAGCCATAAAAAAGAATAAAATAATTCCATTTGTTGCAATATGGATGGACCTGGAGATTGTTACATTAAGTGAAGTAAGCCAGAAAGAGCAAGACAAATACCATATGACATCACATATATGTGAAATAAAAATATCACACAAATGAACTTATTTACTAAACAGAATCAGACTCATCAGACTCACAGACACAGAAAGCAAGCTTATGGGTACCAAAGTGGAAAGCAGATGAGGGAGGAACCAATTAGAAGTTTGGAATTAGCAGATACAAAATACTATATATAACAGATAAGCAACAGGGTGTTACGGTATGACACAGAGAACTATACTCTCTATCCTGTAAATAAACCATAATGGGAAAGAATATGAAAAAGAATATGTATATATATATATATATATGTAAAGCTGAATCACTTTGCTGTACACCAGAAACTTACACAATACTATAAATCAACTATAATTTAATTAAAATATTTTAAAAGAATAAAGATATTACACAATTAATTTTCACCTCGAAGAACTAGAAAAAAAGAAAAAGCAAAGGTGAGGAAAGTAACAAAATAATAAAGATGAGACAAAAATAACTAAAATACAGACTAGTAATCCTGTATAAAAGATCAAGGATGGCAAAAATTATGTCTTTTAAAGATAGAAATTGAAAAATCTCTGGTTGAATCGTGCAAAAAAAATAAGAAAGAGGATTCACATAAAAAAGCAGAGATTAAAGAAGAGATATTGCAACTGAAGTAACAGAAATTCAAATGATCAAAACAGACTACTATGAACAATTATATGCCAACATATTGGAAAATCCAGAAAAGAATGGATAAATTCCTACAAAAATACAACCTACCAAGACTGAATCATGAAGAATTGGAAAATACGGACAAATAATGAATAAAAAGATTGAGTCAGCAACCAAAACAAAACAAAATAAAGCAAAAAAAGCCCACGAGCAGATGGCTTTATGGGTGAATTCTACAAGACATTTAAAGAAGAATTAATACCAATTCTCAAATTATTTGAAAAATGAAAGAAGGGAACACTTCCAAACTTATTTTGTGAGGCCAGCATTATCCTGATAGCAAAGCCAGATGAGGACAGTATAAGAAACAAAATTAGAATCAATATCTCAGATGAAGATACATACAAAAATCATCAAAAACATACAACAAAAAAATCTAACAGTACATTAAAAGAATCATATGGCATTATCAAGTGGGATTAATTCCTGGGATACCGGGATAGTTCAACACATAAAAATCAATGTTTATTGATTTGCTACATCACACTAACAGAATGAAGGATAAAATCGTGATAATCTCAACAGGTACAGAAAAGTCACTTAACAAACTTCAACTGCTTTTCATGGTAAAAAATATATTCTAAGTATACAAGGAAAGCAATGCAACAAAATAAAGACCATAACAATGCAACAGCTAACTTCATACTCAAAAAAAGCTTGAAGGCTTTTCTCTAAAATCAGGAAAGCCATAAGAATTTCGACTCTCACTAATTCTACTCAACATTTAACAGGAAGTCCCATGCAGAGAAATCAGTCATGAAAAATAAATGAAAGGCATTCAAATCAAAAAGGAAAAATAAAATTGTATCTTTTGGTAGATTACATAATCTTTTTATTGAAGTGTAGTGTATTTACAATATTATGTTAGTTTCAGGTGTACAGTAAAGTGACTTAGGTTTTGTCAGATTGTATATATATATATATATATGAGTGTGTGTATATATATGTATATATATGCCTGAAGACTCCTGCAAAAAAAGAGTAATAGCCAATGAAAACAGTACAGTTTCTGAATATAAAGTCAACGTACAAAATTTACTTGCATTTCTATATATTAACAATGAACTATCTAAAAATAAATTATCAAAACAATCTTATTTCCGTTGGAACTATATATGCATGCATGTATGTATGTATGTAGGTAGGTATGTATGTATGTACGTATGCCTCATCTTTGGGGTATGTGTGTATATATATCTCTCTCATGAATGAATTTGGTAAAGCTGTAGGATACAAAATTTATATACAGAAATTAGTTGCAGTTTTATACACTAATAATGAAGTATCAGAAAAAGAAATTAAGAAAACAATCCCATTTACCATTCCAACAAAAATAATAAAATATCTAGGTATAAGCTATATCCTAAAGAGTACTTGTCCTCCAAAAACTGTATGATGCTCAGGAAGGAAATTGAAAATGACATGAACAGCTGGAAAGTTATACCATGTTTTTGGACTGAAGAATCAATATTGTTAAAATGATGATACTACCTCATGCAATGCACAGATGCTATGCAATCCACATCAAAATACTAATGGCATGATTCACAGAACTTGTACAGATAATTCTAAAGTTTGTATGGAAACACAAAAGACTCCAAGTAGCCAAAACAAACTTGAGAAAGAACAAACCTGGAGAAATCATATTCCCTCCCTTTAGACTATACTACAAAGCTACAGTAATCAAAAAAGTATGGTACTGGTGCGAAACAGACACATATGTCCATGGAAGAGAATACAGAGTGTAGAAATAAACTCAGGGGTTTATGATCAATTAATCTATAACAAAGGAGGGAAGAATATAAAATGGAGAAAATACAGTCACTTCAATGAGTGGTGCTGGGAAAACTGTATAGCTACATACAACAGAATGAAATTAGAACACTCTCTAACACCATATACAAAAATAAAATCAAAATCAGTTAAAGATCTAAATGTAAGACTGTGTACTCTAAAACTCCTAGAAGAAAACATAGGCAGAACACTCTTTGACATACATCACGGCAATATTTTTTTGGCTCTGGCTCCTAAAGTAAAGGAAATAAAAATAAAAATAAACAAATGGAACTTAATTAGTCAAAAGCTGTTGCATAACAAAGGAAATCATTGACAAAATGAAAAAATGACCTACTGAATGGGAGAAAATATTTCCAAATGACATGATTGATAAGGGATTACTATCCAACATATATAGAGAGCTCATACAACTCAACATCAAAAAATGAACAACCTGATTTAAAAATGGGCAAACACATTGAATATACTCTTTTTTCCCCAAAGAGGACATGCAGATGGCCCATTTCTAATCATCAGGGAAATGCAAATCAAAACCACAAGGGGATATCACCTCACACTTGTCAGAGGGCTATTATCAGAAAGAACATGAGGGGTGGAGGGTGGGAAGGGATAGATGGGATTTCAAAATTGTTAAACAGATAAACAAGATTACACTGTATGGCACAGGGAAATATACACAAGATCTTACAGTAGCTCACAGAGTAAAAAATGTGACAATGAATATACCTATGTTCATGTATAACTGAAAAATTGTGCTCTACACTGGAATTTGACACAACACTGTAAAATGATTTTGAATCAATAAAAAAATGTAAAAAAAAAAAGACATTGAAACAACCTAAATGTCCATCAACAGATGGCTGGATAAAGAAGTTGTGATATACTCATACAATGGAAAACTACGCAGCCATAAAAAAGAATAAAATAATTCCATTTGTTGCAATATGGATGGACCTGGAGATTGTTACATTAAGTGAAGTAAGCCAGAAAGAGCAAGACAAATACCATATGACATCACTTATATGTGAAATAAAAATATCACACAAATGAACTTATTTACTAAACAGAATCAGACTCATCAGACTCACAGACACAGAAAGCAAGCTTATGGGTACCAAAGTGGAAAGCAGATGAGGGAGGAACCAATAAGATGTTTGGAATTAGCAGATACAAAATACTAAATATAACAGATAAGCAACAGGGTGTTACGGTATGACACAGAGAACTATACTCACTATCCTGTAAATAAACCATAATGGGAAAGAATATGAAAAAGAATATGTATATATATATATGTAAAGCTGAATCACTTTGCTGTACACCAGAAACTTACACAATACTATAAATCAACTATAATTTAATTAAAATATTTTAAAAGAATAAAGATATTACACAATTAATTTTCACCTCGAAGAACTAGAAAAAAAGAAAAAGCAAAGGTGAGGAAAGTAACAAAATAATAAAGATGAGACAAAAATAACTAAAATACAGACTAGTAATCCTGTATAAAAGATCAAGGATGGCAAAAATTGTGTCTTTTAAAGATAAAAATTGAAAAATCTCTGGTTGAATCGTGCAAAAAAATATAAGAAAGAGGATTCACATAAAAAAGCAGAGATTAAAGAAGAGATATTGCAACTGAAGTAACAGAAATTCAAATGATCAAAACAGACTACTATGAACAATTATATGCCAACATATTGGAAAATCCAGAAAAGAATGGATAAATTCCTACAAAAATACAACCTACCAAGACTGAATCATGAAGAATTGGAAAATACGGACAAATAATGAATAAAAAGATTGAGTCAGCAACCAAAACAAAACAAAATAAAGCAAAAAAAGCCCACGAGCAGATGGCTTTATGGGTGAATTCTACAAGACATTTAAAGAAGAATTAATACCAATTCTCAAATTATTTGAAAAATGAAAGAAGGGAACACTTCCAAACTTATTTTGTGAGGCCAGCATTATCCTGATAGCAAAGCCAGATGAGGACAGTATAAGAAACAAAATTAGAATCAATATCTCAGATGAAGATACATACAAAAATCATCAAAAACATACAACAAAAAAATCTAACAGTACATTAAAAGAATCATATGGCATTATCAAGTGGGATTAATTCCTGGGATACCGGGATAGTTCAACACATAAAAATCAATGTTTATTGATTTGCTACATCACACTAACAGAATGAAGGATAAAATCGTGATAATCTCAACAGGTACAGAAAAGTCACTTAACAAACTTCAACTGCTTTTCATGGTAAAAAATATATTCTAAGTATAGAAGGAAAGCAATGCAACAAAATAAAGACCATAACAATGCAACAGCTAACCTCATACTCAAAAAAAGCTTGAAGGCTTTTCTCTAAAATCAGGAAAGCCATAAGAATTTCGACTCTCACTAATTCTACTCAACATTGTACAGGAAGTCCCATGCAGAGAAATCAGTCATGAAAAATAAATGAAAGGCATTCAAATCAAAAAGGAAAAATAAAATTGTATCTTTTGGTAGATTACATAATCTTTTTATTGAAGTGTAGTGTATTTACAATATTATGTTAGTTTCAGGTGTACAGTAAAGTGACTTAGGTTTTGTCAGATTGTATGTATATATATATATATGAGTGTGTGTATATATATGTATATATATGCCTGAAGACTCCTGCAAAAAAAGAGTAATAGCCAATGAAAACAGTACAGTTTCTGAATATAAAGTCAACGTACAAAATTTACTTGCATTTCTATATATTAACAATGAACTATCTAAAAATAAATTATCAAAACAATCTTATTTCCGTTGGAACTATATATGCATGCATGTATGTATGTATGTAGGTAGGTATGTATGTATGTACGTATGCCTCATCTTTGGGGTATGTGTGTATATATATCTCTCTCATGAATGAATTTGGTAAAGCTGTAGGATACAAAATTTATATACAGAAATTAGTTGCAGTTTTATACACTAATAATGAAGTATCAGAAAAAGAAATTAAGAAAACAATCCCATTTACCATTCCAACAAAAATAATAAAATATCTAGGTATAAGCTATATCCTAAAGAGTACTTGTCCTCCAAAAACTGTATGATGCTCAGGAAGGAAATTGAAAATGACATGAACAGCTGGAAAGTTATACCATGTTTTTGGACTGAAGAATCAATATTGTTAAAATGATGATACTACCTCATGCAATGCACAGATGCTATGCAATCCACATCAAAATACTAATGGCATGATTCACAGAACTTGAACAGATAATTCTAAAGTTTGTATGGAAACACAAAAGACTCCAAGTAGCCAAAACAAACTTGAGAAAGAACAAACCTGGAGAAATCATATTCCCTCCCTTTAGACTATACTACAAAGCTACAGTAATCAAAAAAGTATGGTACTGGTGCGAAACAGACACATATGTCCATGGAAGAGAATACAGAGTGTAGAAATAAACTCAGGGGTTTATGATCAATTAATCTATAACAAAGGAGGGAAGAATATAAAATGGAGAAAATACAGTCACTTCAATGAGTGGTGCTGGGAAAACTGTATAGCTACATACAACAGAATGAAATTAGAACACTCTCTAACACCATATACAAAAATAAAATCAAAATCAGTTAAAGATCTAAATGTAAGACTGTGTACTCTAAAACTCCTAGAAGAAAACTTAGGCAGAACACTCTTTGACATATATCACGGCAATATTTTTTTGGCTCTGGCTCCTAAAGTAAAGGAAATAAAAATAAAAATAAACAAATGGAACTTAATTAGTCAAAAGCTGTTGCATAGCAAAGGAAATCATTGACAAAATGAAAAAATGACCTACTGAATGGGAGAAAATATTTCCAAATGACATGATCGATAAGGGATTACTATCCAACATATATAGAGAGCTCACACAACTCAACATCAAAAAATGAACAACCTGATTTAAAAATGGGCAAACACATTGAATATACTCTTTTTTCCCCAAAGAGGACATGCAGATGGCCCATTTCTAATCATCAGGGAAATGCAAATCAAAACCACAAGGGGATATCACCTCACACTTGTCAGAGGGCTATTATCAGAAAGAACATGAGGGGTGGAGGGTGGGAAGGGATAGATGGGATTTCAAAATTGTTAAACAGATAAACAAGATTACACTGTATGGCACAGGGAAATATACACAAGATCTTACAGTAGCTCACAGAGAAAACAATGTGACAATGAATATACCAATGTTCATGTATAACTGAAAAATTGTGCTCTACACTGGAATTTGACACAACACTGTAAAAAGATTTTGAATCAATAAAAAAATGTAAAAAAAAAACAAGACATTGAAACAACCTAAATGTCCATCAACAGATGGGTGGATAAAGAAGTTGTGATATACTCATACAATGGAATACTACGCAGCCATAAAAAAGGATAAAATAATTCCATTTGTTGCCATATGGATGGACCTGGAGATTGTTACATTAAGTGAAGTAAGCCAGAAAGAGCAAGACAAATACCATATGACATCACTTATATGTGAAATAAAATATCACACAAATGAACTTATTTACTAAACAGAATCAGACTCATCAGACTCACAGACACAGAAAGCAAGCTTATGGGTACCAAAGTGGAAAGCAGATGAGGGAGGAACCAATTAGAAGTTTGGAATGAGCAGATACAAAATAATATATATAACAGATAAGCAACAGGGTGTTACGGTATGACACAGAGAACTATACTCACTACCCTGTAA
The DNA here is from genome assembly GCF_048564905.1 of Vicugna pacos. Lineage (NCBI taxonomy): Eukaryota > Metazoa > Chordata > Mammalia > Artiodactyla > Camelidae > Vicugna > Vicugna pacos. The sequence continues at coordinate 3,015,121 of NC_132989.1, forward strand.
ATAAACCATAATGGGAAAGAATATGAAAAAGAATATGTATATATATATATGTAAAGCTGAATCACTTTGCTGTACACCAGAAACTTACACAATACTATAAATCAACTATAATTTAATTAAAATATTTTAAAAGAATAAAGATATTACACAATTAATTTTCACCTCGAAGAACTAGAAACAAAGAAAAAGCAAAGGTGAGGAAAGTAACAAAATAATAAAGATGAGACAAAAATAACTAAAATACAGACTAGTAATCCTGTATAAAAGATCAAGGATGGCAAAAATTGTGTCTTTTAAAGATAAAAATTGAAAAATCTCTGGTTGAATCGTGCAAAAAAATATAAGAAAGAGGATTCACATAAAAAAGCAGAGATTAAAGAAGAGATATTGCAACTGAAGTAACAGAAATTCAAATGATCAAAACAGACTACTATGAACAATTATATGCCAACATATTGGAAAATCCAGAAAAGAATGGATAAATTCCTACAAAAATACAACCTACCAAGACTGAATCATGAAGAATTGGAAAATACGGACAAATAATGAATAAAAAGATTGAGTCAGCAACCAAAACAACACAAAATAAAGCAAAAAAAGCCCACGAGCAGATGGCTTTATGGGTGAATTCTACAAGACATTTAAAGAAGAATTAATACCAATTCTCAAATTATTTGAAAAATGAAAGAAGGGAACACTTCCAAACTTATTTTGTGAGGCCAGCATTATCCTGATAGCAAAGCCAGATGAGGACAGTATAAGAAACAAAATTATAATCAATATCTCAGACGAAGATAGATACAAAAATCATCAAAAACATACAACAAAAAAATCTAACAGTACATTAAAAGAATCATATGGCATTATCAAGTGGGATTAATTCCTGGGATACCGGGATAGTTCAACACATAAAAATCAATGTTTATTGATTTGCTACATCACACTAACAGAATGAAGGATAAAATCGTGATCATCTCAACAGGTACAGAAAAGTCACTTAACAAACTTCAACTGCTTTTCATGGTAAAAACTATATTCTAAGTATAGAAGGAAAGCAATGCAACAAAATAAAGACCACAACAATGCAACAGCTAACCTCATACTCAAAATAAGCTTGAAGGCTTTTCTCTAAAATCAGGAAAGCCATAAGAATTTTGACTCTCACTAATTCTACTCAACATTGTACAGGAAGTCCCATGCAGAGAAATCAGTCATGAAAAATAAATGAAAGGCATTCAAATCAAAAAGGAAAAATAAAATTGTATCTTTTGGTAGATTACATAATCTTTTTATTGAAGTGTAGTGTATTTACAATATTATGTTAGTTTCAGGTGTACAGTAAAGTGACTTAGTTTTTTTCAGATTGTATGTATATATATATATATGAGTGTGTGTATATATATGTATATATATGCCTGAAGACTCCTGCAAAAAAAGAGTAATAGCCAATGAAAACAGTACAGTTTCTGAATATAAAGTCAACGTACAAAATTTACTTGCATTTCTATATATTAACAATGAACTATCTAAAAATAAATTATCAAAACAATCTTATTTCCATTGGAACTATATATGCATGCATGTATGTATGTATGTAGGTAGGTATGTATGTATGTACGTATGCCTCATCTTTGGGGTATGTGTGTATATATATCTCTCTCATGAATGAACTTGGTAAAGCTGTAGGATACAAAATTTATATACAGAAATTAGTTGCAGTTTTATACACTAATAATGAAGTATCAGAAAAAGAAATTAAGAAAACAATCCCATTTACCATTCCAACAAAAATAATAAAATATCTAGGTATAAGCTATATCCTAAAGAGTACTTGTCCTCCAAAAACTGTATGATGCTCAGGAAGGAAATTGAAAATGACATGAACAGCTGGAAAGTTATACCATGTTTTTGGACTGAAGAATCAATATTGTTAAAATGATGATACTACCTCATGCAATGCACAGATGCTATGCAATCCACATCAAAATACTAATGGCATGATTCACAGAACTTGAACAGATAATTCTAAAGTTTGTATGGAAACACAAAAGACTCCAAGTAGCCAAAACAAACTTGAGAAAGAACAAACCTGGAGAAATCATATTCCCTCCCTTTAGACTATACTACAAAGCTACAGTAATCAAAAAAGTATGGTACTGGTGCGAAACAGACACATATGTCCATGGAAGAGAATACAGAGTGTAGAAATAAACTCAGGGGTTTATGATCAATTAATCTATAACAAAGGAGGGAAGAATATAAAATGGAGAAAATACAGTCACTTCAATGAGTGGTGCTGGGAAAACTGTATAGCTACATACAACAGAATGAAATTAGAACACTCTCTAACACCATATACAAAAATAAAATCAAAATCAGTTAAAGATCTAAATGTGAGACTGTGTACTCTAAAACTCCTAGAAGAAAACATAGGCAGAACACTCTTTGACATACATCACGGCAATATTTTTTTGGCTCTGGCTCCTAAAGTAAAGGAAATAAAAATAAAAATAAACAAATGGAACTTAATAAGTCAAAAGCTGTTGCATAGCAAAGGAAATCATTGACAAAATGAAAAAATGACCTACTGAATGGGAGAAAATATTTCCAAATGACATGATCGATAAGGGATTACTATCCAACATATATAGAGAGCTCATACAACTCAACATCAAAAAATGAACAACCTGATTTAAAAATGGGCAAACACATTGAATATACTCTTTTTTCCCCAAAGAGGACATGCAGATGGCCCATTTCTAATCATCAGGGAAATGCAAATCAAAACCACAAGGGGATATCACCTCACACTTGTCAGAGGGCTATTATCAGAAAGAACATGAGGGGTGGAGGGTGGGAAGGGATAGATGGGATTTCAAAATTGTTAAACAGATAAACAAGATTACACTGTATGGCACAGGGAAATATACACAAGATCTTACAGTAGCTCACAGAGAAAACAATGTGACAATGAATATACCTATGTTCATGTATAACTGAAAAATTGTGCTCTACACTGGAATTTGACACAACACTGTAAAATGATTTTGAATAAATAAAAAAATGTAAAAAAAAAAGACATTGAAACAACCTAAATGTCCATCAACAGATGGCTGGATAAAGAAGTTGTGATATACTCATACAATGGAATACTACGCAGCCATAAAAAAGAATAAAATAATTCCATTTGTTGCAATATGGAGGGACCTGGAGATTGTTACATTAAGTGAAGTAAGCCAGAAAGAGCAAGACAAATACCATATGACATCACTTATATGTGAAATAAAAATATCACACAAATGAACTTATTTACTAAACAGAATCAGACTCATCAGACTCACAGACACAGAAAGCAAGCTTATGGGTACCAAAGTGGAAAGCAGATGAGGGAGGAACCAATTAGAAGTTTGGAATTAGCAGATACAAAATAATATATATAACACATAAGCAACAGGGTGTTACGGTATGACACAGAGAACTATACTCACTATCCTGTAAATAAACCATAATGGGAAAGAATATGAAAAAGAATATGTATATATATATATGTAAAGCTGAATCACTTTGCTGTACACCAGAAACTTACACAATACTATAAATCAACTATAATTTAATTAAAATATTTTAAAAGAATAAAGATATTACACAATTAATTTTCACCTCGAAGAACTAGAAAAAAAGAAAAACCAAAGGTGAGGAAAGTAACAAAATAATAAAGATGAGACAAAAATAACTAAAATACAGACTAGTAATCCTGTACAAAAGATCAAGGATGGCAAAAATTGTGTCTTTTAAAGATAAAAATTGAAAAATCTCTGGTTGAATCGTGCAAAAAAATATAAGAAAGAGGATTCACATAAAAAAGCAGAGATTAAAGAAGAGATATTGCAACTGAAGTAACAGAAATTCAAATGATCAAAACAGACTACTATGAACAATTATATGCCAACATATTGGAAAATCCAGAAAAGAATGGATAAATTCCTACAAAAATACAACCTACCAAGACTGAATCATGAAGAATTGGAAAATACGGACAAATAATGAATAAAAAAGATTGAGTCAGCAACCAAAACAAAACAAAATAAAGCAAAAAAAGCCCACGAGCAGATGGCTTTATGGGTGAATTCTACAAGACATTTAAAGAAGAATTAATACCAATTCTCAAATTATTTGAAAAATGAAAGAAGGGAACACTTCCAAACTTATTTTGTGAGGCCAGCATTATCCTGATAGCAAAGCCAGATGAGGACAGTATAAGAAACAAAATTATAATCAATATCTCAGATGAAGATACATACAAAAATCATCAAAAACATACAACAAAAAAATCTAACAGTACATTAAAAGAATCATATGGCATTATCAAGTGGGATTAATTCCTGGGATACCGGGATAGTTCAACACATAAAAATCAATGTTTATTGATTTGCTACATCACGCTAACACAATAAAGGATAAAATCGTGATAATCTCAACAGGTACAGAAAAGTCACTTAACAAACTTCAACTGCTTTTCATGGTAAAAAATATATTCTAAGTATAGAAGGAAAGCAATGCAACAAAATAAAGACCATAACAATGCAACAGCTAACCTCATACTCAAAAAAAGCTTGAAGGCTTTTCTCTAAAATCAGGAAAGCCATAAGAATTTCGACTCTCACTAATGCTACTCAACATTGTACAGGAAGTCCCATGCAGAGAAATCAGTCATGAAAAATAAATGAAAGGCATTCAAATCAAAAAGGAAAAATAAAATTGTATCTTTTGGTAGATTACATAATCTTTTTATTGAAGTGTAGTGTATTTACAATGTTATGTTAGTTTCAGGTGTACAGTAAAGTGACTTAGGTGTTTTCAGACAGTATGTATATATATATATATATATATATGAGTGTGTGTATATATATGTATATATATGCCTGAAGACTCCTGCAAAAAAAGAGTAATAGCCAACGAAAACAGTACAGTTTCTGAATAGAAAGTCAACTTACAAAATTTACTTGCATTTCTATATATTAACAATGAACTATCTAAAAATAAATTATCAAAACAATCTTATTTCCATTGGAACTATATATGCATGCATGTATGTATGTATGTAGGTAGGTATGTATGTATGTACGTATGCCTCATCTTTGGGGTATGTGTGTATATATATCTCTCTCATGAATGAATTTGGTAAAGCTGTAGGATACAAAATTTATATACAGAAATTAGTTGCAGTTTTATACACTAATAATGAAGTATCAGAAAAAGAAATTAAGAAAACAATCCCATTTACCATTCCAACAAAAATAATAAAATATCTAGGTATAAGCTATATCCTAAAGAGTACTTGTCCTCCAAAAACTGTATGATGCTCAGGAAGGAAATTGAAAATGACATGAACAGCTGGAAAGTTATACCATGTTTTTGGACTGAAGAATCAATATTGTCAAAATGATGATACTACCTCATGCAATGCACAGATGCTATGCAATCCACATCAAAATACTAATGGCATGATTCACAGAACTTGAACAGATAATTCTAAAGTTTGTATGGAAACACAAAAGACTCCAAGTAGCCAAAACAAACTTGAGAAAGAACAAACCTGGAGAAATCATATTCCCTCCCTTTAGACTATACTACAAAGCTACAGTAATCAAAAAAGTATGGTACTGGTGCGAAACAGACACATATGTCCATGGAAGAGAATACAGAGTGTAGAAATGAACTCAGGGGTTTATGATCAATTAATCTATAACAAAGGAGGGAAGAATATAAAATGGAGAAAATACAGTCACTTCAATGAGTGGTGCTGGGAAAACTGTATAGCTACATACAACAGAATGAAATTAGAACACTCTCTAACACCATATACAAAAATAAAATCAAAATCAGTTAAAGATCTAAATGTAAGACTGTGTACTCTAAAACTCCTAGAAGAAAACATAGGCAGAACACTCTTTGACATACATCACGGCAATATTTTTTTGGCTCTGGCTCCTAAAGTAACGGAAATAAAAATAAAAATAAACAAATGGAACTTAATTAGTCAAAAGCTGTTGCATAGCAAAGGAAATCATTGACAAAATGAAAAAATGACCTACTGAATGGGAGAAAATATTTCCAAATGACATGATCGATAAGGGATTACTATCCAACATATATAGAGAGCTCATACAACTCAACATCAAAAAATGAACAACCTGATTTAAAAATGGGCAAACACATTGAATATACTCTTTTTTCCCCAAAGAGGACATGCAGATGGCCCATTTCTAATCATCAGGGAAATGCAAATCAAAACCACAAGGGGATATCACCTCACACTTGTCAGAGGGCTATTATCAGAAAGAACATGAGGGGTGGAGGGTGGGAAGGGATAGATGGGATTTCAAAATTGTTAAACAGATAAACAAGATTACACTGTATGGCACAGGGAAATATACACAAGATCTTACAGTAGCTCACAGAGAAAACAATGTGACAATGAATATACCTATGTTCATGTATAACTGAAAAATTGTGCTCTACACTGGAATTTGACACAACACTGTAAAATGATTTTGAATCAATAAAAAAATGTAAAAAAAAAGACATTGAAACAACCTAAATGTCCATCAACAGATGGCTGGATAAAGAAGTTGTGATATACTCATACAATGGAATACTACGCAGCCATAAAAAAAGAATAAAATAATTCCATTTGTTGCAATATGGAGGGACCTGGAGATTGTTACATTAAGTGAAGTAAGCCAGAAAGAGCAAGACAAATACCATATGACATCACTTATATGTGAAATAAAAATATCACACAAATGAACTTATTTACTAAACAGAATCAGACTCATCAGACTCACAGACACAGAAAGCAAGCTTATGGGTACCAAAGTGGAAAGCAGATGAGGGAGGAACCAATTAGAAGTTTGGAATTAGCAGATACAAAATAATATATATAACACATAAGCAACAGGGTGTTACGGTATGACACAGAGAACTATACTCACTATCCTGTAAATAAACCATAATGGGAAAGAATATGAAAAAGAATATGTATATATATATATGTAAAGCTGAATCACTTTGCTGTACACCAGAAACTTACACAATACTATAAATCAACTATAATTTAATTAAAATATTTTAAAAGAATAAAGATATTACACAATTAATTTTCACCTCGAAGAACTAGAAAAAAAGAAAAACCAAAGGTGAGGAAAGTAACAAAATAATAAAGATGAGACAAAAATAACTAAAATACAGACTAGTAATCCTGTACAAAAGATCAAGGATGGCAAAAATTGTGTCTTTTAAAGATAAAAATTGAAAAATCTCTGGTTGAATCGTGCAAAAAAATATAAGAAAGAGGATTCACATAAAAAAGCAGAGATTAAAGAAGAGATATTGCAACTGAAGTAACAGAAATTCAAATGATCAAAACAGACTACTATGAACAATTATATGCCAACATATTGGAAAATCCAGAAAAGAATGGATAAATTCCTACAAAAATACAACCTACCAAGACTGAATCATGAAGAATTGGAAAATACGGACAAATAATGAATAAAAAAGATTGAGTCAGCAACCAAAACAAAACAAAATAAAGCAAAAAAAGCCCACGAGCAGATGGCTTTATGGGTGAATTCTACAAGACATTTAAAGAAGAATTAATACCAATTCTCAAATTATTTGAAAAATGAAAGAAGGGAACACTTCCAAACTTATTTTGTGAGGCCAGCATTATCCTGATAGCAAAGCCAGATGAGGACAGTATAAGAAACAAAATTATAATCAATATCTCAGATGAAGATACATACAAAAATCATCAAAAACATACAACAAAAAAATCTAACAGTACATTAAAAGAATCATATGGCATTATCAAGTGGGATTAATTCCTGGGATACCGGGATAGTTCAACACATAAAAATCAATGTTTATTGATTTGCTACATCACGCTAACACAATAAAGGATAAAATCGTGATAATCTCAACAGGTACAGAAAAGTCACTTAACAAACTTCAACTGCTTTTCATGGTAAAAAATATATTCAAAGTATAGAAGGAAAGCAATGCAACAAACTAAAGACCATAACAATGCAACAGCTAACCTCATACTCAAAAAAAGCTTGAAGGCTTTTCTCTAAAATCAGGAAAGCCATAAGAATTTCGACTCTCACTAATGCTACTCAACATTGTACAGGAAGTCCCATGCAGAGAAATCAGTCATGAAAAATAAATGAAAGGCATTCAAATCAAAAAGGAAAAATAAAATTGTATCTTTTGGTAGATTACATAATCTTTTTATTGAAGTGTAGTGTATTTACAATGTTATGTTAGTTTCAGGTGTACAGTAAAGTGACTTAGGTGTTTTCAGACAGTATGTATATATATATATATATATATATGAGTGTGTGTATATATATGTATATATATGCCTGAAGACTCCTGCAAAAAAAGAGTAATAGCCAACGAAAACAGTACAGTTTCTGAATAGAAAGTCAACTTACAAAATTTACTTGCATTTCTATATATTAACAATGAACTATCTAAAAATAAATTATCAAAACAATCTTATTTCCATTGGAACTATATATGCATGCATGTATGTATGTATGTAGGTAGGTATGTATGTATGTACGTATGCCTCATCTTTGGGGTATGTGTGTATATATATCTCTCTCATGAATGAATTTGGTAAAGCTGTAGGATACAAAATTTATATACAGAAATTAGTTGCAGTTTTATACACTAATAATGAAGTATCAGAAAAAGAAATTAAGAAAACAATCCCATTTACCATTCCAACAAAAATAATAAAATATCTAGGTATAAGCTATATCCTAAAGAGTACTTGTCCTCCAAAAACTGTATGATGCTCAGGAAGGAAATTGAAAATGACATGAACAGCTGGAAAGTTATACCATGTTTTTGGACTGAAGAATCAATATTGTTAAAATGATGATACTACCTCATGCAATGCACAGATGCTATGCAATCCACATCAAAATACTAATGGCATGATTCACAGAACTTGAACAGATAATTCTAAAGTTTGTATGGAAACACAAAAGACTCCAAGTAGCCAAAACAAACTTGAGAAAGAACAAACCTGGAGAAATCATATTCCCTCCCTTTAGACTATACTACAAAGCTACAGTAATCAAAAAAGTATGGTACTGGTGCGAAACAGACACATATGTCCATGGAAGAGAATACAGAGTGTAGAAATGAACTCAGGGGTTTATGATCAATTAATCTATAACAAAGGAGGGAAGAATATAAAATGGAGAAAATACAGTCACTTCAATGAGTGGTGCTGGGAAAACTGTATAGCTACATACAACAGAATGAAATTAGAACACTCTCTAACACCATATAGAAAAATAAAATCAAAATCAGTTAAAGATCTAAATGTAAGACTGTGTACTCTAAAACTCCTAGAAGAAAACATAGGCAGAACACTCTTTGACATACATCACGGCAATATTTTTTTGGCTCTGGCTCCTAAAGTAACGGAAATAAAAATAAAAATAAACAAATGGAACTTAATTAGTCAAAAGCTGTTGCATAGCAAAGGAAATCATTGACAAAATGAAAAAATGACCTACTGAATGGGAGAAAATATTTCCAAATGACATGATCGATAAGGGATTACTATCCAACATATATAGAGAGCTCATACAACTCAACATCAAAAAATGAACAACCTGATTTAAAAATGGGCAAACACATTGAATATACTCTTTTTTCCCCAAAGAGGACATGCAGATGGCCCATTTCTAATCATCAGGGAAATGCAAATCAAAACCACAAGGGGATATCACCTCACACTTGTCAGAGGGCTATTATCAGAAAGAACATGAGGGGTGGAGGGTGGGAAGGGATAGATGGGATTTCAAAATTGTTAAACAGATAAACAAGATTACACTGTATGGCACAGGGAAATATACACAAGATCTTACAGTAGCTCACAGAGAAAACAATGTGACAATGAATATACCTATGTTCATGTATAACTGAAAAATTGTGCTCTACACTGGAATTTGACACAACACTGTAAAAAGATTTTGAATCAATAAAAAAATGTAAAAAAAAAGACATTGAAACAACCTAAATGTCCATCAACAGATGGCTGGATAAAGAAGTTGTGATATACTCATACAATGGAATACTACGCAGCCATAAAAAAGAATAAAATAATTCCATTTGTTGCAATATGGAGGGACCTGGAGATTGTTACATTAAGTGAAGTAAGCCAGAAAGAGCAAGACAAATACCATATGACATCACTTATATGTGAAATAAAAATATCACACAAATGAACTTATTTACTAAACAGAATCAGACTCATCAGACTCACAGACACAGAAAGCAAGCTTATGGGTACCAAAGTGGAAAGCAGATGAGGGAGGAACCAATTAGAAGTTTGGAATTAGCAGATACAAAATAATATATATAACACATAAGCAACAGGGTGTTACGGTATGACACAGAGAACTATACTCACTATCCTGTAAATAAACCATAATGGGAAAGAATATGAAAAAGAATATGTATATATATATATGTAAAGCTGAATCACTTTGCTGTACACCAGAAACTTACACAATACTATAAATCAACTATAATTTAATTAAAATATTTTAAAAGAATAAAGATATTACACAATTAATTTTCACCTCGAAGAACTAGAAAAAAAGAAAAACCAAAGGTGAGGAAAGTAACAAAATAATAAAGATGAGACAAAAATAACTAAAATACAGACTAGTAATCCTGTACAAAAGATCAAGGATGGCAAAAATTGTGTCTTTTAAAGATAAAAATTGAAAAATCTCTGGTTGAATCGTGCAAAAAAATATAAGAAAGAGGATTCACATAAAAAAGCAGAGATTAAAGAAGAGATATTGCAACTGAAGTAACAGAAATTCAAATGATCAAAACAGACTACTATGAACAATTATATGCCAACATATTGGAAAATCCAGAAAAGAATGGATAAATTCCTACAAAAATACAACCTACCAAGACTGAATCATGAAGAATTGGAAAATACGGACAAATAATGAATAAAAAAGATTGAGTCAGCAACCAAAACAAAACAAAATAAAGCAAAAAAAGCCCACGAGCAGATGGCTTTATGGGTGAATTCTACAAGACATTTAAAGAAGAATTAATACCAATTCTCAAATTATTTGAAAAATGAAAGAAGGGAACACTTCCAAACTTATTTTGTGAGGCCAGCATTATCCTGATAGCAAAGCCAGATGAGGACAGTATAAGAAACAAAATTATAATCAATATCTCAGATGAAGATACATACAAAAATCATCAAAAACATACAACAAAAAAATCTAACAGTACATTAAAAGAATCATATGGCATTATCAAGTGGGATTAATTCCTGGGATACCGGGATAGTTCAACACATAAAAATCAATGTTTATTGATTTGCTACATCACGCTAACACAATGAAGGATAAAATCGTGATAATCTCAACAGGTACAGAAAAGTCACTTAACAAACTTCAACTGCTTTTCATGGTAAAAAATATATTCAAAGTATAGAAGGAAAGCAATGCAACAAACTAAAGACCATAACAATGAAACAGCTAACCTCATACTCAAAAAAAGCTTGAAGGCTTTTCTCTAAAAACAGGAAAGCCATAAGAATTTCGACTCTCACTAATGCTACTCAACATTGTACAGGAAGTCCCATGCAGAGAATTCAGTCATGAAAAATAAATGAAAGGCATTCAAATCAAAAAGGAAAAATAAAATTGTATCTTTTGGTAGATTACATAATCTTTTTATTGAAGTGTAGTGTATTTACAATATTATGTTAGTTTCAGGTGTACAGTAAAGTGACTTAGGTGTTTTCAGACAGTATGTATATATATATATATATGAGTGTGTGTATATATATGTATATGTATGCCTGAAGACTCCTGCAAAAAAAGAGTAATAGCCAATGAAAACAGTACAGTTTCTGAATAGAAAGTCAACGTACAAAATTTACTTGCATTTCTATATATTAACAATGAACTATCTAAAAATAAATTATCAAAACAATCTTATTTCCATTGGAACTATATATGCATGCATGTATGTATGTATGTAGGTAGGTATGTATGTATGTACGTATGCCTCATCTTTGGGGTATGTGTGTATATATATCTCTCTCATGAATGAACTTGGTAAAGCTGTAGGATACAAAATTTATATACAGAAATTAGTTGCAGTTTTATACACTAATAATGAAGTATCAGAAAAAGAAATTAAGAAAACAATCCCATTTACCATTCCAACAAAAATAATAAAATATCTAGGTATAAGCTATATCCTAAAGAGTACTTGTCCTCCAAAAACTGTATGATGCTCAGGAAGGAAATTGAAAATGACATGAACAGCTGGAAAGTTATACCATGTTTTTGGACTGAAGAATCAATATTGTTAAAATGATGATACTACCTCATGCAATGCACAGATGCTATGCAATCCACATCAAAATACTAATGGCATGATTCACAGAACTTGAACAGATAATTCTAAAGTTTGTATGGAAACACAAAAGACTCCAAGTAGCCAAAACAAACTTGAGAAAGAACAAACCTGGAGAAATCATATTCCCTCCCTTTAGACTATACTACAAAGCTACAGTAATCAAAAAAGTATGGTACTGGTGCGAAACAGACACATATGTCCATGGAAGAGAATACAGAGTGTAGAAATAAACTCAGGGGTTTATGATCAATTAATCTATAACAAAGGAGGGAAGAATATAAAATGGAGAAAATACAGTCACTTCAATGAGTGGTGCTGGGAAAACTGTATAGCTACATACAACAGAATGAAATTAGAACACTCTCTAACACCATATACAAAAATAAAATCAAAATCAGTTAAAGATCTAAATGTAAGACTGTGTACTCTAAAACTCCTAGAAGAAAACATAGGCAGAACACTCTTTGACATACATCACGGCAATATTTTTTTGGCTCTGGCTCCTAAAGTAACGGAAATAAAAATAAAAATAAACAAATGGAACTTAATTAGTCAAAAGCTGTTGCATAGCAAAGGAAATCATTGACAAAATGAAAAAATGACCTACTGAATGGGAGAAAATATTTCCAAATGACATGATCGATAAGGGATTACTATCCAACATATATAGAGAGCTCATACAACTCAACATCAAAAAATGAACAACCTGATTTAAAAATGGGCAAACACATTGAATATACTCTTTTTTCCCCAAAGAGGACATGCAGATGGCCCATTTCTAATCATCAGGGAAATGCAAATCAAAACCACAAGGGGATATCACCTCACACTTGTCAGAGGGCTATTATCAGAAAGAACATGAGGGGTGGAGGGTGGGAAGGGATAGATGGGATTTCAAAATTGTTAAACAGATAAACAAGATTACACTGTATGGCACAGGGAAATATACACAAGATCTTACAGTAGCTCACAGAGAAAACAATGTGACAATGAATATACCTATGTTCATGTATAACTGAAAAATTATGCTCTACACTGGAATTTGACACAACACTGTAAAATGATTTTGAATCAATAAAAAAATGTAAAAAAAAAGACATTGAAACAACCTAAATGTCCATCAACAGATGGCTGGATAAAGAAGTTGTGATATACTCATACAATGGAATACTACGCAGCCATAAAAAAAGAATAAAATAATTCCATTTGTTGCAATATGGAGGGACCTGGAGATTGTTACATTAAGTGAAGTAAGCCAGAAAGAGCAAGACAAATACCATATGACATCACTTATATGTGAAATAAAAATATCACACAAATGAACTTATTTACTAAACAGAATCAGACTCATCAGACTCACAGACACAGAAAGCAAGCTTATGGGTACCAAAGTGGAAAGCAGATGAGGGAGGAACCAATTAGAAGTTTGGAATTAGCAGATACAAAATAATATATATAACACATAAGCAACAGGGTGTTATGGTATGACACAGAGAACTATACTCACTATCCTGTAAATAAACCATAATGGGAAAGAATATGAAAAAGAATATGTATATATATATATGTAAAGCTGAATCACTTTGCTGTACACCAGAAACTTACACAATACTATAAATCAACTATAATTTAATTAAAATATTTTAAAAGAATAAAGATATTACACAATTAATTTTCACCTCGAAGAACTAGAAAAAAAGAAAAACCAAAGGTGAGGAAAGTAACAAAATAATAAAGATGAGACAAAAATAACTAAAATACAGACTAGTAATCCTGTACAAAAGATCAAGGATGGCAAAAATTGTGTCTTTTAAAGATAAAAATTGAAAAATCTCTGGTTGAATCGTGCAAAAAAATATAAGAAAGAGGATTCACATAAAAAAGCAGAGATTAAAGAAGAGATATTGCAACTGAAGTAACAGAAATTCAAATGATCAAAACAGACTACTATGAACAATTATATGCCAACATATTGGAAAATCCAGAAAAGAATGGATAAATTCCTACAAAAATACAACCTACCAAGACTGAATCATGAAGAATTGGAAAATACGGACAAATAATGAATAAAAAAGATTGAGTCAGCAACCAAAACAAAACAAAATAAAGCAAAAAAAGCCCACGAGCAGATGGCTTTATGGGTGAATTCTACAAGACATTTAAAGAAGAATTAATACCAATTCTCAAATTATTTGAAAAATGAAAGAAGGGAACACTTCCAAACTTATTTTGTGAGGCCAGCATTATCCTGATAGCAAAGCCAGATGAGGACAGTATAAGAAACAAAATTATAATCAATATCTCAGATGAAGATACATACAAAAATCATCAAAAACATACAACAAAAAAATCTAACAGTACATTAAAAGAATCATATGGCATTATCAAGTGGGATTAATTCCTGGGATACCGGGATAGTTCAACACATAAAAATCAATGTTTATTGATTTGCTACATCACGCTAACACAATAAAGGATAAAATCGTGATAATCTCAACAGGTACAGAAAAGTCACTTAACAAACTTCAACTGCTTTTCATGGTAAAAAATATATTCTAAGTATAGAAGGAAAGCAATGCAACAAAATAAAGACCATAACAATGCAACAGCTAACCTCATACTCAAAAAAAGCTTGAAGGCTTTTCTCTAAAATCAGGAAAGCCATAAGAATTTCGACTCTCACTAATGCTACTCAACATTGTACAGGAAGTCCCATGCAGAGAAATCAGTCATGAAAAATAAATGAAAGGCATTCAAATCAAAAAGGAAAAATAAAATTGTATCTTTTGGTAGATTACATAATCTTTTTATTGAAGTGTAGTGTATTTACAATGTTATGTTAGTTTCAGGTGTACAGTAAAGTGACTTAGGTGTTTTCAGACAGTATGTATATATATATATATATATATATATATGAGTGTGTGTATATATATGTATATATATGCCTGAAGACTCCTGCAAAAAAAGAGTAATAGCCAACGAAAACAGTACAGTTTCTGAATAGAAAGTCAACTTACAAAATTTACTTGCATTTCTATATATTAACAATGAACTATCTAAAAATAAATTATCAAAACAATCTTATTTCCATTGGAACTATATATGCATGCATGTATGTATGTATGTAGGTAGGTATGTATGTATGTACGTATGCCTCATCTTTGGGGTATGTGTGTATATATATCTCTCTCATGAATGAATTTGGTAAAGCTGTAGGATACAAAATTTATATACAGAAATTAGTTGCAGTTTTATACACTAATAATGAAGTATCAGAAAAAGAAATTAAGAAAACAATCCCATTTACCATTCCAACAAAAATAATAAAATATCTAGGTATAAGCTATATCCTAAAGAGTACTTGTCCTCCAAAAACTGTATGATGCTCAGGAAGGAAATTGAAAATGACATGAACAGCTGGAAAGTTATACCATGTTTTTGGACTGAAGAATCAATATTGTTAAAATGATGATACTACCTCATGCAATGCACAGATGCTATGCAATCCACATCAAAATACTAATGGCATGATTCACAGAACTTGAACAGATAATTCTAAAGTTTGTATGGAAACACAAAAGACTCCAAGTAGCCAAAACAAACTTGAGAAAGAACAAACCTGGAGAAATCATATTCCCTCCCTTTAGACTATACTACAAAGCTACAGTAATCAAAAAAGTATGGTACTGGTGCGAAACAGACACATATGTCCATGGAAGAGAATACAGAGTGTAGAAATGAACTCAGGGGTTTATGATCAATTAATCTATAACAAAGGAGGGAAGAATATAAAATGGAGAAAATACAGTCACTTCAATGAGTGGTGCTGGGAAAACTGTATAGCTACATACAACAGAATGAAATTAGAACACTCTCTAACACCATATACAAAAATAAAATCAAAATCAGTTAAAGATCTAAATGTAAGACTGTGTACTCTAAAACTCCTAGAAGAAAACATAGGCAGAACACTCTTTGACATACATCACGGCAATATTTTTTTGGCTCTGGCTCCTAAAGTAACGGAAATAAAAATAAAAATAAACAAATGGAACTTAATTAGTCAAAAGCTGTTGCATAGCAAAGGAAATCATTGACAAAATGAAAAAATGACCTACTGAATGGGAGAAAATATTTCCAAATGACATGATCGATAAGGGATTACTATCCAACATATATAGAGAGCTCATACAACTCAACATCAAAAAATGAACAACCTGATTTAAAAATGGGCAAACACATTGAATATACTCTTTTTTCCCCAAAGAGGACATGCAGATGGCCCATTTCTAATCATCAGGGAAATGCAAATCAAAACCACAAGGGGATATCACCTCACACTTGTCAGAGGGCTATTATCAGAAAGAACATGAGGGGTGGAGGGTGGGAAGGGATAGATGGGATTTCAAAATTGTTAAACAGATAAACAAGATTACACTGTATGGCACAGGGAAATATACACAAGATCTTACAGTAGCTCACAGAGAAAACAATGTGACAATGAATATACCTATGTTCATGTATAACTGAAAAATTGTGCTCTACACTGGAATTTGACACAACACTGTAAAAAGATTTTGAATAAATAAAAAAATGTAAAAAAAAAGACATTGAAACAACCTAAATGTCCATCAACAGATGGCTGGATAAAGAAGTTGTGATATACTCATACAATGGAATACTACGCAGCCATAAAAAAGAATAAAATAATTCCATTTGTTGCAATATGGAGGGACCTGGAGATTGTTACATTAAGTGAAGTAAGCCAGAAAGAGCAAGACAAATACCATATGACATCACTTATATGTGAAATAAAAATATCACACAAATGAACTTATTTACTAAACAGAATCAGAATCATCAGACTCACAGACACAGAAAGCAAGCTTATGGGTACCAAAGTGGAAAGCAGATGAGGGAGGAACCAATTAGAAGTTTGGAATTAGCAGATACAAAATAATATATATAACACATAAGCAACAGGGTGTTACGGTATGACACAGAGAACTATACTCACTATCCTGTAAATAAACCATAATGGGAAAGAATATGAAAAAGAATATGTATATATATATATGTAAAGCTGAATCACTTTGCTGTACACCAGAAACTTACACAATACTATAAATCAACTATAATTTAATTAAAATATTTTAAAAGAATAAAGATATTACACAATTAATTTTCACCTCGAAGAACTAGAAAAAAAGAAAAACCAAAGGTGAGGAAAGTAACAAAATAATAAAGATGAGACAAAAATAACTAAAATACAGACTAGTAATCCTGTACAAAAGATCAAGGATGGCAAAAATTGTGTCTTTTAAAGATAAAAATTGAAAAATCTCTGGTTGAATCGTGCAAAAAAATATAAGAAAGAGGATTCACATAAAAAAGCAGAGATTAAAGAAGAGATATTGCAACTGAAGTAACAGAAATTCAAATGATCAAAACAGACTACTATGAACAATTATATGCCAACATATTGGAAAATCCAGAAAAGAATGGATAAATTCCTACAAAAATACAACCTACCAAGACTGAATCATGAAGAATTGGAAAATACGGACAAATAATGAATAAAAAAGATTGAGTCAGCAACCAAAACAACACAAAATAAAGCAAAAAAAGCCCACGAGCAGATGGCTTTATGGGTGAATTCTACAAGACATTTAAAGAAGAATTAATACCAATTCTCAAATTATTTGAAAAATGAAAGAAGGGAACACTTCCAAACTTATTTTGTGAGGCCAGCATTATCCTGATAGCAAAGCCAGATGAGGACAGTATAAGAAACAAAATTAGAATCAATATCTCAGATGAAGATACATACAAAAATCATCAAAAACATACAACAAAAAAATCTAACAGTACATTAAAAGAATCATATGGCATTATCAAGTGGGATTAATTCCTGGGATACCGGGATAGTTCAACACATAAAAATCAATGTTTATTGATTTGCTACATCACGCTAACACAATAAAGGATAAAATCGTGATAATCTCAACAGGTACAGAAAAGTCACTTAACAAACTTCAACTGCTTTTCATGGTAAAAAATATATTCAAAGTATAGAAGGAAAGCAATGCAACAAACTAAAGACCATAACAATGCAACAGCTAACCTCATACTCAAAAAAAGCTTGAAGGCTTTTCTCTAAAATCAGGAAAGCCATAAGAATTTCGACTCTCACTAATGCTACTCAACATTGTACAGGAAGTCCCATGCAGAGAAATCAGTCATGAAAAATAAATGAAAGGCATTCAAATCAAAAAGGAAAAATAAAATTGTATCTTTTGGTAGATTACATAATCTTTTTATTGAAGTGTAGTGTATTTACAATGTTATGTTAGTTTCAGGTGTACAGTAAAGTGACTTAGGTGTTTTCAGACAGTATGTATATATATATATATATATATATGAGTGTGTGTATATATATGTATATATATGCCTGAAGACTCCTGCAAAAAAAGAGTAATAGCCAACGAAAACAGTACAGTTTCTGAATAGAAAGTCAACTTACAAAATTTACTTGCATTTCTATATATTAACAATGAACTATCTAAAAATAAATTATCAAAACAATCTTATTTCCATTGGAACTATATATGCATGCATGTATGTATGTATGTAGGTAGGTATGTATGTATGTACGTATGCCTCATCTTTGGGGTATGTGTGTATATATATCTCTCTCATGAATGAATTTGGTAAAGCTGTAGGATACAAAATTTATATACAGAAATTAGTTGCAGTTTTATACACTAATAATGAAGTATCAGAAAAAGAAATTAAGAAAACAATCCCATTTACCATTCCAACAAAAATAATAAAATATCTAGGTATAAGCTATATCCTAAAGAGTACTTGTCCTCCAAAAACTGTATGATGCTCAGGAAGGAAATTGAAAATGACATGAACAGCTGGAAAGTTATACCATGTTTTTGGACTGAAGAATCAATATTGTTAAAATGATGATACTACCTCATGCAATGCACAGATGCTATGCAATCCACATCAAAATACTAATGGCATGATTCACAGAACTTGAACAGATAATTCTAAAGTTTGTATGGAAACACAAAAGACTCCAAGTAGCCAAAACAAACTTGAGAAAGAACAAACCTGGAGAAATCATATTCCCTCCCTTTAGACTATACTACAAAGCTACAGTAATCAAAAAATATGGTACTGGTGCGAAACAGACACATATGTCCATGGAAGAGAATACAGAGTGTAGAAATAAACTCAGGGGTTTATGATCAATTAATCTATAACAAAGGAGGGAAGAATATAAAATGGAGAAAATACAGTCACTTCAATGAGTGGTGCTGGGAATACTGTATAGCTACATACAACAGAATGAAATTAGAACACTCTCTAACACCATATACAAAAATAAAATCAAAATCAGTTAAAGATCTAAATGTAAGACTGTGTACTCTAAAACTCCTAGAAGAAAACATAGGCAGAACACTCTTTGACATACATCACGGCAATATTTTTTTGGCTCAGGCTCCTAAAGTAAAGGAAATAAAAATAAAAATAAACAAATGGAACTTAATTAGTCAAAAGCTGTTGCATAGCAAAGGAAATCATTGACAAAATGAAAAAATGACCTACTGAATGGGAGAAAATATTTCCAAATGACATGATCGATAAGGGATTACTATCCAACATATATAGAGAGCTCATACAACTCAACATCAAAAAATGAACAACCTGATTTAAAAATGGGCAAACACATTGAATATACTCTTTTTTCCCCAAAGAGGACATGCAGATGGCCCATTTCTAATCATCAGGGAAATGCAAATCAAAACCAAAAGGGGATATCACCTCACACTTGTCAGAGGGCTATTATCAGAAAGAACATGAGGGGTGGAGGGTGGGAAGGGATAGATGGGATTTCAAAATTGTTAAACAGATAAACAAGATTACACTGTATGCCACAGGGAAATATACACAAGATCTTACAGTAGCTCACAGAGAAAACAATGTGACAGAGAATATACCTATGTTCATGTATAACTGAAAAATTGTGCTCTACACTGGAATTTGACACAACACTGTAAAATGATTTTGAATCAATAAAAAAATGTAAAAAAAAAAGACATTGAAACAACCTAAATGTCCATCAACAGATGGCTGGATAAAGAAGTTGTGATATACTCATACAATGGAATACTACGCAGCCATAAAAAAGAATAAAATAATTCCATTTGTTGCAATATGGAGGGACCTGGAGATTGTTACATTAAGTGAAGTAAGCCAGAAAGAGCAAGACAAATACCATATGACATCACTTATATGTGAAATAAAAATATCACACAAATGAACTTATTTACTAAACAGAATCAGACTCATCAGACTCACAGACACAGAAAGCAAGCTTATGGGTACCAAAGTGGAAAGCAGATGAGGGAGGAACCAATTAGAAGTATGGAATTAGCAGATACAAAATAATATAAATAACACATAAGCAACAGGGTCTTACGGTATGACACAGAGAACTATACTCACTATCCTGTAAATAAACCATAATGGGAAAGAATATGAAAAAGAATATGTATATATATATATGTAAAGCTGAATCACTTTGCTGTAAACCAGAAACTTACACAATACTATAAATCAACTATAATTTAATTAAAATATTTTAAAAGAATAAAGATATTACACAATTAATTTTCACCTCGAAGAACTAGAAAAAAAGAAAAACCAAAGGTGAGGAAAGTAACAAAATAATAAAGATGAGACAAAAATAACTAAAATACAGACTAGTAATCCTGTATAAAAGATGAAGGATGGAAAAAATTGTGTCTTTTAAAGATAAAAATTGAAAAATCTCTGGTTGAATCGTGCAAAAAAATATAAGAAAGAGGATTCACATAAAAAAGCAGAGATTAAAGAAGAGATATTGCAACTGAAGTAACAGAAATTCAAATGATCAGAACAGACTACTATAAACAATTATATGCCAACATATTGGAAAATCCAGAAAAGAATGGATAAATTCCTACAAAAATACAACCTACCAAGACTGAATCATGAAGAATTGGAAAATACGGACAAATAATGAATAAAAAGATTGAGTCAGCAACCAAAACAACACAAAATAAAGCAAAAAAAGCCCACGAGCAGATGGCTTTATGGGTGAATTCTACAAGACATTTAAAGAAGAATTAATACCAATTCTCAAATTATTTGAAAAATGAAAGAAGGGAACACTTCCAAACTTATTTTGTGAGGCCAGCATTATCCTGATAGCAAAGCCAGATGAGGACAGTATAAGAAACAAAATTAGAATCAATATCTCAGATGAAGATACATACAAAAATCATCAAAAATATACAACAAAAAAATCTAACAGTACATTAAAAGAATCATATGGCATTATCAAGTGGGATTAATTCCTGGGATACCGGGATAGTTCAACACATAAAAATCAATGTTTATTGATTTGCTACATCACACTAACAGAATGAAGGATAAAATCGTGATAATCTCAACAGGTACAGAAAAGTCACTTAACAAACTTCAACTGCTTTTCATGGTAAAAAATATATTCAAAGTATAGAAGGAAAGCAATGCAACAAACTAAAGACCATAACAATGCAACAGCTAACCTCATACTCAAAAAAAGCTTGAAGGCTTTTCTCTAAAATCAGGAAAGCTATAAGAATTTCGACTCTCACTAATTCTACTCAACATTGTACAGGAAGTCCCATGCAGAGAAATCAGTCATGAAAAATAAATGAAAGGCATTCAAATCAAAAAGGAAAAATAAAATTGTATCTTTTGGTAGATTACATAATCTTTTTATTGAAGTGTAGTGTATTTACCATATTATGTTAGTTTCAGGTGTACAGTAAAGTGACTTAGGTTTTTTCAGATTGTATTTATATATATATATATGAGTGTGTGTATATATATGTATATATATGCCTGAAGACTCCTGCAAAGAAAGTGTAATAGCCAATGAAAACAGTACAGTTTCTGAATAGAAAGTCAACGTACAAAATTTACTTGCATTTCTATATATTAACAATGAACTATCTAAAAATAAATTATCAAAACAATCTTATTTCCATTGGAACTATATATGCATGCATGTATGTATGTATGTAGGTAGGTATGTATGTATGTACGTATGCCTCATCTTTGGGGTATGTGTGTATATATATCTCTCTCATGAATGAACTTGGTAAAGCTGTAGGATACAAAATTTATATACAGAAATTAGTTGCAGTTTTATACACTAATAATGAAGTATCAGAAAAAGAAATTAAGAAAACAATCCCATTTACCATTCCAACAAAAATAATAAAATATCTAGGTATAAGCTATATCCTAAAGAGTACTTGTCCTCCAAAAACTGTATGATGCTCAGGAAGGAAATTGAAAATGACATGAACAGCTGGAAAGTTATACCATGTTTTTGGACTGAAGAATCAATATTGTTAAAATGATGATACTACCTCATGCAATGCACAGATGCTATGCAATCCACATCAAAATACTAATGGCATGATTCACAGAACTTGAACAGATAATTCTAAAGTTTGTATGGAAACACAAAAGACTCCAAGTAGCCAAAACAAACTTGAGAAAGAACAAACCTGGAGAAATCATATTCCCTCCCTTTAGACTATACTACAAAGCTACAGTAATCAAAAAAGTATGGTACTGGTGCGAAACAGACACATATGTCCATGGAAGAGAATACAGAGTGTAGAAATAAACTCAGGGGTTTATGATCAATTAATCTATAACAAAGGAGGGAAGAATATAAAATGGAGAAAATACAGTCACTTCAATGAGTGGTGCTGGGAAAACTGTATAGCTACATACAACAGAATGAAATTAGAACACTCTCTAACACCATATACAAAAATAAAATCAAAATCAGTTAAAGATCTAAATGTAAGACTGTGTACTCTAAAACTCCTAGAAGAAAACATAGGCAGAACACTCTTTGACATACATCACGGCAATATTTTTTTGGCTCTGGCTCCTAAAGTAACGGAAATAAAAATAAAAATAAACAAATGGAACTTAATTAGTCAAAAGCTGTTGCATAGCAAAGGAAATCATTGACAAAATGAAAAAATGACCTACTGAATGGGAGAAAATATTTCCAAATGACATGATCGATAAGGGATTACTATCCAACATATATAGAGAGCTCATACAACTCAACATCAAAAAATGAACAACCTGATTTAAAAATGGGCAAACACATTGAATGTACTCTTTTTTCCCCAAAGAGGACATGCAGATGGCCCATTTCTAATCATCAGGGAAATGCAAATCAAAACCACAAGGGGATATCACCTCACACTTGTCAGAGGGCTATTATCAGAAAGAACATGAGGGGTGGAGGGTGGGAAGGGATAGATGGGATTTCAAAATTGTTAAACAGATAAACAAGATTACACTGTATGGCACAGGGAAATATACACAAGATC
Source organism: Vicugna pacos (assembly GCF_048564905.1). NCBI lineage: Eukaryota > Metazoa > Chordata > Mammalia > Artiodactyla > Camelidae > Vicugna > Vicugna pacos. The sequence continues at coordinate 3,039,087 of NC_132989.1, forward strand.
TTACAGTAGCTCACAGAGAAAACAATGTGACAATGAATATACCTATGTTCATGTATAACTGAAAAATTGTGCTCTACACTGGAATTTGACACAACACTGTAAAATGATTTTGAATAAATTAAAAAATGTAAAAAAAAAAGACATTGAAACAACCTAAATGTCCATCAACAGATGGCTGGATAAAGAAGTTGTGATATACTCATACAATGGAATACTACGCAGCCATAAAAAAAGAATAAAATAATTCCATTTGTTGCAATATGGAGGGACCTGGAGATTGTTACATTAAGTGAAGTAAGCCAGAAAGAGCAAGACAAATACCATATGACATCACTTATATGTGAAATAAAAATATCACACAAATGAACTTATTTACTAAACAGAATCAGACTCATCAGACTCACAGACACAGAAAGCAAGCTTATGGGTACCAAAGTGGAAAGCAGATGAGGGAGGAACCAATTAGAAGTTTGGAATTAGCAGATACAAAATAATATATATAACACATAAGCAACAGGGTGTTACGGTATGACACAGAGAACTATACTCACTATCCTGTAAATAAACCATAATGGGAAAGAATATGAAAAAGAATATGTATATATATATATGTAAAGCTGAATCACTTTGCTGTAAACCAGAAACTTACACAATACTATAAATCAACTATAATTTAATTAAAATATTTTAAAAGAATAAAGATATTACACAATTAATTTTCACCTCGAAGAACTAGAAAAAAAGAAAAACCAAAGGTGAGGAAAGTAACAAAATAATAAAGATGAGACAAAAATAACTAAAATACAGACTAGTAATCCTGTATAAAAGATGAAGGATGGCAAAAATTGTGTCTTTTAAAGATAAAAATTGAAAAATCTCTGGTTGAATCGTGCAAAAAAATATAAGAAAGAGGATTCACATAAAAAAGCAGAGATTAAAGAAGAGATATTGCAACTGAAGTAACAGAAATTCAAATGATCAGAACAGACTACTATAAACAATTATATGCCAACATATTGGAAAATCCAGAAAAGAATGGATAAATTCCTACAAAAATACAACCTACCAAGACTGAATCATGAAGAATTGGAAAATACGGACAAATAATGAATAAAAAGATTGAGTCAGCAACCAAAACAACACAAAATAAAGCAAAAAAAGCCCACGAGCAGATGGCTTTATGGGTGAATTCTACAAGACATTTAAAGAAGAATTAATACCAATTCTCAAATTATTTGAAAAATGAAAGAAGGGAACACTTCCAAACTTATTTTGTGAGGCCAGCATTATCCTGATAGCAAAGCCAGATGAGGACAGTATAAGAAACAAAATTAGAATCAATATCTCAGATGAAGATACATACAAAAATCATCAAAAATATACAACAAAAAAATCTAACAGTACATTAAAAGAATCATATGGCATTATCAAGTGGGATTAATTCCTGGGATACCGGGATAGTTCAACACATAAAAATCAATGTTTATTGATTTGCTACATCACACTAACAGAATGAAGGATAAAATCGTGATAATCTCAACAGGTACAGAAAAGTCACTTAACAAACTTCAACTGCTTTTCATGGTAAAAAATATATTCAAAGTATAGAAGGAAAGCAATGCAACAAACTAAAGACCATAACAATGCAACAGCTAACCTCATACTCAAAAAAAGCTTGAAGGCTTTTCTCTAAAATCAGGAAAGCCATAAGAATTTCGACTCTCACTAATTCTACTCAACATTGTACAGGAAGTCCCATGCAGAGAAATCAGTCATGAAAAATAAATGAAAGGCATTCAAATCAAAAAGGAAAAATAAAATTGTATCTTTTGGTAGATTACATAATCTTTTTATTGAAGTGTAGTGTATTTACCATATTATGTTAGTTTCAGGTGTACAGTAAAGTGACTTAGGTTTTTTCAGATTGTATTTATATATATATATATGAGTGTGTGTATATATATGTATATATATGCCTGAAGACTCCTGCAAAGAAAGTGTAATAGCCAATGAAAACAGTACAGTTTCTGAATAGAAAGTCAACGTACAAAATTTACTTGCATTTCTATATATTAACAATGAACTATCTAAAAATAAATTATCAAAACAATCTTATTTCCATTGGAACTATATATGCATGCATGTATGTATGTATGTAGGTAGGTATGTATGTATGTACGTATGCCTCATCTTTGGGGTATGTGTGTATATATATCTCTCTCATGAATGAACTTGGTAAAGCTGTAGGATACAAAATTTATATACAGAAATTAGTTGCAGTTTTATACACTAATAATGAAGTATCAGAAAAAGAAATTAAGAAAACAATCCCATTTACCATTCCAACAAAAATAATAAAATATCTAGGTATAAGCTATATCCTAAAGAGTACTTGTCCTCCAAAAACTGTATGATGCTCAGGAAGGAAATTGAAAATGACATGAACAGCTGGAAAGTTATACCATGTTTTTGGACTGAAGAATCAATATTGTTAAAATGATGATACTACCTCATGCAATGCACAGATGCTATGCAATCCACATCAAAATACTAATGGCATGATTCACAGAACTTGAACAGATAATTCTAAAGTTTGTATGGAAACACAAAAGACTCCAAGTAGCCAAAACAAACTTGAGAAAGAACAAACCTGGAGAAATCATATTCCCTCCCTTTAGACTATACTACAAAGCTACAGTAATCAAAAAAGTATGGTACTGGTGCGAAACAGACACATATGTCCATGGAAGAGAATACAGAGTGTAGAAATAAACTCAGGGGTTTATGATCAATTAATCTATAACAAAGGAGGGAAGAATATAAAATGGAGAAAATACAGTCACTTCAATGAGTGGTGCTGGGAAAACTGTATAGCTACATACAACAGAATGAAATTAGAACACTCTCTAACACCATATACAAAAATAAAATCAAAATCAGTTAAAGATCTAAATGTAAGACTGTGTACTCTAAAACTCCTAGAAGAAAACATAGGCAGAACACTCTTTGACATACATCACGGCAATATTTTTTTGGCTCTGGCTCCTAAAGTAACGGAAATAAAAATAAAAATAAACAAATGGAACTTAATTAGTCAAAAGCTGTTGCATAGCAAAGGAAATCATTGACAAAATGAAAAAATGACCTACTGAATGGGAGAAAATATTTCCAAATGACATGATCGATAAGGGATTACTATCCAACATATATAGAGAGCTCATACAACTCAACATCAAAAAATGAACAACCTGATTTAAAAATGGGCAAACACATTGAATGTACTCTTTTTTCCCCAAAGAGGACATGCAGATGGCCCATTTCTAATCATCAGGGAAATGCAAATCAAAACCACAAGGGGATATCACCTCACACTTGTCAGAGGGCTATTATCAGAAAGAACATGAGGGGTGGAGGGTGGGAAGGGATAGATGGGATTTCAAAATTGTTAAACAGATAAACAAGATTACACTGTATGGCACAGGGAAATATACACAAGATCTTACAGTAGCTCACAGAGAAAACAATGTGACAATGAATATACCTATGTTCATGTATAACTGAAAAATTGTGCTCTACACTGGAATTTGACACAACACTGTAAAATGATTTTGAATAAATTAAAAAATGTAAAAAAAAAAGACATTGAAACAACCTAAATGTCCATCAACAGATGGCTGGATAAAGAAGTTGTGATATACTCATACAATGGAATACTACGCAGCCATAAAAAAAGAATAAAATAATTCCATTTGTTGCAATATGGAGGGACCTGGAGATTGTTACATTAAGTGAAGTAAGCCAGAAAGAGCAAGACAAATACCATATGACATCACTTATATGTGAAATAAAAATATCACACAAATGAACTTATTTACTAAACAGAATCAGACTCATCAGACTCACAGACACAGAAAGCAAGCTTATGGGTACCAAAGTGGAAAGCAGATGAGGGAGGAACCAATTAGAAGTTTGGAATTAGCAGATACAAAATAATATATATAACACATAAGCAACAGGGTGTTACGGTATGACACAGAGAACTATACTCACTATCCTGTAAATAAACCATAATGGGAAAGAATATGAAAAAGAATATGTATATATATATATGTAAAGCTGAATCACTTTGCTGTACACCAGAAACTTACACAATACTATAAATCAACTATAATTTAATTAAAATATTTTAAAAGAATAAAGATATTACACAATTAATTTTGACCTCGAAGAACTAGAAAAAAAGAAAAACCAAAGGTGAGGAAAGTAACAAAATAATAAAGATGAGACAAAAATAACTAAAATACAGACTAGTAATCCTGTACAAAAGATCAAGGATGGCAAAAATTGTGTCTTTTAAAGATAAAAATTGAAAAATCTCTGGTTGAATCGTGCAAAAAAATATAAGAAAGAGGATTCACATAAAAAAGCAGAGATTAAAGAAGAGATATTGCAACTGAAGTAACAGAAATTCAAATGATCAAAACAGACTACTGTGAACAATTATATGCCAACATATTGGAAAATCCAGAAAAGAATGGATAAATTCCTACAAAAATACAACCTACCAAGACTGAATCATGAAGAATTGGAAAATACGGACAAATAATGAATAAAAAAGATTGAGTCAGCAACCAAAACAAAACAAAATAAAGCAAAAAAAGCCCACGAGCAGATGGCTTTATGGGTGAATTCTACAAGACATTTAAAGAAGAATTAATACCAATTCTCAAATTATTTGAAAAATGAAAGAAGGGAACACTTCCAAACTTATTTTGTGAGGCCAGCATTATCCTGATAGCAAAGCCAGATGAGGACAGTATAAGAAACAAAATTAGAATCAATATCTCAGATGAAGATACATACAAAAATCATCAAAAACATACAACAAAAAAATCTAACAGTACATTAAAAGAATCATATGGCATTATCAAGTGGGATTAATTCCTGGGATACCGGGATAGTTCAACACATAAAAATCAATGTTTATTGATTTGCTACATCACGCTAACACAATAAAGGATAAAATCGTGATAATCTCAACAGGTACAGAAAAGTCACTTAACAAACTTCAACTGCTTTTCATGGTAAAAAATATATTCAAAGTATAGAAGGAAAGCAATGCAACAAACTAAAGACCATAACAATGCAACAGCTAACCTCATACTCAAAAAAAGCTTGAAGGCTTTTCTCTAAAATCAGGAAAGCCATAAGAATTTCGACTCTCACTAATGCTACTCAACATTGTACAGGAAGTCCCATGCAGAGAAATCAGTCATGAAAAATAAATGAAAGGCATTCAAATCAAAAAGGAAAAATAAAATTGTATCTTTTGGTAGATTACATAATCTTTTTATTGAAGTGTAGTGTATTTACAATGTTATGTTAGTTTCAGGTGTACAGTAAAGTGACTTAGGTGTTTTCAGACAGTATGTATATATATATATATATATATGAGTGTGTGTATATATATGTATATATATGCCTGAAGACTCCTGCAAAAAAAGAGTAATAGCCAACGAAAACAGTACAGTTTCTGAATAGAAAGTCAACTTACAAAATTTAGTTGCATTTCTATATATTAACAATGAACTATCTAAAAATAAATTATCAAAACAATCTTATTTCCATTGGAATTATATATGCATGCATGTATGTATGTATGTAGGTAGGTATGTATGTATGTACGTATGCCTCATCTTTGGGGTATGTGTGTATATATATCTCTCTCATGAATGAATTTGGTAAAGCTGTAGGATACAAAATTTATATACAGAAATTAGTTGCAGTTTTATACACTAATAATGAAGTATCAGAAAAAGAAATTAAGAAAACAATCCCATTTACCATTCCAACAAAAATAATAAAATATCTAGGTATAAGCTATATCCTAAAGAGTACTTGTCCTCCAAAAACTGTATGATGCTCAGGAAGGAAATTGAAAATGACATGAACAGCTGGAAAGTTATACCATGTTTTTGGACTGAAGAATCAATATTGTTAAAATGATGATACTACCTCATGCAATGCACAGATGCTATGCAATCCACATCAAAATACTAATGGCATGATTCACAGAACTTGAAGAGATAATTCTAAAGTTTGTATGGAAACACAAAAGACTCCAAGTAGCCAAAACAAACTTGAGAAAGAACAAACCTGGAGAAATCATATTCCCTCCCTTTAGACTATACTACAAAGCTACAGTAATCAAAAAAGTATGGTACTGGTGCGAAACAGACACATATGTCCATGGAAGAGAATACAGAGTGTAGAAATAAACTCAGGGGTTTATGATCAATTAATCTATAACAAAGGAGGGAAGAATATAAAATGGAGAAAATACAGTCACTTCAATGAGTGGTGCTGGGAATACTGTATAGCTACATACAACAGAATGAAATTAGAACACTCTCTAACAACATATACAAAAATAAAATCAAAATCAGTTAAAGATCTAAATGTAAGACTGTGTACTCTAAAACTCCTAGAAGAAAACATAGGCAGAACACTCTTTGACATACATCACGGCAATATTTTTTTGGCTCTGGCTCCTAAAGTAAAGGAAATAAAAATAAAAATAAACAAATGGAACTTAATTAGTCAAAAGCTGTTGCATAGCAAAGGAAATCATTGACAAAATGAAAAAATGACCTACTGAATGGGAGAAAATATTTCCAAATGACATGATCGATAAGGGATTACTATCCAACATATATAGAGAGCTCATACAACTCAACATCAAAAAATGAACAACCTGATTTAAAAATGGGCAAACACATTGAATATACTCTTTTTTCCCCAAAGAGGACATGCAGATGGCCCATTTCTAATCATCAGGGAAATGCAAATCAAAACCACAAGGGGATATCACCTCACACTTGTCAGAGGGCTATTATCAGAAAGAACATGAGGGGTGGAGGGTGGGAAGGGATAGATGGGATTTCAAAATTGTTAAACAGATAAACAAGATTACACTGTATGCCACAGGGAAATATACACAAGATCTTACAGTAGCTCACAGAGAAAACAATGTGACAGAGAATATACCTATGTTCATGTATAACTGAAAAATTGTGCTCTACACTGGAATTTGACACAACACTGTAAAATGATTTTGAATCAATAAAAAAATGTAAAAAAAAAAAAGACATTGAAACAACCTAAATGTCCATCAACACATGGCTGGATAAAGAAGTTGTGATATACTCATACAATGGAATACTACGCAGCCATAAAAAAGAATAAAATAATTCCATTTGTTGCAATATGGAGGGACCTGGAGATTGTTACATTAAGTGAAGTAAGCCAGAAAGAGCAAGACAAATACCATATGACATCACTTATATGTGAAATAAAAATATCACACAAATGAACTTATTTACTAAACAGAATCAGACTCATCAGACTCACAGACACAGAAAGCAAGCTTATGGGTACCAAAGTGGAAAGCAGATGAGGGAGGAACCAATTAGAAGTTTGGAATTAGCAGATACAAAATAATATATATAACACATAAGCAACAGGGTGTTACGGTATGACACAGAGAACTATACTCACTATCCTGTAAATAAACCATAATGGGAAAGAATATGAAAAAGAATATGTATATATATATATGTAAAGCTGAATCACTTTGCTGTACACCAGAAACTTACACAATACTATAAATCAACTATAATTTAATTAAAATATTTTAAAAGAATAAAGATATTACACAATTAATTTTCACCTCGAAGAACTAGAAAAAAAGAAAAACCAAAGGTGAGGAAAGTAACAAAATAATAAAGATGAGACAAAAATAACTAAAATACAGACTAGTAATCCTGTATAAAAGATGAAGGATGGCAAAAATTGTGTCTTTTAAAGATAAAAATTGAAAAATCTCTGGTTGAATCGTGCAAAAAAATATAAGAAAGAGGATTCACATAAAAAAGCAGAGATTAAAGAAGAGATATTGCAACTGAAGTAACAGAAATTCAAATGATCAAAACAGACTACTATAAACAATTATATGCCAACATATTGGAAAATCCAGAAAAGAATGGATAAATTCCTACAAAAATACAACCTACCAAGACTGAATCATGAAGAATTGGAAAATACGGACAAATAATGAATAAAAAGACTGAGTCAGCAACCAAAACAACACAAAATAAAGCAAAAAAAGCCCACGAGCAGATGGCTTTATGGGTGAATTCTACAAGACATTTAAAGAAGAATTAATACCAATTCTCAAATTATTTGAAAAATGAAAGAAGGGAACACTTCCAAACTTATTTTGTGAGGCCAGCATTATCCTGATAACAAAGCCAGATGAGGACAGTATAAGAAACAAAATTAGAATCAATATCTCAGATGAAGATACATACAAAAATCATCAAAAACATACAACAAAAAAATCTAACAGTACATTAAAAGAATCATATGGCATTATCAAGTGGGATTAATTCCTGGGATACCGGGATAGTTCAACACATAAAAATCAATGTTTATTGATTTGCTACATCACACTAACAGAATGAAGGATAAAATCGTGATAATCTCAACAGGTACAGAAAAGTCACTTAACAAACTTCAACTGCTTTTCATGGTAAAAAATATATTCTAAGTATAGAAGGAAAGCAATGCAACAAAATAAAGACCATAACAATGCAACAGCTAAACTCATACTCAAAAAAAGCTTGAAGGCTTTTCTCTAAAATCAGGAAAGCCATAAGAATTTCGACTCTCACTAATTCTACTCAACATTGTACAGGAAGTCCCATGCAGAGAAATCAGTCATGAAAAATAAATGAAAGGCATTCAAATCAAAAAGGAAAAATAAAATTGTATCTTTTGGTAGATTACATAATCTTTTTATTGAAGTGTAGTGTATTTACCATATTATGTTAGTTTCAGGTGTACAGTAAAGTGACTTAGGTTTTTTCAGATTGTATTTATATATATATATATGAGTGTGTGTATATATATGTATATATATGCCTGAAGACTCCTGCAAAGAAAGTGTAATAGCCAATGAAAACAGTACAGTTTCTGAATAGAAAGTCAACGTACAAAATTTACTTGCATTTCTATATATTAACAATGAACTATCTAAAAATAAATTATCAAAACAATCTTATTTCCATTGGAACTTTATATGCATGCATGTATGTATGTATGTAGGTAGGTATGTATGTATGTACGTATGCCTCATCTTTGGGGTATGTGTGTATATATATCTCTCTCATGAATGAATTTGGTAAAGCTGTAGGATACAAAATTTATATACAGAAATTAGTTGCAGTTTTATACACTAATAATGAAGTATCAGAAAAAGAAATTAAGAAAACAATCCCATTTACCATTCCAACAAAAATAATAAAATATCAGGGTATAAGCTATATCCTAAAGAGTACTTGTCCTCCAAAAACTGTATGATGCTCAGGAAGGAAATTGAAAATGACATGAACAGCTGGAAAGTTATACCATGTTTTTGGACTGAAGAATCAATATTGTTAAAATGATGATACTACCTCATGCAATGCACAGATGCTATGCAATCCACATCAAAATACTAATGGCATGATTCACAGAACTTGAACAGATAATTCTAAAGTTTGTATGGAAACACAAAAGACTCCAAGTAGCCAAAACAAACTTGAGAAAGAACAAACCTGGAGAAATCATATTCCCTCCCTTTAGACTATACTACAAAGCTACAGTAATCAAAAAAGTATGGTACTGGTGCGAAACAGACACATATGTCCATGGAAGAGAATACAGAGTGTAGAAATAAACTCAGGGGTTTATGATCAATTAATCTATAACAAAGGAGGGAAGAATATAAAATGGAGAAAATACAGTCACTTCAATGAGTGGTGCTGGGAAAACTGTATAGCTACATACAACAGAATGAAATTAGAACACTCTCTAACACCATATACAAAAATAAAATCAAAATCAGTTAAAGATCTAAATGTAAGACTGTGTACTCTAAAACTCCTAGAAGAAAACATAGGCAGAACACTCTTTGACATACATCACGGCAATATTTTTTTTGGCTCTGGCTCCTAAAGTAAAGGAAATAAAAATAAAAATAAACAAATGGAACTTAATTAGTCAAAAGCTGTTGCATAGCAAAGGAAATCATTGACAAAATGAAAAAATGACCTACTGAATTGGAGAAAATATTCCCAAATGACATGATCGATAAGGGATTACTATCCAACATATATAGAGAGCTCATACAACTCAACATCAAAAAATGAACAACCTGATTTAAAAATGGGCAAACATATTGAATATACTCTATTTACCCCAAAGAGGACATGCAGATGGCCCATTTCTAATCATCAGGGAAATGCAAATCAAAACCACAAGGGGATATCAACTCACACTTGTCAGAGGGCTATTATCAGAAAGAACATGAGGGGTGGAGGGTGGGAAGGGATAGATGGGATTTCAAAATTGTTAAACAGATAAACAAGATTACACTGTATGGCACAGGGAAATATACACAAGATCTTACAGTAGCTCACAGAGAAAACAATGTGACAATGAATATACCTATGTTCATGTATAACTGAAAAATTGTGCTCTACACTGGAATTTGACACAACACTGTAAAATGATTTTGAATCAATAAAAAAATGTAAAAAAAAAAGACATTGAAACAACCTAAATGTCCAACAACAGATGGCTGGATAAAGAAGTTGTGATATACTCATACAATGGAATACTACGCAGCCATAAAAAAGAATAAAATAATTCCATTTGTTGCAATATGGATGGACCTGGAGATTGTTACATTAAGTGAAGTAAGCCAGAAAGAGCAAGACAAATACCATATGACATCACATATATGTGAAATAAAAATATCACACAAATGAACTTATTTACTAAACAGAATCAGACTCATCAGACTCACAGACACAGAAAGCAAGCTTATGGGTACCAAAGTGGAAAGCAGATGAGGGAGGAACCAATTAGAAGTTTGGAATTAGCAGATACAAAATACTATATATAACAGATAAGCAACAGGGTGTTACGGTATGACACAGAGAACTATACTCTCTATCCTGTAAATAAACCATAATGGGAAAGAATATGAAAAAGAATATGTATATATATATATATATATGTAAAGCTGAATCACTTTGCTGTACACCAGAAACTTACACAATACTATAAATCAACTATAATTTAATTAAAATATTTTAAAAGAATAAAGATATTACACAATTAATTTTCACCTCGAAGAACTAGAAACAAAGAAAAAGCAAAGGTGAGGAAAGTAACAAAATAATAAAGATGAGACAAAAATAACTAAAATACAGACTAGTAATCCTGTATAAAAGATCAAGGATGGCAAAAATTATGTCTTTTAAAGATAGAAATTGAAAAATCTCTGGTTGAATCGTGCAAAAAAATATAAGAAAGAGGATTCACATAAAAAAGCAGAGATTAAAGAAGAGATATTGCAACTGAAGTAACAGAAATTCAAATGATCAAAACAGACTACTATGAACAATTATATGCCAACATATTGGAAAATCCAGAAAAGAATGGATAAATTCCTACAAAAATACAACCTACCAAGACTGAATCATGAAGAATTGGAAAATACGGACAAATAATGAATAAAAAGATTGAGTCAGCAACCAAAACAACACAAAATAAAGCAAAAAAAGCCCACGAGCAGATGGCTTTATGGGTGAATTCTACAAGACATTTAAAGAAGAATTAATACCAATTCTCAAATTATTTGAAAAATGAAAGAAGGGAACACTTCCAAACTTATTTTGTGAGGCCAGCATTATCCTGATAGCAAAGCCAGATGAGGACAGTATAAGAAACAAAATTAGAATCAATATCTCAGATGAAGATACATACAAAAATCATCAAAAACATACAACAAAAAAATCTAACAGTACATTAAAAGAATCATATGGCATTATCAAGTGGGATTAATTCCTGGGATACCGGGATAGTTCAACACATAAAAATCAATGTTTATTGATTTGCTACATCACACTAACAGAATGAAGGATAAAATCGTGATAATCTCAACAGGTACAGAAAAGTCACTTAACAAACTTCAACTGCTTTTCATGGTAAAAAATATATTCTAAGTATAGAAGGAAAGCAATGCAACAAAATAAAGAACATAACAATGCAACAGCTAACCTCATACTCAAAAAAAGCTTGAAGGCTTTTCTCTAAAATCAGGAAAGCCATAAGAATTTCGACTCTCACTAATTCTACTCAACATTGTACAGGAAGTCCCATGCAGAGAAATCAGTCATGAAAAATAAATGAAAGGCATTCAAATCAAAAAGGAAAAATAAAATTGCATCTTTTGGTAGATTACATAATCTTTTTATTGAAGTGTAGTATATTTACAATATTATGTTAGTTTCAGGTGTACAGTAAAGTGACTTAGGTTTTTTCAGATTGTATGTATATATATATATATGAGTGTGTGTATATATATGTATATATATGCCTGAAGACTCCTGCAAAGAAAGAGTAATAGCCAATGAAAACAGTACAGTTTCTGAATAGAAAGTCAACGTACAAAATTTACTTGCATTTCTATATATTAACAATGAACTATCTAAAAATAAATTATCAAAACAATCTTATTTCCATTGGAACTTTATATGCATGCATGTATGTATGTATGTAGGTAGGTATGTATGTATGTACGTATGCCTCATCTTTGGGGTATGTGTGTATATATATCTCTCTCATGAATGAATTTGGTAAAGCTGTAGGATACAAAATTTATATACAGAAATTAGTTGCAGTTTTATACACTAATAATGAAGTATCAGAAAAAGAAATTAAGAAAACAATCCCATTTACCATTCCAACAAAAATAATAAAATATCTAGGTATAAGCTATATCCTAAAGAGTACTTGTCCTCCAAAAACTGTATGATGCTCAGGAAAGAAATTGAAAATGACATGAACAGCTGGAAAGTTATACCATGTTTTTGGACTGAAGAATCAATATTGTTAAAATGATGATACTACCTCATGCAATGCACAGATGCTATGCAATCCACATCAAAATACTAATGGCATGATTCACAGAACTTGAAGAGATAATTCTAAAGTTTGTATGGAAACACAAAAGACTCCAAGTAGCCAAAACAAACTTGAGAAAGAACAAACCTGGAGAAATCATATTCCCTCCCTTTAGACTATACTACAAAGCTACAGTAATCAAAAAAGTATGGTACTGGTGCGAAACAGACACATATGTCCATGGAAGAGAATACAGAGTGTAGAAATAAACTCAGGGGTTTATGATCAATTAATCTATAACAAAGGAGGGAAGAATATAAAATGGAGAAAATACAGTCACTTCAATGAGTGGTGCTGGGAAAACTGTATAGCTACATACAACAGAATGAAATTAGAACACTCTCTAACACCATATACAAAAATAAAATCAAAATCAGTTAAAGATCTAAATGTAAGACTGTGTACTCTAAAACTCCTAGAAGAAAACATAGGCAGAACACTCTTTGACATACATCACGGCAATATTTTTTTGGCTCTGGCTCCTAAAGTAAAGGAAATAAAAATAAAAATAAACAAATGGAACTTAATTAGTCAAAAGCTGTTGCATAGCAAAGGAAATCATTGACAAAATGAAAAAATGACCTACTGAATGGGAGAAAATATTTCCAAATGACATGATCGATAAGGGATTACTATCCAACATATATAGAGAGCTCATACAACTCAACATCAAAAAATGAACAACCTGATTTAAAAATGGGCAAACAAATTGAATATACTCCTTTTTCCCCAAAGAGGACATGCAGATGGCCCATTTCTAATCATCAGGGAAATGCAAATCAAAACCACAAGGGGATATCACCTCACACTTGTCAGAGGGCTATTATCAGAAAGAACATGATTGGTGGAGGGTTGGAAGGGATAGATGGGATTTCAAAATTGTTAAACAGATAAACAAGATTACACTGTATGGCACAGGGAAATATACACAAGATCTTACAGTAGCTCACAGAGAAAACAATGTGACAATGAATATACCTATGTTCATGTATAACTGAAAAATTGTGCTCTACACTGGAATTTGACACAACACTGTAAAATGATTTTGAATCAATAAAAAAATGTAAAAAAAAAAAGACATTGAAACAACCTAAATGTCCATCAACAGATGGCTGGATAAAGAAGTTGTGATATACTCATACAATGGAATACTACGCAGCCATAAAAAAGAATAAAATAATTACATTTGTTGCAATATGGAGGGACCTGGAGATTGTTACATTAAGTGAAGTAAGCCAGAAAGAGCAAGACAAATACCATATGACATCACTTATATGTGAAATAAAAATATCACACAAATGAACTTATTTACTAAACAGAATCAGACTCATCAGACTCACAGACACAGAAAGCAAACTTATGGGTACCAAAGTGGAAAGCAGATGAGGGAGGAACCAATTAGAAGTTTGGAATTAGCAGATACAAAATAATATATATAACACATAAGCAACAGGGTGTTACGGTATGACACAGAGAACTATACTCACTATCCTGTAAATAAACCATAATGGGAAAGAATATGAAAAAGAATATGTATATATATATATATATATATATATATATATGTAAAGCTGAATCACTTTGCTGTACACCAGAAACTTACACAATACTATAAATCAACTATAATTTAATTAAAATATTTTAAAAGAATAAAGATATTACACAATTAATTTTCACCTCGAAGAACTAGAAAAAAAGAAAAAGCAAAGGTGAGGAAAGTAACAAAATAATAAAGATGAGACAAAAATAACTAAAATACAGACTAGTAATCCTGTATAAAAGATCAAGGATGGCAAAAATTATGTCTTTTAAAGATAGAAATTGAAAAATCTCTGGTTGAATCGTGCAAAAAAATATAAGAAAGAGGATTCACATAAAAAAGCAGAGATTAAAGAAGAGATATTGCAACTGAAGTAACAGAAATTCAAATGATCAAAACAGACTACTATGAACAATTATATGCCAACATATTGGAAAATCCAGAAAAGAATGGATAAATTCCTACAAAAATACAACCTACCAAGACTGAATCATGAAGAATTGGAAAATACGGACAAATAATGAATAAAAAGATTGAGTCAGCAACCAAAACAACACAAAATAAAGCAAAAAAAGCCCACGAGCAGATGGCTTTATGGGTGAATTCTACAAGACATTTAAAGAAGAATTAATACCAATTCTCAAATTATTTGAAAAATGAAAGAAGGGAACACTTCCAAACTTATTTTGTGAGGCCAGCATTATCCTGATAGCAAAGCCAGATGAGGACAGTATAAGAAACAAAATTAGAATCAATATCTCAGATGAAGATACATACAAAAATCATCAAAAACATACAACAAAAAAATCTAACAGTACATTAAAAGAATCATATGGCATTATCAAGTGGGATTAATTCCTGGGATACCGGGATAGTTCAACACATAAAAATCAATGTTTATTGATTTGCTACATCACACTAACAGAATGAAGGATAAAATCGTGATAATCTCAACAGGTACAGAAAAGTCACTTAACAAACTTCAACTGCTTTTCATGGTAAAAAATATATTCTAAGTATAGAAGGAAAGCAATGCAACAAAATAAAGACCATAACAATGCAACAGCTAACCTAATACTCAAAAAAAGCTTGAAGGCTTTTCTCTAAAATCAGGAAAGCCATAAGAATGTCGACTCTCACTAATTCTACTCAACATTGTACAGGAAGTCCCATGCAGAGAAATCAGTCATGAAAAATAAATGAAAGGCATTCAAATCAAAAAGGAAAAATAAAATTGCATCTTTTGGTAGATTACATAATCTTTTTATTGAAGTGTAGTGTATTTACAATATTATGTTAGTTTCAGGTGTACAGTAAAGTGACAGGTTTTTTCAGATTGTATGTATATATATATATATGAGTGTGTGTATATATATGTATATATATGCCTGAAGACTCCTGCAAAGAAAGAGTAATAGCCAATGAAAACAGTACAGTTTCTGAATAGAAAGTCAACGTACAAAATTTACTTGCATTTCTATATATTAACAATGAACTATCTAAAAATAAATTATCAAAACAATCTTATTTCCATTGGAACTTTATATGCATGCATGTATGTATGTATGTAGGTAGGTATGTATGTATGTACGTATGCCTCATCTTTGGGGTATGTGTGTATATATATCTCTCTCATGAATGAATTTGGTAAAGCTGTAGGATACAAAATTTATATACAGAAATTAGTTGCAGTTTTATACACTAATAATGAAGTATCAGAAAAAGAAATTAAGAAAACAATCCCATTTACCATTCCAACAAAAATAATAAAATATCTAGGTATAAGCTATATCCTAAAGAGTACTTGTCCTCCAAAAACTGTATGATGCTCAGGAAAGAAATTGAAAATGACATGAACAGCTGGAAAGTTATACCATGTTTTTGGACTGAAGAATCAATATTGTTAAAATGATGATACTACCTCATGCAATGCACAGATGCTATGCAATCCACATCAAAATACTAATGGCATGATTCACAGAACTTGAAGAGATAATTCTAAAGTTTGTATGGAAACACAAAAGACTCCAAGTAGCCAAAACAAACTTGAGAAAGAACAAACCTGGAGAAATCATATTCCCTCCCTTTAGACTATACTACAAAGCTACAGTAATCAAAAAAGTATGGTACTGGTGCGAAACAGACACATATGTCCATGGAAGAGAATACAGAGTGTAGAAATAAACTCAGGGGTTTATGATCAATTAATCTATAACAAAGGAGGGAAGAATATAAAATGGAGAAAATACAGTCACTTCAATGAGTGGTGCTGGGAAAACTGTATAGCTACATACAACAGAATGAAATTAGAACACTCTCTAACACCATATACAAAAATAAAATCAAAATCAGTTAAAGATCTAAATGTAAGACTGTGTACTCTAAAACTCCTAGAAGAAAACATAGGCAGAACACTCTTTGACATACATCACGGCAATATTTTTTTGGCTCTGGCTCCTAAAGTAAAGGAAATAAAAATAAAAATAAACAAATGGAACTTAATTAGTCAAAAGCTGTTGCATAGCAAAGGAAATCATTGACAAAATGAAAAAATGACCTACTGAATGGGAGAAAATATTTCCAAATGACATGATCGATAAGGGATTACTATCCAACATATATAGAGAGCTCATACAACTCAACATCAAAAAATGAACAACCTGATTTAAAAATGGGCAAACAAATTGAATATACTCCTTTTTCCCCAAAGAGGACATGCAGATGGCCCATTTCTAATCATCAGGGAAATGCAAATCAAAACCACAAGGGGATATCACCTCACACTTGTCAGAGGGCTATTATCAGAAAGAACATGAGGGGTGGAGGGTGGGAAGGGATAGATGGGATTTCAAAATTGTTAAACAGATAAACAAGATTACACTGTATGGCACAGGGAAATATACACAAGATCTTACAGTAGCTCACAGAGAAAACAATGTGACAATGAATATACCTATGTTCATGTATAACTGAAAAATTGTGCTCTACACTGGAATTTGACACAACACTGTAAAATGATTTTGAATCAATAAAAAAATGTAAAAAAAAAAAGACATTGAAACAACCTAAATGTCCATCAACAGATGGCTGGATAAAGAAGTTGTGATATACTCATACAATGGAATACTACGCAGCCATAAAAAAGAATAAAATAATTACATTTGTTGCAATATGGAGGGACCTGGAGATTGTTACATTAAGTGAAGTAAGCCAGAAAGAGCAAGACAAATACCATATGACATCACTTATATGTGAAATAAAAATATCACACAAATGAACTTATTTACTAAACAGAATCAGACTCATCAGACTCACAGACACAGAAAGCAAACTTATGGGTACCAAAGTGGAAAGCAGATGAGGGAGGAACCAATTAGAAGTTTGGAATTAGCAGATACAAAATAATATATATAACACATAAGCAACAGGGTGTTACGGTATGACACAGAGAACTATACTCACTATCCTGTAAATAAACCATAATGGGAAAGAATATGCAAAAGAATATGTATATATATATATATATATATATATATATATATATATATATATATATGTAAAGCTGAATCACTTTGCTGTACACCAGAAACTTACACAATACTATAAATCAACTATAATTTAATTAAAATATTTTAAAAGAATAAAGATATTACACAATTAATTTTCACCTCGAAGAACTAGAAACAAAGAAAAAGCAAAGGTGAGGAAAGTAACAAAATAATAAAGATGAGACAAAAATAACTAAAATACAGACTAGTAATCCTGTATAAAAGATCAAGGATGGCAAAAATTATGTCTTTTAAAGATAGAAATTGAAAAATCTCTGGTTGAATCGTGCAAAAAAATATAAGAAAGAGGATTCACATAAAAAAGCAGAGATTAAAGAAGAGATATTGCAACTGAAGTAACAGAAATTCAAATGATCAAAACAGACTACTATGAACAATTATATGCCAACATATTGGAAAATCCAGAAAAGAATGGATAAATTCCTACAAAAATACAACCTACCAAGACTGAATCATGAAGAATTGGAAAATACGGACAAATAATGAATAAAAAGATTGAGTCAGCAACCAAAACAACACAAAATAAAGCAAAAAAAAGCCCACGAGCAGATGGCTTTATGGGTGAATTCTACAAGACATTTAAAGAAGAATTAATACCAATTCTCAAATTATTTGAAAAATGAAAGAAGGGAACACTTCCAAACTTATTTTGTGAGGCCAGCATTATCCTGATAGCAAAGCCAGATGAGGACAGTATAAGAAACAAAATTAGAATCAATATCTCAGATGAAGATACATACAAAAATCATCAAAAACATACAACAAAAAAATCTAACAGTACATTAAAAGAATCATATGGCATTATCAAGTGGGATTAATTCCTGGGATACCGGGATAGTTCAACACATAAAAATCAATGTTTATTGATTTGCTACATCACACTAACAGAATGAAGGATAAAATCGTGATAATCTCAACAGGTACAGAAAAGTCACTTAACAAACTTCAACTGCTTTTCATGGTAAAAAATATATTCTAAGTATAGAAGGAAAGCAATGCAACAAAATAAAGACCATAACAATGCAACAGCTAACCTAATACTCAAAAAAAGCTTGAAGGCTTTTCTCTAAAATCAGGAAAGCCATAAGAATGTCGACTCTCACTAATTGTACTCAACATTGTACAGGAAGTCCCATGCAGAGAAATCAGTCATGAAAAATAAATGAAAGGCATTCAAATCAAAAAGGAAAAATAAAATTGCATCTTTTGGTAGATTACATAATCTTTTTATTGAAGTGTAGTGTATTTACAATATTATGTTAGTTTCAGGTGTACAGTAAAGTGACAGGTTTTTTCAGATTGTATGTATATATATATATATGAGTGTGTGTATATATATGTATATATATGCCTGAAGACTCCTGCAAAGAAAGAGTAATAGCCAATGAAAACAGTACAGTTTCTGAATAGAAAGTCAACGTACAAAATTTACTGGCATTTCTATATATTAACAATGAACTATCTAAAAATAAATTATCAAAACAATCTTATTTCCATTGGAACTTTATATGCATGCATGTATGTATGTATGTAGGTAGGTATGTATGTATGTACGTATGCCTCATCTTTGGGGTATGTGTGTATATATATCTCTCTCATGAATGAATTTGGTAAAGCTGTAGGATACAAAATTTATATACAGAAATTAGTTGCAGTTTTATACACTAATAATGAAGTATCAGAAAAAGAAATTAAGAAAACAATCCCATTTACCATTCCAACAAAAATAATAAAATATCTAGGTATAAGCTATATCCTAAAGAGTACTTGTCCTCCAAAAACTGTATGATGCTCAGGAAAGAAATTGAAAATGACATGAACAGCTGGAAAGTTATACCATGTTTTTGGACTGAAGAATCAATATTGTTAAAATGATGATACTACCTCATGCAATGCACAGATGCTATGCAATCCACATCAAAATACTAATGGCATGATTCACAGAACTTGAAGAGATAATTCTAAAGTTTGTATGGAAACACAAAAGACTCCAAGTAGCCAAAACAAACTTGAGAAAGAACAAACCTGGAGAAATCATATTCCCTCCCTTTAGACTATACTACAAAGCTACAGTAATCAAAAAAGTATGGTACTGGTGCGAAACAGACACATATGTCCATGGAAGAGAATACAGAGTGTAGAAATAAACTCAGGGGTTTATGATCAATTAATCTATAACAAAGGAGGGAAGAATATAAAATGGAGAAAATACAGTCACTTCAATGAGTGGTGCTGGGAAAACTGTATAGCTACATACAACAGAATGAAATTAGAACACTCTCTAACACCATATACAAAAATAAAATCAAAATCAGTTAAAGATCTAAATGTAAGACTGTGTACTCTAAAACTCCTAGAAGAAAACATAGGCAGAACACTCTTTGACATACATCACGGCAATATTTTTTTGGCTCTGGCTCCTAAAGTAAAGGAAATAAAAATAAAAATAAACAAATGGAACTTAATTAGTCAAAAGCTGTTGCATAGCAAAGGAAATCATTGACAAAATGAAAAAATGACCTACTGAATGGGAGAAAATATTTCCAAATGACATGATCGATAAGGGATTACTATCCAACATATATAGAGAGCTCATACAACTCAACATCAAAAAATGAACAACCTGATTTAAAAATGGGCAAACAAATTGAATATACTCCTTTTTCCCCAAAGAGGACATGCAGATGGCCCATTTCTAATCATCAGGGAAATGCAAATCAAAACCACAAGGGGATATCACCTCACACTTGTCAGAGGGCTATTATCAGAAAGAACATGATTGGTGGAGGGTTGGAAGGGATAGATGGGATTTCAAAATTGTTAAACAGATAAACAAGATTACACTGTATGGCACAGGGAAATATACACAAGATCTTACAGTAGCTCACAGAGAAAACAATGTGACAATGAATATACCTATGTTCATGTATAACTGAAAAATTGTGCTCTACACTGGAATTTGACACAACACTGTAAAATGATTTTGAATCAATAAAAAAATGTAAAAAAAAAAAGACATTGAAACAACCTAAATGTCCATCAACAGATGGCTGGATAAAGAAGTTGTGATATACTCATACAATGGAATACTACGCAGCCATAAAAAAGAATAAAATAATTACATTTGTTGCAATATGGAGGGACCTGGAGATTGTTACATTAAGTGAAGTAAGCCAGAAAGAGCAAGACAAATACCATATGACATCACTTATATGTGAAATAAAAATATCACACAAATGAACTTATTTACTAAACAGAATCAGACTCATCAGACTCACAGACACAGAAAGCAAACTTATGGGTACCAAAGTGGAAAGCAGATGAGGGAGGAACCAATTAGAAGTTTGGAATTAGCAGATACAAAATAATATATATAACACATAAGCAACAGGGTGTTACGGTATGACACAGAGAACTATACTCACTATCCTGTAAATAAACCATAATGGGAAAGAATATGAAAAAGAATATGTATATATATATATATATATATATATATATATATATATATGTAAAGCTGAATCACTTTGCTGTACACCAGAAACTTACACAATACTATAAATCAACTATAATTTAATTAAAATATTTTAAAAGAATAAAGATATTACACAATTAATTTTCACCTCGAAGAACTAGAAACAAAGAAAAAGCAAAGGTGAGGAAAGTAACAAAATAATAAAGATGAGACAAAAATAACTAAAATACAGACTAGTAATCCTGTATAAAAGATCAAGGATGGCAAAAATTATGTCTTTTAAAGATAGAAATTGAAAAATCTCTGGTTGAATCGTGCAAAAAAATATAAGAAAGAGGATTCACATAAAAAAGCAGAGATTAAAGAAGAGATATTGCAACTGAAGTAACAGAAATTCAAATGATCAAAACAGACTACTATGAACAATTATATGCCAACATATTGGAAAATCCAGAAAAGAATGGATAAATTCCTACAAAAATACAACCTACCAAGACTGAATCATGAAGAATTGGAAAATACGGACAAATAATGAATAAAAAGATTGAGTCAGCAACCAAAACAACACAAAATAAAGCAAAAAAAGCCCACGAGCAGATGGCTTTATGGGTGAATTCTACAAGACATTTAAAGAAGAATTAATACCAATTCTCAAATTATTTGAAAAATGAAACAAGGGAACAATTCCAAACTTATTTTGTGAGGCCAGCATTATCCTGATAGCAAAGCCAGATGAGGACAGTATAAGAAACAAAATTAGAATCAATATCTCAGATGAAGATACATACAAAAATCATCAAAAACATACAACAAAAAAATCTAACAGTACATTAAAAGAATCATATGGCATTATCAAGTGGGATTAATTCCTGGGATACCGGGATAGTTCAACACATAAAAATCAATGTTTATTGATTTGCTACATCACACTAACAGAATGAAGGATAAAATCGTGATAATCTCAACAGGTACAGAAAAGTCACTTAACAAACTTCAACTGCTTTTCATGGTAAAAAATATATTCTAAGTATAGAAGGAAAGCAATGCAACAAAATAAAGACCATAACAATGCAACAGCTAACCTAATACTCAAAAAAAGCTTGAAGGCTTTTCTCTAAAATCAGGAAAGCCATAAGAATGTCGACTCTCACTAATTGTACTCAACATTGTACAGGAAGTCCCATGCAGAGAAATCAGTCATGAAAAATAAATGAAAGGCATTCAAATCAAAAAGGAAAAATAAAATTGCATCTTTTGGTAGATTACATAATCTTTTTATTGAAGTGTAGTGTATTTACAATATTATGTTAGTTTCAGGTGTACAGTAAAGTGACAGGTTTTTTCAGATTGTATGTATATATATATATATGAGTGTGTGTATATATATGTATATATATGCCTGAAGACTCCTGCAAAGAAAGAGTAATAGCCAATGAAAACAGTACAGTTTCTGAATAGAAAGTCAACGTACAAAATTTACTTGCATTTCTATATATTAACAATGAACTATCTAAAAATAAATTATCAAAACAATCTTATTTCCATTGGAACTTTATATGCATGCATGTATGTATGTATGTAGGTAGGTATGTATGTATGTACGTATGCCTCATCTTTGGGGTATGTGTGTATATATATCTCTCTCATGAATGAATTTGGTAAAGCTGTAGGATACAAAATTTATATACAGAAATTAGTTGCAGTTTTATACACTAATAATGAAGTATCAGAAAAAGAAATTAAGAAAACAATCCCATTTACCATTCCAACAAAAATAATAAAATATCTAGGTATAAGCTATATCCTAAAGAGTACTTGTCCTCCAAAAACTGTATGATGCTCAGGAAAGAAATTGAAAATGACATGAACAGCTGGAAAGTTATACCATGTTTTTGGACTGAAGAATCAATATTGTTAAAATGATGATACTACCTCATGCAATGCACAGATGCTATGCAATCCACATCAAAATACTAATGGCATGATTCACAGAACTTGAACAGATAATTCTAAAGTTTGTATGGAAACACAAAAGACTCCAAGTAGCCAAAACAAACTTGAGAAAGAACAAACCTGGAGAAATCATATTCCCTCCCTTTAGACTATACTACAAAGCTACAGTAATCAAAAAAGTATGGTACTGGTGCGAAACAGACACATATGTCCATGGAAGAGAATACAGAGTGTAGAAATAAACTCAGGGGTTTATGATCAATTAATCTATAACAAAGGAGGGAAGAATATAAAATGGAGAAAATACAGTCACTTCAATGAGTGGTGCTGGGAATACTGTATAGCTACATACAACAGAATGAAATTAGAACACTCTCTAACACCATATACAAAAATAAAATCAAAATCAGTTAAAGATCTAAATGTAAGACTGTGTACTCTAAAACTCCTAGAAGAAAACATAGGCAGAACACTCTTTGACATACATCACGGCAATATTTTTTTGGCTCTGGCTCCTAAAGTAAAGGAAATAAAAATAAAAATAAACAAATGGAACTTAATTAGTCAAAAGCTGTTGCATAGCAAAGGAAATCATTGACAAAATGAAAAAATGACCTACTGAATGGGAGAAAATATTTCCAAATGACATGATCGATAAGGGATTACTATCCAACATATATAGAGAGCTCATACAACTCAACATCAAAAAATGAACAACCTGATTTAAAAATGGGCAAACACATTGAATATACTCTTTTTTCCCCAAAGAGGACATGCAGATGGCCCATTTCTAATCATCAGGGAAATGCAAATCAAAACCACAAGGGGATATCACCTCACACTTGTCAGAGGGCTATTATCAGAAAGAACATGAGGGGTGGAGGGTGGGAAGGGATAGATGGGATTTCAAAATTGTTAAACAGATAAACAAGATTACACTGTATGGCACAGGGAAATATACACAAGATCTTACAGTAGCTCACAGAGAAAACAATGTGACAATGAATATACCTATGTTCATGTATAACTGAAAAATTGTGCTCTACACTGGAATTTGACACAACACTGTAAAATGGTTTTGAATCAATAAAAAAATGTAAAAAAAAAAAGACATTGAAACAACCTAAATGTCCATCAACAGATGGCTGGATAAAGAAGTTGTGATATACTCATACAATGGAATACTACGCAGCCATAAAAAAGAATAAAATAATTCCATTTGTTGCAATATGGAGGGACCTGGAGATTGTTACATTAAGTGAAGTAAGCCAGAAAGAGCAAGACAAATACCATATGACATCACTTATATGTGAAATAAAAATATCACACAAATGAACTTATTTACTAAACAGAATCAGACTCATCAGACTCACAGACACAGAAAGCAAGCTTATGGGTACCAAAGTGGAAAGCAGATGAGGGAGGAACCAATTAGAAGTATGGAATTAGCAGATACAAAATAATATATATAACACATAAGCAACAGGGTGTTACGGTATGACACAGAGAACTATACTCACTATCCTGTAAATAAACCATAATGGGAAAGAATATGAAAAAGAATATGTATATATATATATGTAAAGCTGAATCACTTTGCTGTACACCAGAAACTTAAACAATACTATAAATCAACTATAATTTAATTAAAATATTTTAAAAGAATAAAGATATTACACAATTAATTTTCACCTCGAAGAACTAAAAAGAAAGAAAAAGCAAAGGTGAGGAAAGTAACAAAATAATAAAGATGAGACAAAAATAACTAAAATACAGACTAGTAATCCTGTATAAAAGATGAAGGATGGCAAAAATTGTGTCTTTTAAAGATAAAAATTGAAAAATCTCTGGTTGAATCGTGCAAAAAAATATAAGAAAGAGGATTCACATAAAAAAGCAGAGATTAAAGAAGAGATATTGCAACTGAAGTAACAGAAATTCAAATGATCAAAACAGACTACTATGAACAATTATATGCCAACATATTGGAAAATCCAGAAAAGAATGGATAAATTCCTACAAAAATACAACCTACCAAGACTGAATCATGAAGAATTGGAAAATACGGACAAATAATGAATAAAAAGATTGAGTCAGCAACCAAAACAACACAAAATAAAGCAAAAAAAGCCCACGAGCAGATGGCTTTATGGGTGAATTCTACAAGACATTTAAAGAAGAATTAATACCAATTCTCAAATTATTTGAAAAATGAAAGAAGGGAACACTTCCAAACTTATTTTGTGAGGCCAGCATTATCCTGATAGCAAAGCCAGATGAGGACAGTATAAGAAACAAAATTATAATCAATATCTCAGATGAAGATACATACAAAAATCATCAAAAACATACAACAAAAAAATCTAACAGTACATTAAAAGAATCATATGGCATTATCAAGTGGGATTAATTCCTGGGATACCGGGATAGTTCAACACATAAAAATCAATGTTTATTGATTTGCTACATCACGCTAACACAATAAAGGATAAAATCGTGATAATCTCAACAGGTACAGAAAAGTCACTTAACAAACTTCAACTGCTTTTCATGGTAAAAAATATATTCAAAGTATAGAAGGAAAGCAATGCAACAAACTAAAGACCATAACAATGCAACAGCTAACCTCATACTCAAAAAAAGCTTGAAGGCTTTTCTCTAAACTCAGGAAAGCCATAAGAATTTCGACTCTCACTAATGCTACTCAACATTGTACAGGAAGTCCCATGCAGAGAAATCAGTCATGAAAAATAAATGAAAGGCATTCAAATCAAAAAGGAAAAATAAAATTGTATCTTTTGGTAGATTACATAATCTTTTTATTGAAGTGTAGTGTATTTACAATGTTATGTTAGTTTCAGGTGTACAGTAAAGTGACTTAGGTGTTTTCAGACAGTATGTATATATATATATATATATATGAGTGTGTGTATATATATGTATATATATGCCTGAAGACTCCTGCAAAAAAAGAGTAATAGCCAATGAAAACAGTACAGTTTCTGAATAGAAAGTCAACTTACAAAATTTACTTGCATTTCTATATATTAACAATGAACTATCTAAAAATAAATTATCAAAACAATCTTATTTCCATTGGAACTATATATGCATGCATGTATGTATGTATGTAGGTAGGTATGTATGTATGTACGTATGCCTCATCTTTGGGGTATGTGTGTATATATATCTCTCTCATGAATGAACTTGGTAAAGCTGTAGGATACAAAATTTATATACAGAAATTAGTTGCAGTTTTATACACTAATAATGAAGTATCAGAAAAAGAAATTAAGAAAACAATCCCATTTACCATTCCAACAAAAATAATAAAATATCTAGGTATAAGCTATATCCTAAAGAGTACTTGTCCTCCAAAAACTGTATGATGCTCAGGAAGGAAATTGAAAATGACATGAACAGCTGGAAAGTTATACCATGTTTTTGGACTGAAGAATCAATATTGTTAAAATGATGATACTACCTCATGCAATGCACAGATGCTATGCAATCCACATCAAAATACTAATGGCATGATTCACAGAACTTGAACAGATAATTCTAAAGTTTGTATGGAAACACAAAAGACTCCAAGTAGCCAAAACAAACTTGAGAAAGAACAAACCTGGAGAAATCATATTCCCTCCCTTTAGACTATACTACAAAGCTACAGTAATCAAAAAAGTATGGTACTGGTGCGAAACAGACACATATGTCCATGGAAGAGAATACAGAGTGTAGAAATAAACTCAGGGGTTTATGATCAATTAATCTATAACAAAGGAGGGAAGAATATAAAATGGAGAAAATACAGTCACTTCAATGAGTGGTGCTGGGAATACTGTATAGCTACATACAACAGAATGAAATTAGAACACTCTCTAACACCATATACAAAAATAAAATCAAAATCAGTTAAAGATCTAAATGTAAGACTGTGTACTCTAAAACTCCTAGAAGAAAACATAGGCAGAACACTCTTTGACATACATCACGGCAATATTTTTTTGGCTCTGGCTCCTAAAGTAACGGAAATAAAAATAAAAATAAACAAATGGAACTTAATTAGTCAAAAGCTGTTGCATAGCAAAGGAAATCATTGACAAAATGAAAAAATGACCTACTGAATGGGAGAAAATATTTCCAAATGACATGATCGATAAGGGATTACTATCCAACATATATAGAGAGCTCATACAACTCAACATCAAAAAATGAACAACCTGATTTAAAAATGGGCAAACACATTGAATATACTCTTTTTTCCCCAAAGAGGACATGCAGATGGCCCATTTCTAATCATCAGGGAAATGCAAATCAAAACCACAAGGGGATATCACCTCACACTTGTCAGAGGGCTATTATCAGAAAGAACATGAGGGGTGGAGGGTGGGAAGGGATAGATGGGATTTCAAAATTGTTAAACAGATAAACAAGATTACACTGTATGGCACAGGGAAATATACACAAGATCTTACAGTAGCTCACAGAGAAAACAATGTGACAATGAATATACCTATGTTCATGTATAACTGAAAAATTGTGCTCTACACTGGAATTTGACACAACACTGTAAAATGATTTTGAATCAATAAAAAAATGTAAAAAAAAAAGACATTGAAACAACCTAAATGTCCATCAACAGATGGCTGGATAAAGAAGTTGTGATATACTCATACAATGGAATACTACGCAGCCATAAAAAAGAATAAAATAATTCCATTTGTTGCAATATGGAGGGACCTGGAGATTGTTACATTAAGTGAAGTAAGCCAGAAAGAGCAAGACAAATACCATATGACATCACTTATATGTGAAATAAAAATATCACACAAATGAACTTATTTACTAAACAGAATCAGACTCATCAGACTCACAGACACAGAAAGCAAGCTTATGGGTACCAAAGTGGAAAGCAGATGAGGGAGGAACCAATTAGAAGTATGGAATTAGCAGATACAAAATAATATATATAACACATAAGCAACAGGGTGTTACGGTATGACACAGAGAACTATACTCACTATCCTGTAAATAAACCATAATGGGAAAGAATATGAAAAAGAATATGTATATATATATATGTAAAGCTGAATCACTTTGCTGTACACCAGAAACTTAAACAATACTATAAATCAACTATAATTTAATTAAAATATTTTAAAAGAATAAAGATATTACACAATTAATTTTCACCTCGAAGAACTAAAAAGAAAGAAAAAGCAAAGGTGAGGAAAGTAACAAAATAATAAAGATGAGACAAAAATAACTAAAATACAGACTAGTAATCCTGTATAAAAGATGAAGGATGGCAAAAATTGTGTCTTTTAAAGATAAAAATTGAAAAATCTCTGGTTGAATCGTGCAAAAAAATATAAGAAAGAGGATTCACATAAAAAAACAGAGATTAAAGAAGAGATATTGCAACTGAAGTAACAGAAATTCAAATGATCAAAACAGACTACTATAAACAATTATATGCCAACATATTGGAAAATCCAGAAAAGAATGGATAAATTCCTACAAAAATACAACCTACCAAGACTGAATCATGAAGAATTGGAAAATACGGACAAATAATGAATAAAAAGATTGAGTCAGCAACCAAAACAACACAAAATAAAGCAAAAAAAGCCCACGAGCAGATGGCTTTATGGGTGAATTCTACAAGACATTTAAAGAAGAATTAATACCAATTCTCAAATTATTTGAAAAATGAAAGAAGGGAACACTTCCAAACTTATTTTGTGAGGCCAGCATTATCCTGGTAGCAAAGCCAGATGAGGACAGTATAAGAAACAAAATTATAATCAATATCTCAGATGAAGATACATACAAAAATCATCAAAAACATACAACAAAAAAATCTAACAGTACATTAAAAGAATCATATGGCATTATCAAGTGGGATTAATTCCTGGGATACCGGGATAGTTCAACACATAAAAATCAATGTTTATTGATTTGCTACATCACACTAACAGAATGAAGGATAAAATCGTGATAATCTCAACAGGTACAGAAAAGTCACTTAACAAACTTCAACTGCTTTTCATGGTAAAAAATATATTCTAAGTATAGAAGGAAAGCAATGCAACAAAATAAAGACCATAACAATGCAACAGCTAACCTCATACTCAAAAAAAGCTTGAAGGCTTTTCTCTAAAATCAGGAAAGCCATAAGAATTTCGACTCTCACTAATTCTACTCAACATTGTACAGGAAGTCCCATGCAGAGAAATCAGTCATGAAAAATAAATGAAAGGCATTCAAATCAAAAAGGAAAAATAAAATTGTATCTTTTGGTAGATTACATAATCTTTTTATTGAAGTGTAGTGTATTTACAATATTATGTTAGTTTCAGGTGTACAGTAAAGTGACTTAGGTTTTGTCAGATTGTATGTATATATATATATATGAGTGTGTGTATATATATGTATATATATGCCTGAAGACTCCTGCAAAAAAAGAGTAATAGCCAATGAAAACAGTACAGTTTCTGAATATAAAGTCAACGTACAAAATTTACTTGCATTTCTATATATTAACAATGAACTATCTAAAAATAAATTATCAAAACAATCTTATTTCCGTTGGAACTATATATGCATGCATGTATGTATGTATGTAGGTAGGTATGTATGTATGTACGTATGCCTCATCTTTGGGGTATGTGTGTATATATATCTCTCTCATGAATGAATTTGGTAAAGCTGTAGGATACAAAATTTATATACAGAAATTAGTTGCAGTTTTATACACTAATAATGAAGTATCAGAAAAAGAAATTAAGAAAACAATCCCATTTACCATTCCAACAAAAATAATAAAATATCAGGGTATAAGCTATATCCTAAAGAGTACTTGTCCTCCAAAAACTGTATGATGCTCAGGAAGGAAATTGAAAATGACATGAACAGCTGGAAAGTTATACCATGTTTTTGGACTGAAGAATCAATATTGTTAAAATGATGATACTACCTCATGCAATGCACAGATGCTATGCAATCCACATCAAAATACTAATGGCATGATTCACAGAACTTGAACAGATAATTCTAAAGTTTGTATGGAAACACAAAAGACTCCAAGTAGCCAAAACAAACTTGAGAAAGAACAAACCTGGAGAAATCATATTCCCTCCCTTTAGACTATACTACAAAGCTACAGTAATCAAAAAAGTATGGTACTGGTGCGAAACAGACACATATGTCCATGGAAGAGAATACAGAGTGTAGAAATAAACTCAGGGGTTTATGATCAATTAATCTATAACAAAGGAGGGAAGAATATAAAATGGAGAAAATACAGTCACTTCAATGAGTGGTGCTGGGAAAACTGTATAGCTACATACAACAGAATGAAATTAGAACACTCTCTAACACCATATACAAAAATAAAATCAAAATCAGTTAAAGATCTAAATGTAAGACTGTGTACTCTAAAACTCCTAGAAGAAAACATAGGCAGAACACTCTTTGACATACATCACGGCAATATTTTTTTGGCTCTGGCTCCTAAAGTAAAGGAAATAAAAATAAAAATAAACAAATGGAACTTAATTAGTCAAAAGCTGTTGCATAGCAAAGGAAATCATTGACAAAATGAAAAAATGACCTACTGAATGGGAGAAAATATTCCCAAATGACATGATCGATAAGGGATTACTATCCAACATATATAGAGAGCTCATACAACTCAACATCAAAAAATGAACAACCTGATTTAAAAATGGGCAAACATATTGAATATACTCTATTTACCCCAAAGAGGACATGCAGATGGCCCATTTCTAATCATCAGGGAAATGCAAATCAAAACCACAAGGGGATATCACCTCACACTTGTCAGAGGGCTATTATCAGAAAGAACATGAGGGGTGGAGGGTGGGAAGGGATAGATGGGATTTCAAAATTGTTAAACAGATAAACAAGATTACACTGTATGGCACAGGGAAATATACACAAGATCTTACAGTAGCTCACAGAGAAAACAATGTGACAATGAATATACCTATGTTCATGTATAACTGAAAAATTGTGCTCTACACTGGAATTTGACACAACACTGTAAAATGATTTTGAATCAATAAAAAAATGTAAAAAAAAAAGACATTGAAACAAACTAAATGTACATCAACAGATGGCTGGATAAAGAAGTTGTGATATACTCATACAATGGAAAACTACGCAGCCATAAAAAAGAATAAAATAATTCCATTTGTTGCAATATGGATGGACCTGGAGATTGTTACATTAAGTGAAGTAAGCCAGAAAGAGCAAGACAAATACCATATGACATCACATATATGTGAAATAAAAATATCACACAAATGAACTTATTTACTAAACAGAATCAGACTCATCAGACTCACAGACACAGAAAGCAAGCTTATGGGTACCAAAGTGGAAAGCAGATGAGGGAGGAACCAATTAGAAGTTTGGAATTAGCAGATACAAAATACTATATATAACAGATAAGCAACAGGGTGTTACGGTATGACACAGAGAACTATACTCTCTATCCTGTAAATAAACCATAATGGGAAAGAATATGAAAAAGAATATGTATATATATATATATATGTAAAGCTGAATCACTTTGCTGTACACCAGAAACTTACACAATACTATAAATCAACTATAATTTAATTAAAATATTTTAAAAGAATAAAGATATTACACAATTAATTTTCACCTCGAAGAACTAGAAAAAAAGAAAAAGCAAAGGTGAGGAAAGTAACAAAATAATAAAGATGAGACAAAAATAACTAAAATACAGACTAGTAATCCTGTATAAAAGATCAAGGATGGCAAAAATTATGTCTTTTAAAGATAGAAATTGAAAAATCTCTGGTTGAATCGTGCAAAAAAAATAAGAAAGAGGATTCACATAAAAAAGCAGAGATTAAAGAAGAGATATTGCAACTGAAGTAACAGAAATTCAAATGATCAAAACAGACTACTATGAACAATTATATGCCAACATATTGGAAAATCCAGAAAAGAATGGATAAATTCCTACAAAAATACAACCTACCAAGACTGAATCATGAAGAATTGGAAAATACGGACAAATAATGAATAAAAAGATTGAGTCAGCAACCAAAACAAAACAAAATAAAGCAAAAAAAGCCCACGAGCAGATGGCTTTATGGGTGAATTCTACAAGACATTTAAAGAAGAATTAATACCAATTCTCAAATTATTTGAAAAATGAAAGAAGGGAACACTTCCAAACTTATTTTGTGAGGCCAGCATTATCCTGATAGCAAAGCCAGATGAGGACAGTATAAGAAACAAAATTAGAATCAATATCTCAGATGAAGATACATACAAAAATCATCAAAAACATACAACAAAAAAATCTAACAGTACATTAAAAGAATCATATGGCATTATCAAGTGGGATTAATTCCTGGGATACCGGGATAGTTCAACACATAAAAATCAATGTTTATTGATTTGCTACATCACACTAACAGAATGAAGGATAAAATCGTGATAATCTCAACAGGTACAGAAAAGTCACTTAACAAACTTCAACTGCTTTTCATGGTAAAAAATATATTCTAAGTATACAAGGAAAGCAATGCAACAAAATAAAGACCATAACAATGCAACAGCTAACCTCATACTCAAAAAAAGCTTGAAGGCTTTTCTCTAAAATCAGGAAAGCCATAAGAATTTCGACTCTCACTAATTCTACTCAACATTGTACAGGAAGTCCCATGCAGAGAAATCAGTCATGAAAAATAAATGAAAGGCATTCAAATCAAAAAGGAAAAATAAAATTGTATCTTTTGGTAGATTACATAATCTTTTTATTGAAGTGTAGTGTATTTACAATATTATGTTAGTTTCAGGTGTACAGTAAAGTGACTTAGGTTTTGTCAGATTGTATGTATATATATATATATGAGTGTGTGTATATATATGTATATATATGCCTGAAGACTCCTGCAAAAAAAGAGTAATAGCCAATGAAAACAGTACAGTTTCTGAATATAAAGTCAACGTACAAAATTTACTTGCATTTCTATATATTAACAATGAACTATCTAAAAATAAATTATCAAAACAATCTTATTTCCGTTGGAACTATATATGCATGCATGTATGTATGTATGTAGGTAGGTATGTATGTATGTACGTATGCCTCATCTTTGGGGTATGTGTGTATATATATCTCTCTCATGAATGAATTTGGTAAAGCTGTAGGATACAAAATTTATATACAGAAATTAGTTGCAGTTTTATACACTAATAATGAAGTATCAGAAAAAGAAATTAAGAAAACAATCCCATTTACCATTCCAACAAAAATAATAAAATATCTAGGTATAAGCTATATCCTAAAGAGTACTTGTCCTCCAAAAACTGTATGATGCTCAGGAAGGAAATTGAAAATGACATGAACAGCTGGAAAGTTATACCATGTTTTTGGACTGAAGAATCAATATTGTTAAAATGATGATACTACCTCATGCAATGCACAGATGCTATGCAATCCACATCAAAATACTAATGGCATGATTCACAGAACTTGAACAGATAATTCTAAAGTTTGTATGGAAACACAAAAGACTCCAAGTAGCCAAAACAAACTTGAGAAAGAACAAACCTGGAGAAATCATATTCCCTCCCTTTAGACTATACTACAAAGCTACAGTAATCAAAAAAGTATGGTACTGGTGCGAAACAGACACATATGTCCATGGAAGAGAATACAGAGTGTAGAAATAAACTCAGGGGTTTATGATCAATTAATCTATAACAAAGGAGGGAAGAATATAAAATGGAGAAAATACAGTCACTTCAATGAGTGGTGCTGGGAAAACTGTATAGCTACATACAACAGAATGAAATTAGAACACTCTCTAACACCATATACAAAAATAAAATCAAAATCAGTTAAAGATCTAAATGTAAGACTGTGTACTCTAAAACTCCTAGAAGAAAACTTAGGCAGAACACTCTTTGACATATATCACGGCAATATTTTTTTGGCTCTGGCTCCTAAAGTAAAGGAAATAAAAATAAAAATAAACAAATGGAACTTAATTAGTCAAAAGCTGTTGCATAGCAAAGGAAATCATTGACAAAATGAAAAAATGACCTACTGAATGGGAGAAAATATTTCCAAATGACATGATCGATAAGGGATTACTATCCAACATATATAGAGAGCTCACACAACTCAACATCAAAAAATGAACAACCTGATTTAAAAATGGGCAAACACATTGAATATACTCTTTTTTCCCCAAAGAGGACATGCAGATGGCCCATTTCTAATCATCAGGGAAATGCAAATCAAAACCACAAGGGGATATCACCTCACACTTGTCAGAGGGCTATTATCAGAAAGAACATGAGGGGTGGAGGGTGGGAAGGGATAGATGGGATTTCAAAATTGTTAAACAGATAAACAAGATTACACTGTATGGCACAGGGAAATATACACAAGATCTTACAGTAGCTCACAGAGAAAACAATGTGACAATGAATATACCAATGTTCATGTATAACTGAAAAATTGTGCTCTACACTGGAATTTGACACAACACTGTAAAAAGATTTTGAATCAATAAAAAAATGTAAAAAAAAAACAAGACATTGAAACAACCTAAATGTCCATCAACAGATGGGTGGATAAAGAAGTTGTGATATACTCATACAATGGAATACTACGCAGCCATAAAAAAGGATAAAATAATTCCATTTGTTGCCATATGGATGGACCTGGAGATTGTTACATTAAGTGAAGTAAGCCAGAAAGAGCAAGACAAATACCATATGACATCACTTATATGTGAAATAAAATATCACACAAATGAACTTATTTACTAAACAGAATCAGACTCATCAGACTCACAGACACAGAAAGCAAGCTTATGGGTACCAAAGTGGAAAGCAGATGAGGGAGGAACCAATTAGAAGTTTGGAATGAGCAGATACAAAATAATATATATAACAGATAAGCAACAGGGTGTTACGGTATGACACAGAGAACTATACTCACTATCCTGTAAATAAACCATAATGGGAAAGAATATGAAAAAGAATATGTATATATATATATATGTAAAGCTGAATCACTTTGCTGTACACCAGAAACTTACACAATACTATAAATCAACTATAATTTAATTAAAATATTTTAAAAGAATAAAGATATTACACAATTAATTTTCACCTCGAAGAACTAGAAACAAAGAAAAAGCAAAGGTGAGGAAAGTAACAAAATAATAAAGATGAGACAAAAATAACTAAAATACAGACTAGTAATCCTGTATAAAAGATCAAGGATGGCAAAAATTGTGTCTTTTAAAGATAAAAATTGAAAAATCTCTGGTTGAATCGTGCAAAAAAATATAAGAAAGAGGATTCACATAAAAAAGCAGAGATTAAAGAAGAGATATTGCAACTGAAGTAACAGAAATTCAAATGATCAAAACAGACTACTATGAACAATTATATGCCAACATATTGGAAAATCCAGAAAAGAATGGATAAATTCCTACAAAAATACAACCTACCAAGACTGAATCATGAAGAATTGGAAAATACGGACAAATAATGAATAAAAAGATTGAGTCAGCAACCAAAACAACACAAAATAAAGCAAAAAAAGCCCACGAGCAGATGGCTTTATGGGTGAATTCTACAAGACATTTAAAGAAGAATTAATACCAATTCTCAAATTATTTGAAAAATGAAAGAAGGGAACACTTCCAAACTTATTTTGTGAGGCCAGCATTATCCTGATAGCAAAGCCAGATGAGGACAGTATAAGAAACAAAATTATAATCAATATCTCAGACGAAGATAGATACAAAAATCATCAAAAACATACAACAAAAAAATCTAACAGTACATTAAAAGAATCATATGGCATTATCAAGTGGGATTAATTCCTGGGATACCGGGATAGTTCAACACATAAAAATCAATGTTTATTGATTTGCTACATCACACTAACAGAATGAAGGATAAAATCGTGATCATCTCAACAGGTACAGAAAAGTCACTTAACAAACTTCAACTGCTTTTCATGGTAAAAACTATATTCTAAGTATAGAAGGAAAGCAATGCAACAAAATAAAGACCACAACAATGCAACAGCTAACGTCATACTCAAAATAAGCTTGAAGGCTTTTCTCTAAAATCAGGAAAGCCATAAGAATTTTGACTCTCACTAATTCTACTCAACATTGTACAGGAAGTCCCATGCAGAGAAATCAGTCATGAAAAATAAATGAAAGGCATTCAAATCAAAAAGGAAAAATAAAATTGTATCTTTTGGTAGATTACATAATCTTTTTATTGAAGTGTAGTGTATTTACAATATTATGTTAGTTTCAGGTGTACAGTAAAGTGACTTAGTTTTTTTCAGATTGTATGTATATATATATATATGAGTGTGTGTATATATATGTATATATATGCCTGAAGACTCCTGCAAAAAAAGAGTAATAGCCAATGAAAACAGTACAGTTTCTGAATATAAAGTCAACGTACAAAATTTACTTGCATTTCTATATATTAACAATGAACTATCTAAAAATAAATTATCAAAACAATCTTATTTCCATTGGAACTATATATGCATGCATGTATGTATGTATGTAGGTAGGTATGTATGTATGTACGTATGCCTCATCTTTGGGGTATGTGTGTATATATATCTCTCTCATGAATGAACTTGGTAAAGCTGTAGGATACAAAATTTATATACAGAAATTAGTTGCAGTTTTATACACTAATAATGAAGTATCAGAAAAAGAAATTAAGAAAACAATCCCATTTACCATTCCAACAAAAATAATAAAATATCTAGGTATAAGCTATATCCTAAAGAGTACTTGTCCTCCAAAAACTGTATGATGCTCAGGAAGGAAATTGAAAATGACATGAACAGCTGGAAAGTTATACCATGTTTTTGGACTGAAGAATCAATATTGTTAAAATGATGATACTACCTCATGCAATGCACAGATGCTATGCAATCCACATCAAAATACTAATGGCATGATTCACAGAACTTGAACAGATAATTCTAAAGTTTGTATGGAAACACAAAAGACTCCAAGTAGCCAAAACAAACTTGAGAAAGAACAAACCTGGAGAAATCATATTCCCTCCCTTTAGACTATACTACAAAGCTACAGTAATCAAAAAAGTATGGTACTGGTGCGAAACAGACACATATGTCCATGGAAGAGAATACAGAGTGTAGAAATAAACTCAGGGGTTTATGATCAATTAATCTATAACAAAGGAGGGAAGAATATAAAATGGAGAAAATACAGTCACTTCAATGAGTGGTGCTGGGAAAACTGTATAGCTACATACAACAGAATGAAATTAGAACACTCTCTAACACCATATACAAAAATAAAATCAAAATCAGTTAAAGATCTAAATGTGAGACTGTGTACTCTAAAACTCCTAGAAGAAAACATAGGCAGAACACTCTTTGACATACATCACGGCAATATTTTTTTGGCTCTGGCTCCTAAAGTAAAGGAAATAAAAATAAAAATAAACAAATGGAACTTAATAAGTCAAAAGCTGTTGCATAGCAAAGGAAATCATTGACAAAATGAAAAAATGACCTACTGAATGGGAGAAAATATTTCCAAATGACATGATCGATAAGGGATTACTATCCAACATATATAGAGAGCTCATACAACTCAACATCAAAAAATGAACAACCTGATTTAAAAATGGGCAAACACATTGAATATACTCTTTTTTCCCCAAAGAGGACATGCAGATGGCCCATTTCTAATCATCAGGGAAATGCAAATCAAAACCACAAGGGGATATCACCTCACACTTGTCAGAGGGCTATTATCAGAAAGAACATGAGGGGTGGAGGGTGGGAAGGGATAGATGGGATTTCAAAATTGTTAAACAGATAAACAAGATTACACTGTATGGCACAGGGAAATATACACAAGATCTTACAGTAGCTCACAGAGAAAACAATGTGACAATGAATATACCTATGTTCATGTATAACTGAAAAATTGTGCTCTACACTGGAATTTGACACAACACTGTAAAATGATTTTGAATAAATAAAAAAATGTAAAAAAAAAAGACATTGAAACAACCTAAATGTCCATCAACAGATGGCTGGATAAAGAAGTTGTGATATACTCATACAATGGAATACTACGCAGCCATAAAAAAGAATAAAATAATTCCATTTGTTGCAATATGGAGGGACCTGGAGATTGTTACATTAAGTGAAGTAAGCCAGAAAGAGCAAGACAAATACCATATGACATCACTTATATGTGAAATAAAAATATCACACAAATGAACTTATTTACTAAACAGAATCAGACTCATCAGACTCACAGACACAGAAAGCAAGCTTATGGGTACCAAAGTGGAAAGCAGATGAGGGAGGAACCAATTAGAAGTTTGGAATTAGCAGATACAAAATAATATATATAACACATAAGCAACAGGGTGTTACGGTATGACACAGAGAACTATACTCACTATCCTGTAAATAAACCATAATGGGAAAGAATATGAAAAAGAATATGTATATATATATATGTAAAGCTGAATCACTTTGCTGTACACCAGAAACTTACACAATACTATAAATCAACTATAATTTAATTAAAATATTTTAAAAGAATAAAGATATTACACAATTAATTTTCACCTCGAAGAACTAGAAAAAAAGAAAAACCAAAGGTGAGGAAAGTAACAAAATAATAAAGATGAGACAAAAATAACTAAAATACAGACTAGTAATCCTGTACAAAAGATCAAGGATGGCAAAAATTGTGTCTTTTAAAGATAAAAATTGAAAAATCTCTGGTTGAATCGTGCAAAAAAATATAAGAAAGAGGATTCACATAAAAAAGCAGAGATTAAAGAAGAGATATTGCAACTGAAGTAACAGAAATTCAAATGATCAAAACAGACTACTATGAACAATTATATGCCAACATATTGGAAAATCCAGAAAAGAATGGATAAATTCCTACAAAAATACAACCTACCAAGACTGAATCATGAAGAATTGGAAAATACGGACAAATAATGAATAAAAAAGATTGAGTCAGCAACCAAAACAACACAAAATAAAGCAAAAAAAGCACACGAGCAGATGGCTTTATGGGTGAATTCTACAAGACATTTAAAGAAGAATTAATACCAATTCTCAAATTATTTGAAAAATGAAAGAAGGGAACACTTCCAAACTTATTTTGTGAGGCCAGCATTATCCTGATAGCAAAGCCAGATGAGGACAGTATAAGAAACAAAATTATAATCAATATCTCAGATGAAGATACATACAAAAATCATCAAAAACATACAACAAAAAAATCTAACAGTACATTAAAAGAATCATATGGCATTATCAAGTGGGATTAATTCCTGGGATACCGGGATAGTTCAACACATAAAAATCAATGTTTATTGATTTGCTACATCACGCTAACACAATGAAGGATAAAATCGTGATAATCTCAACAGGTACAGAAAAGTCACTTAACAAACTTCAACTGCTTTTCATGGTAAAAAATATATTCAAAGTATAGAAGGAAAGCAATGCAACAAACTAAAGACCATAACAATGAAACAGCTAACCTCATACTCAAAAAAAGCTTGAAGGCTTTTCTCTAAAAACAGGAAAGCCATAAGAATTTCGACTCTCACTAATGCTACTCAACATTGTACAGGAAGTCCCATGCAGAGAATTCAGTCATGAAAAATAAATGAAAGGCATTCAAATCAAAAAGGAAAAATAAAATTGTATCTTTTGGTAGATTACATAATCTTTTTATTGAAGTGTAGTGTATTTACAATATTATGTTAGTTTCAGGTGTACAGTAAAGTGACTTAGGTGTTTTCAGACAGTATGTATATATATATATATATGAGTGTGTGTATATATATGTATATATATGCCTGAAGACTCCTGCAAAAAAAGAGTAATAGCCAATGAAAACAGTACAGTTTCTGAATAGAAAGTCAACGTACAAAATTTACTTGCATTTCTATATATTAACAATGAACTATCTAAAAATAAATTATCAAAACAATCTTATTTCCATTGGAACTATATATGCATGCATGTATGTATGTATGTAGGTAGGTATGTATGTATGTACGTATGCCTCATCTTTGGGGTATGTGTGTATATATATCTCTCTCATGAATGAACTTGGTAAAGCTGTAGGATACAAAATTTATATACAGAAATTAGTTGCAGTTTTATACACTAATAATGAAGTA
This sequence comes from Vicugna pacos, assembly GCF_048564905.1. Classification (NCBI taxonomy): domain Eukaryota; kingdom Metazoa; phylum Chordata; class Mammalia; order Artiodactyla; family Camelidae; genus Vicugna; species Vicugna pacos. Next base: position 3,079,978 of record NC_132989.1, read on the forward strand.
TCAGAAAAAGAAATTAAGAAAACAATCCCATTTACCATTCCAACAAAAATAATAAAATATCTAGGTATAAGCTATATCCTAAAGAGTACTTGTCCTCCAAAAACTGTATGATGCTCAGGAAGGAAATTGAAAATGACATGAACAGCTGGAAAGTTATACCATGTTTTTGGACTGAAGAATCAATATTGTTAAAATGATGATACTACCTCATGCAATGCACAGATGCTATGCAATCCACATCAAAATACTAATGGCATGATTCACAGAACTTGAACAGATAATTCTAAAGTTTGTATGGAAACACAAAAGACTCCAAGTAGCCAAAACAAACTTGAGAAAGAACAAACCTGGAGAAATCATATTCCCTCCCTTTAGACTATACTACAAAGCTACAGTAATCAAAAAAGTATGGTACTGGTGCGAAACAGACACATATGTCCATGGAAGAGAATACAGAGTGTAGAAATGAACTCAGGGGTTTATGATCAATTAATCTATAACAAAGGAGGGAAGAATATAAAATGGAGAAAATACAGTCACTTCAATGAGTGGTGCTGGGAAAACTGTATAGCTACATACAACAGAATGAAATTAGAACACTCTCTAACACCATATACAAAAATAAAATCAAAATCAGTTAAAGATCTAAATGTAAGACTGTGTACTCTAAAACTCCTAGAAGAAAACATAGGCAGAACACTCTTTGACATACATCACGGCAATATTTTTTTGGCTCTGGCTCCTAAAGTAACGGAAATAAAAATAAAAATAAACAAATGGAACTTAATTAGTCAAAAGCTGTTGCATAGCAAAGGAAATCATTGACAAAATGAAAAAATGACCTACTGAATGGGAGAAAATATTTCCAAATGACATGATCGATAAGGGATTACTATCCAACATATATAGAGAGCTCATACAACTCAACATCAAAAAATGAACAACCTGATTTAAAAATGGGCAAACACATTGAATGTACTCTTTTTTCCCCAAAGAGGACATGCAGATGGCCCATTTCTAATCATCAGGGAAATGCAAATCAAAACCACAAGGGGATATCACCTCACACTTGTCAGAGGGCTATTATCAGAAAGAACATGAGGGGTGGAGGGTGGGAAGGGATAGATGGGATTTCAAAATTGTTAAACAGATAAACAAGATTACACTGTATGGCACAGGGAAATATACACAAGATCTTACAGTAGCTCACAGAGAAAACAATGTGACAATGAATATACCTATGTTCATGTATAACTGAAAAATTGTGCTCTACACTGGAATTTGACACAACACTGTAAAATGATTTTGAATCAATAAAAAAATGTAAAAAAAAAAGACATTGAAACAACCTAAATGTCCATCAACAGATGGCTGGATAAAGAAGTTGTGATATACTCATACAATGGAATACTACGCAGCCATAAAAAAGAATAAAATAATTCCATTTGTTGCAATATGGAGGGACCTGGAGATTGTTACATTAAGTGAAGTAAGCCAGAAAGAGCAAGACAAATACCATATGACATCACTTATATGTGAAATAAAAATATCACACAAATGAACTTATTTACTAAACAGAATCAGACTCATCAGACTCACAGACACAGAAAGCAAGCTTATGGGTACCAAAGTGGAAAGCAGATGAGGGAGGAACCAATTAGAAGTTTGGAATTAGCAGATACAAAATAATATATATAACACATAAGCAACAGGGTGTTATGGTATGACACAGAGAACTATACTCACTATCCTGTAAATAAACCATAATGGGAAAGAATATGAAAAAGAATATGTATATATATATATGTAAAGCTGAATCACTTTGCTGTACACCAGAAACTTACACAATACTATAAATCAACTATAATTTAATTAAAATATTTTAAAAGAATAAAGATATTACACAATTAATTTTCACCTCGAAGAACTAGAAAAAAAGAAAAACCAAAGGTGAGGAAAGTAACAAAATAATAAAGATGAGACAAAAATAACTAAAATACAGACTAGTAATCCTGTACAAAAGATCAAGGATGGCAAAAATTGTGTCTTTTAAAGATAAAAATTGAAAAATCTCTGGTTGAATCGTGCAAAAAAATATAAGAAAGAGGATTCACATAAAAAAGCAGAGATTAAAGAAGAGATATTGCAACTGAAGTAACAGAAATTCAAATGATCAAAACAGACTACTATGAACAATTATATGCCAACATATTGGAAAATCCAGAAAAGAATGGATAAATTCCTACAAAAATACAACCTACCAAGACTGAATCATGAAGAATTGGAAAATACGGACAAATAATGAATAAAAAAGATTGAGTCAGCAACCAAAACAAAACAAAATAAAGCAAAAAAAGCCCACGAGCAGATGGCTTTATGGGTGAATTCTACAAGACATTTAAAGAAGAATTAATACCAATTCTCAAATTATTTGAAAAATGAAAGAAGGGAACACTTCCAAACTTATTTTGTGAGGCCAGCATTATCCTGATAGCAAAGCCAGATGAGGACAGTATAAGAAACAAAATTAGAATCAATATCTCAGATGAAGATACATACAAAAATCATCAAAAACATACAACAAAAAAATCTAACAGTACATTAAAAGAATCATATGGCATTATCAAGTGGGATTAATTCCTGGGATACCGGGATAGTTCAACACATAAAAATCAATGTTTATTGATTTGCTACATCACGCTAACACAATAAAGGATAAAATCGTGATAATCTCAACAGGTACAGAATAGTCACTTAACAAACTTCAACTGCTTTTCATGGTAAAAAATATATTCAAAGTATAGAAGGAAAGCAATGCAACAAAATAAAGACCATAACAATGCAACAGCTAACCTCATACTCAAAAAAAGCTTGAAGGCTTTTCTCTAAAATCAGGAAAGCCATAAGAATTTCGACTCTCACTAATGCTACTCAACATTGTACAGGAAGTCCCATGCAGAGAAATCAGTCATGAAAAATAAATGAAAGGCATTCAAATCAAAAAGGAAAAATAAAATTGTATCTTTTGGTAGATTACATAATCTTTTTATTGAAGTGTAGTGTATTTACAATGTTATGTTAGTTTCAGGTGTACAGTAAAGTGACTTAGGTGTTTTCAGACAGTATGTATATATATATATATATATATATGAGTGTGTGTATATATATGTATATATATGCCTGAAGACTCCTGCAAAAAAAGAGTAATAGCCAACGAAAACAGTACAGTTTCTGAATAGAAAGTCAACTTACAAAATTTACTTGCATTTCTATATATTAACAATGAACTATCTAAAAATAAATTATCAAAACAATCTTATTTCCATTGGAACTATATATGCATGCATGTATGTATGTATGTAGGTAGGTATGTATGTATGTACGTATGCCTCATCTTTGGGGTATGTGTGTATATATATCTCTCTCATGAATGAATTTGGTAAAGCTGTAGGATACAAAATTTATATACAGAAATTAGTTGCAGTTTTATACACTAATAATGAAGTATCAGAAAAAGAAATTAAGAAAACAATCCCATTTACCATTCCAACAAAAATAATAAAATATCTAGGTATAAGCTATATCCTAAAGAGTACTTGTCCTCCAAAAACTGTATGATGCTCAGGAAGGAAATTGAAAATGACATGAACAGCTGGAAAGTTATACCATGTTTTTGGACTGAAGAATCAATATTGTTAAAATGATGATACTACCTCATGCAATGCACAGATGCTATGCAATCCACATCAAAATACTAATGGCATGATTCACAGAACTTGAACAGATAATTCTAAAGTTTGTATGGAAACACAAAAGACTCCAAGTAGCCAAAACAAACTTGAGAAAGAACAAACCTGGAGAAATCATATTCCCTCCCTTTAGACTATACTACAAAGCTACAGTAATCAAAAAAGTATGGTACTGGTGCGAAACAGACACATATGTCCATGGAAGAGAATACAGAGTGTAGAAATGAACTCAGGGGTTTATGATCAATTAATCTATAACAAAGGAGGGAAGAATATAAAATGGAGAAAATACAGTCACTTCAATGAGTGGTGCTGGGAAAACTGTATAGCTACATACAACAGAATGAAATTAGAACACTCTCTAACACCATATAGAAAAATAAAATCAAAATCAGTTAAAGATCTAAATGTAAGACTGTGTACTCTAAAACTCCTAGAAGAAAACATAGGCAGAACACTCTTTGACATACATCACGGCAATATTTTTTTGGCTCTGGCTCCTAAAGTAACGGAAATAAAAATAAAAATAAACAAATGGAACTTAATTAGTCAAAAGCTGTTGCATAGCAAAGGAAATCATTGACAAAATGAAAAAATGACCTACTGAATGGGAGAAAATATTTCCAAATGACATGATCGATAAGGGATTACTATCCAACATATATAGAGAGCTCATACAACTCAACATCAAAAAATGAACAACCTGATTTAAAAATGGGCAAACACATTGAATATACTCTTTTTTCCCCAAAGAGGACATGCAGATGGCCCATTTCTAATCATCAGGGAAATGCAAATCAAAACCACAAGGGGATATCACCTCACACTTGTCAGAGGGCTATTATCAGAAAGAACATGAGGGGTGGAGGGTGGGAAGGGATAGATGGGATTTCAAAATTGTTAAACAGATAAACAAGATTACACTGTATGGCACAGGGAAATATACACAAGATCTTACAGTAGCTCACAGAGAAAACAATGTGACAATGAATATACCTATGTTCATGTATAACTGAAAAATTGTGCTCTACACTGGAATTTGACACAACACTGTAAAAAGATTTTGAATCAATAAAAAAATGTAAAAAAAAAGACATTGAAACAACCTAAATGTCCATCAACAGATGGCTGGATAAAGAAGTTGTGATATACTCATACAATGGAATACTACGCAGCCATAAAAAAAGAATAAAATAATTCCATTTGTTGCAATATGGAGGGACCTGGAGATTGTTACATTAAGTGAAGTAAGCCAGAAAGAGCAAGACAAATACCATATGACATCACTTATATGTGAAATAAAAATATCACACAAATGAACTTATTTACTAAACAGAATCAGACTCATCAGACTCACAGACACAGAAAGCAAGCTTATGGGTACCAAAGTGGAAAGCAGATGAGGGAGGAACCAATTAGAAGTTTGGAATTAGCAGATACAAAATAATATATATAACACATAAGCAACAGGGTGTTACGGTATGACACAGAGAACTATACTCACTATCCTGTAAATAAACCATAATGGGAAAGAATATGAAAAAGAATATGTATATATATATATGTAAAGCTGAATCACTTTGCTGTACACCAGAAACTTACACAATACTATAAATCAACTATAATTTAATTAAAATATTTTAAAAGAATAAAGATATTACACAATTAATTTTCACCTCGAAGAACTAGAAAAAAAGAAAAACCAAAGGTGAGGAAAGTAACAAAATAATAAAGATGAGACAAAAATAACTAAAATACAGACTAGTAATCCTGTACAAAAGATCAAGGATGGCAAAAATTGTGTCTTTTAAAGATAAAAATTGAAAAATCTCTGGTTGAATCGTGCAAAAAAATATAAGAAAGAGGATTCACATAAAAAAGCAGAGATTAAAGAAGAGATATTGCAACTGAAGTAACAGAAATTCAAATGATCAAAACAGACTACTATGAACAATTATATGCCAACATATTGGAAAATCCAGAAAAGAATGGATAAATTCCTACAAAAATACAACCTACCAAGACTGAATCATGAAGAATTGGAAAATACGGACAAATAATGAATAAAAAAGATTGAGTCAGCAACCAAAACAAAACAAAATAAAGCAAAAAAAGCCCACGAGCAGATGGCTTTATGGGTGAATTCTACAAGACATTTAAAGAAGAATTAATACCAATTCTCAAATTATTTGAAAAATGAAAGAAGGGAACACTTCCAAACTTATTTTGTGAGGCCAGCATTATCCTGATAGCAAAGCCAGATGAGGACAGTATAAGAAACAAAATTAGAATCAATATCTCAGATGAAGATACATACAAAAATCATCAAAAACATACAACAAAAAAATCTAACAGTACATTAAAAGAATCATATGGCATTATCAAGTGGGATTAATTCCTGGGATAACGGGATAGTTCAACACATAAAAATCAATGTTTATTGATTTGCTACATCATGCTAACACAATAAAGGATAAAATCGTGATAATCTCAACAGGTACAGAAAAGTCACTTAACAAACTTCAACTGCTTTTCATGGTAAAAAATATATTCAAAGTATAGAAGGAAAGCAATGCAACAAACTAAAGACCATAACAATGCAACAGCTAACCTCATACTCAAAAAAAGCTTGAAGGCTTTTCTCTAAAATCAGGAAAGCCATAAGAATTTCGACTCTCACTAATGCTACTCAACATTGTACAGGAAGTCCCATGCAGAGAAATCAGTCATGAAAAATAAATGAAAGGCATTCAAATCAAAAAGGAAAAATAAAATTGTATCTTTTGGTAGATTACATAATCTTTTTATTGAAGTGTAGTGTATTTACAATGTTATGTTAGTTTCAGGTGTACAGTAAAGTGACTTAGGTGTTTTCAGACAGTATGTATATATATATATATATATATATGAGTGTGTGTATATATATGTATATATATGCCTGAAGACTCCTGCAAAAAAAGAGTAATAGCCAACGAAAACAGTACAGTTTCTGAATAGAAAGTCAACTTACAAAATTTACTTGCATTTCTATATATTAACAATGAACTATCTAAAAATAAATTATCAAAACAATCTTATTTCCATTGGAACTATATATGCATGCATGTATGTATGTATGTAGGTAGGTATGTATGTATGTACGTATGCCTCATCTTTGGGGTATGTGTGTATATATATCTCTCTCATGAATGAATTTGGTAAAGCTGTAGGATACAAAATTTATATACAGAAATTAGTTGCAGTTTTATACACTAATAATGAAGTATCAGAAAAAGAAATTAAGAAAACAATCCCATTTACCATTCCAACAAAAATAATAAAATATCTAGGTATAAGCTATATCCTAAAGAGTACTTGTCCTCCAAAAACTGTATGATTCTCAGGAAGGAAATTGAAAATGACATGAACAGCTGGAAAGTTATACCATGTTTTTGGACTGAAGAATCAATATTGTTAAAATGATGATACTACCTCATGCAATGCACAGATGCTATGCAATCCACATCAAAATACTAATGGCATGATTCACAGAACTTGAACAGATAATTCTAAAGTTTGTATGGAAACACAAAAGACTCCAAGTAGCCAAAACAAACTTGAGAAAGAACAAACCTGGAGAAATCATATTCCCTCCCTTTAGACTATACTACAAAGCTACAGTAATCAAAAAATATGGTACTGGTGCGAAACAGACACATATGTCCATGGAAGAGAATACAGAGTGTAGAAATAAACTCAGGGGTTTATGATCAATTAATCTATAACAAAGGAGGGAAGAATATAAAATGGAGAAAATACAGTCACTTCAATGAGTGGTGCTGGGAATACTGTATAGCTACATACAACAGAATGAAATTAGAACACTCTCTAACACCATATACAAAAATAAAATCAAAATCAGTTAAAGATCTAAATGTAAGACTGTGTACTCTAAAACTCCTAGAAGAAAACATAGGCAGAACACTCTTTGACATACATCACGGCAATATTTTTTTGGCTCAGGCTCCTAAAGTAAAGGAAATAAAAATAAAAATAAACAAATGGAACTTAATTAGTCAAAAGCTGTTGCATAGCAAAGGAAATCATTGACAAAATGAAAAAATGACCTACTGAATGGGAGAAAATATTTCCAAATGACATGATCGATAAGGGATTACTATCCAACATATATAGAGAGCTCATACAACTCAACATCAAAAAATGAACAACCTGATTTAAAAATGGGCAAACACATTGAATATACTCTTTTTTCCCCAAAGAGGACATGCAGATGGCCCATTTCTAATCATCAGGGAAATGCAAATCAAAACCACAAGGGGATATCACCTCACACTTGTCAGAGGGCTATTATCACAAAGAACATGAGGGGTGGAGGGTGGGAAGGGATAGATGGGATTTCAAAATTGTTAAACAGATAAACAAGATTACACTGTATGCCACAGGGAAATATACACAAGATCTTACAGTAGCTCACAGAGAAAACAATGTGACAGAGAATATACCTATGTTCATGTATAACTGAAAAATTGTGCTCTACACTGGAATTTGACACAACACTGTAAAATGATTTTGAATCAATAAAAAAATGTAAAAAAAAAAGACATTGAAACAACCTAAATGTCCATCAACAGATGGCTGGATAAAGAAGTTGTGATATACTCATACAATGGAATACTACGCAGCCATAAAAAAGAATAAAATAATTCCATTTGTTGCAATATGGAGGGACCTGGAGATTGTTACATTAAGTGAAGTAAGCCAGAAAGAGCAAGACAAATACCATATGACATCACTTATATGTGAAATAAAAATATCACACAAATGAACTTATTTACTAAACAGAATCAGACTCATCAGACTCACAGACACAGAAAGCAAGCTTATGGGTACCAAAGTGGAAAGCAGATGAGGGAGGAACCAATTAGAAGTATGGAATTAGCAGATACAAAATAATATAAATAACACATAAGCAACAGGGTCTTACGGTATGACACAGAGAACTATACTCACTATCCTGTAAATAAACCATAATGGGAAAGAATATGAAAAAGAATATGTATATATATATATGTAAAGCTGAATCACTTTGCTGTAAACCAGAAACTTACACAATACTATAAATCAACTATAATTTAATTAAAATATTTTAAAAGAATAAAGATATTACACAATTAATTTTCACCTCGAAGAACTAGAAAAAAAGAAAAACCAAAGGTGAGGAAAGTAACAAAATAATAAAGATGAGACAAAAATAACTAAAATACAGACAAGTAATCCTGTATAAAAGATGAAGGATGGCAAAAATTGTGTCTTTTAAAGATAAAAATTGAAAAATCTCTGGTTGAATCGTGCAAAAAAATATAAGAAAGAGGATTCACATAAAAAAGCAGAGATTAAAGAAGAGATATTGCAACTGAAGTAACAGAAATTCAAATGATCAGAACAGACTACTATAAACAATTATATGCCAACATATTGGAAAATCCAGAAAAGAATGGATAAATTCCTACAAAAATACAACCTACCAAGACTGAATCATGAAGAATTGGAAAATACGGACAAATAATGAATAAAAAGATTGAGTCAGCAACCAAAACAACACAAAATAAAGCAAAAAAAGCCCACGAGCAGATGGCTTTATGGGTGAATTCTACAAGACATTTAAAGAAGAATTAATACCAATTCTCAAATTATTTGAAAAATGAAAGAAGGGAACACTTCCAAACTTATTTTGTGAGGCCAGCATTATCCTGATAGCAAAGCCAGATGAGGACAGTATAAGAAACAAAATTAGAATCAATATCTCAGATGAAGATACATACAAAAATCATCAAAAATATACAACAAAAAAATCTAACAGTACATTAAAAGAATCATATGGCATTATCAAGTGGGATTAATTCCTGGGATACCGGGATAGTTCAACACATAAAAATCAATGTTTATTGATTTGCTACATCACACTAACAGAATGAAGGATAAAATCGTGATAATCTCAACAGGTACAGAAAAGTCACTTAACAAACTTCAACTGCTTTTCATGGTAAAAAATATATTCAAAGTATAGAAGGAAAGCAATGCAACAAACTAAAGACCATAACAATGCAACAGCTAACCTCATACTCAAAAAAAGCTTGAAGGCTTTTCTCTAAAATCAGGAAAGCCATAAGAATTTCGACTCTCACTAATTCTACTCAACATTGTACAGGAAGTCCCATGCAGAGAAATCAGTCATGAAAAATAAATGAAAGGCATTCAAATCAAAAAGGAAAAATAAAATTGTATCTTTTGGTAGATTACATAATCTTTTTATTGAAGTGTAGTGTATTTACCATATTATGTTAGTTTCAGGTGTACAGTAAAGTGACTTAGGTTTTTTCAGATTGTATTTATATATATATATATGAGTGTGTGTATATATATGTATATATATGCCTGAAGACTCCTGCAAAGAAAGTGTAATAGCCAATGAAAACAGTACAGTTTCTGAATAGAAAGTCAACGTACAAAATTTACTTGCATTTCTATATATTAACAATGAACTATCTAAAAATAAATTATCAAAACAATCTTATTTCCATTGGAACTATATATGCATGCATGTATGTATGTATGTAGGTAGGTATGTATGTATGTACGTATGCCTCATCTTTGGGGTATGTGTGTATATATATCTCTCTCATGAATGAACTTGGTAAAGCTGTAGGATACAAAATTTATATACAGAAATTAGTTGCAGTTTTATACACTAATAATGAAGTATCAGAAAAAGAAATTAAGAAAACAATCCCATTTACCATTCCAACAAAAATAATAAAATATCTAGGTATAAGCTATATCCTAAAGAGTACTTGTCCTCCAAAAACTGTATGATGCTCAGGAAGGAAATTGAAAATGACATGAACAGCTGGAAAGTTATACCATGTTTTTGGACTGAAGAATCAATATTGTTAAAATGATGATACTACCTCATGCAATGCACAGATGCTATGCAATCCACATCAAAATACTAATGGCATGATTCACAGAACTTGAACAGATAATTCTAAAGTTTGTATGGAAACACAAAAGACTCCAAGTAGCCAAAACAAACTTGAGAAAGAACAAACCTGGAGAAATCATATTCCCTCCCTTTAGACTATACTACAAAGCTACAGTAATCAAAAAAGTATGGTACTGGTGCGAAACAGACACATATGTCCATGGAAGAGAATACAGAGTGTAGAAATAAACTCAGGGGTTTATGATCAATTAATCTATAACAAAGGAGGGAAGAATATAAAATGGAGAAAATACAGTCACTTCAATGAGTGGTGCTGGGAAAACTGTATAGCTACATACAACAGAATGAAATTAGAACACTCTCTAACACCATATACAAAAATAAAATCAAAATCAGTTAAAGATCTAAATGTAAGACTGTGTACTCTAAAACTCCTAGAAGAAAACATAGGCAGAACACTCTTTGACATACATCACGGCAATATTTTTTTGGCTCTGGCTCCTAAAGTAACGGAAATAAAAATAAAAATAAACAAATGGAACTTAATTAGTCAAAAGCTGTTGCATAGCAAAGGAAATCATTGACAAAATGAAAAAATGACCTACTGAATGGGAGAAAATATTTCCAAATGACATGATCGATAAGGGATTACTATCCAACATATATAGAGAGCTCATACAACTCAACATCAAAAAATGAACAACCTGATTTAAAAATGGGCAAACACATTGAATGTACTCTTTTTTCCCCAAAGAGGACATGCAGATGGCCCATTTCTAATCATCAGGGAAATGCAAATCAAAACCACAAGGGGATATCACCTCACACTTGTCAGAGGGCTATTATCAGAAAGAACATGAGGGGTGGAGGGTGGGAAGGGATAGATGGGATTTCAAAATTGTTAAACAGATAAACAAGATTACACTGTATGGCACAGGGAAATATACACAAGATCTTACAGTAGCTCACAGAGAAAACAATGTGACAATGAATATACCTATGTTCATGTATAACTGAAAAATTGTGCTCTACACTGGAATTTGACACAACACTGTAAAATGAATTTGAATAAATTAAAAAATGTAAAAAAAAAAGACATTGAAACAACCTAAATGTCCATCAACAGATGGCTGGATAAAGAAGTTGTGATATACTCATACAATGGAATACTACGCAGCCATAAAAAAAGAATAAAATAATTCCATTTGTTGCAATATGGAGGGACCTGGAGATTGTTACATTAAGTGAAGTAAGCCAGAAAGAGCAAGACAAATACCATATGACATCACTTATATGTGAAATAAAAATATCACACAAATGAACTTATTTACTAAACAGAATCAGACTCATCAGACTCACAGACACAGAAAGCAAGCTTATGGGTACCAAAGTGGAAAGCAGATGAGGGAGGAACCAATTAGAAGTTTGGAATTAGCAGATACAAAATAATATATATAACACATAAGCAACAGGGTGTTACGGTATGACACAGAGAACTATACTCACTATCCTGTAAATAAACCATAATGGGAAAGAATATGAAAAAGAATATGTATATATATATATGTAAAGCTGAATCACTTTGCTGTACACCAGAAACTTACACAATACTATAAATCAACTATAATTTAATTAAAATATTTTAAAAGAATAAAGATATTACACAATTAATTTTCACCTCGAAGAACTAGAAAAAAAGAAAAACCAAAGGTGAGGAAAGTAACAAAATAATAAAGATGAGACAAAAATAACTAAAATACAGACTAGTAATCCTGTATAAAAGATGAAGGATGGCAAAAATTGTGTCTTTTAAAGATAAAAATTGAAAAATCTCTGGTTGAATCGTGCAAAAAAATATAAGAAAGAGGATTCACATAAAAAAGCAGAGATTAAAGAAGAGATATTGCAACTGAAGTAACAGAAATTCAAATGATCAAAACAGACTACTATGAACAATTATATGCCAACATATTGGAAAATCCAGAAAAGAATGGATAAATTCCTACAAAAATACAACCTACCAAGACTGAATCATGAAGAATTGGAAAATACGGACAAATAATGAATAAAAAGATTGAGTCAGCAACCAAAACAACACAAAATAAAGCAAAAAAAGCCCACGAGCAGATGGCTTTATGGGTGAATTCTACAAGACATTTAAAGAAGAATTAATACCAATTCTCAAATTATTTGAAAAATGAAAGAAGGGAACACTTCCAAACTTATTTTGTGAGGCCAGCATTATCCTGATAACAAAGCCAGATGAGGACAGTATAAGAAACAAAATTAGAATCAATATCTCAGATGAAGATACATACAAAAATCATCAAAAACATACAACAAAAAAATCTAACAGTACATTAAAAGAATCATATGGCATTATCAAGTGGGATTAATTCCTGGGATACCGGGATAGTTCAACACATAAAAATCAATGTTTATTGATTTGCTACATCACACTAACAGAATGAAGGATAAAATCGTGATAATCTCAACAGGTACAGAAAAGTCACTTAACAAACTTCAACTGCTTTTCATGGTAAAAAATATATTCTAAGTATAGAAGGAAAGCAATGCAACAAAATAAAGACCATAACAATGCAACAGCTAAACTCATACTCAAAAAAAGCTTAAAGGCTTTTCTCTAAAATCAGGAAAGCCATAAGAATTTCGACTCTCACTAATTCTACTCAACATTGTACAGGAAGTCCCATGCAGAGAAATCAGTCATGAAAAATAAATGAAAGGCATTCAAATCAAAAAGGAAAAATAAAATTGTATCTTTTGGTAGATTACATAATCTTTTTATTGAAGTGTAGTGTATTTACCATATTATGTTAGTTTCAGGTGTACAGTAAAGTGACTTAGGTTTTTTCAGATTGTATTTATATATATATATATGAGTGTGTGTATATATATGTATATATATGCCTGAAGACTCCTGCAAAGAAAGTGTAATAGCCAATGAAAACAGTACAGTTTCTGAATAGAAAGTCAACGTACAAAATTTACTTGCATTTCTATATATTAACAATGAACTATCTAAAAATAAATTATCAAAACAATCTTATTTCCATTGGAACTTTATATGCATGCATGTATGTATGTATGTAGGTAGGTATGTATGTATGTACGTATGCCTCATCTTTGGGGTATGTGTGTATATATATCTCTCTCATGAATGAATTTGGTAAAGCTGTAGGATACAAAATTTATATACAGAAATTAGTTGCAGTTTTATACACTAATAATGAAGTATCAGAAAAAGAAATTAAGAAAACAATCCCATTTACCATTCCAACAAAAATAATAAAATATCAGGGTATAAGCTATATCCTAAAGAGTACTTGTCCTCCAAAAACTGTATGATGCTCAGGAAGGAAATTGAAAATGACATGAACAGCTGGAAAGTTATACCATGTTTTTGGACTGAAGAATCAATATTGTTAAAATGATGATACTACCTCATGCAATGCACAGATGCTATGCAATCCACATCAAAATACTAATGGCATGATTCACAGAACTTGAACAGATAATTCTAAAGTTTGTATGGAAACACAAAAGACTCCAAGTAGCCAAAACAAACTTGAGAAAGAACAAACCTGGAGAAATCATATTCCCTCCCTTTAGACTATACTACAAAGCTACAGTAATCAAAAAAGTATGGTACTGGTGCGAAACAGACACATATGTCCATGGAAGAGAATACAGAGTGTAGAAATAAACTCAGGGGTTTATGATCAATTAATCTATAACAAAGGAGGGAAGAATATAAAATGGAGAAAATACAGTCACTTCAATGAGTGGTGCTGGGAAAACTGTATAGCTACATACAACAGAATGAAATTAGAACACTCTCTAACACCATATACAAAAATAAAATCAAAATCAGTTAAAGATCTAAATGTAAGACTGTGTACTCTAAAACTCCTAGAAGAAAACATAGGCAGAACACTCTTTGACATACATCACGGCAATATTTTTTTGGCTCTGGCTCCTAAAGTAACGGAAATAAAAATAAAAATAAACAAATGGAACTTAATTAGTCAAAAGCTGTTGCATAGCAAAGGAAATCATTGACAAAATGAAAAAATGACCTACTGAATGGGAGAAAATATTTCCAAATGACATGATCGATAAGGGATTACTATCCAACATATATAGAGAGCTCATACAACTCAACATCAAAAAATGAACAACCTGATTTAAAAATGGGCAAACACATTGAATGTACTCTTTTTTCCCCAAAGAGGACATGCAGATGGCCCATTTCTAATCATCAGGGAAATGCAAATCAAAACCACAAGGGGATATCACCTCACACTTGTCAGAGGGCTATTATCAGAAAGAACATGAGGGGTGGAGGGTGGGAAGGGATAGATGGGATTTCAAAATTGTTAAACAGATAAACAAGATTACACTGTATGGCACAGGGAAATATACACAAGATCTTACAGTAGCTCACAGAGAAAACAATGTGACAATGAATATACCTATGTTCATGTATAACTGAAAAATTGTGCTCTACACTGGAATTTGACACAACACTGTAAAATGAATTTGAATAAATTAAAAAATGTAAAAAAAAAAGACATTGAAACAACCTAAATGTCCATCAACAGATGGCTGGATAAAGAAGTTGTGATATACTCATACAATGGAATACTACGCAGCCATAAAAAAAGAATAAAATAATTCCATTTGTTGCAATATGGAGGGACCTGGAGATTGTTACATTAAGTGAAGTAAGCCAGAAAGAGCAAGACAAATACCATATGACATCACTTATATGTGAAATAAAAATATCACACAAATGAACTTATTTACTAAACAGAATCAGACTCATCAGACTCACAGACACAGAAAGCAAGCTTATGGGTACCAAAGTGGAAAGCAGATGAGGGAGGAACCAATTAGAAGTTTGGAATTAGCAGATACAAAATAATATATATAACACATAAGCAACAGGGTGTTACGGTATGACACAGAGAACTATACTCACTATCCTGTAAATAAACCATAATGGGAAAGAATATGAAAAAGAATATGTATATATATATATGTAAAGCTGAATCACTTTGCTGTACACCAGAAACTTACACAATACTATAAATCAACTATAATTTAATTAAAATATTTTAAAAGAATAAAGATATTACACAATTAATTTTCACCTCGAAGAACTAGAAAAAAAGAAAAAGCAAAGGTGAGGAAAGTAACAAAATAATAAAGATGAGACAAAAATAACTAAAATACAGACTAGTAATCCTGTATAAAAGATGAAGGATGGCAAAAATTGTGTCTTTTAAAGATAAAAATTGAAAAATCTCTGGTTGAATCGTGCAAAAAAATATAAGAAAGAGGATTCACATAAAAAAGCAGAGATTAAAGAAGAGATATTGCAACTGAAGTAACAGAAATTCAAATGATCAAAACAGACTACTATGAACAATTATATGCCAACATATTGGAAAATCCAGAAAAGAATGGATAAATTCCTACAAAAATACAACCTACCAAGACTGAATCATGAAGAATTGGAAAATACGGACAAATAATGAATAAAAAGATTGAGTCAGCAACCAAAACAACACAAAATAAAGCAAAAAAAGCCCACGAGCAGATGGCTTTATGGGTGAATTCTACAAGACATTTAAAGAAGAATTAATACCAATTCTCAAATTATTTGAAAAATGAAAGAAGGGAACACTTCCAAACTTATTTTGTGAGGCCAGCATTATCCTGATAACAAAGCCAGATGAGGACAGTATAAGAAACAAAATTAGAATCAATATCTCAGATGAAGATACATACAAAAATCATCAAAAACATACAACAAAAAAATCTAACAGTACATTAAAAGAATCATATGGCATTATCAAGTGGGATTAATTCCTGGGATACCGGGATAGTTCAACACATAAAAATCAATGTTTATTGATTTGCTACATCACACTAACAGAATGAAGGATAAAATCGTGATAATCTCAACAGGTACAGAAAAGTCACTTAACAAACTTCAACTGCTTTTCATGGTAAAAAATATATTCTAAGTATAGAAGGAAAGCAATGCAACAAAATAAAGACCATAACAATGCAACAGCTAAACTCATACTCAAAAAAAGCTTAAAGGCTTTTCTCTAAAATCAGGAAAGCCATAAGAATTTCGACTCTCACTAATTCTACTCAACATTGTACAGGAAGTCCCATGCAGAGAAATCAGTCATGAAAAATAAATGAAAGGCATTCAAATCAAAAAGGAAAAATAAAATTGTATCTTTTGGTAGATTACATAATCTTTTTATTGAAGTGTAGTGTATTTACCATATTATGTTAGTTTCAGGTGTACAGTAAAGTGACTTAGGTTTTTTCAGATTGTATTTATATATATATATATGAGTGTGTGTATATATATGTATATATATGCCTGAAGACTCCTGCAAAGAAAGTGTAATAGCCAATGAAAACAGTACAGTTTCTGAATAGAAAGTCAACGTACAAAATTTACTTGCATTTCTATATATTAACAATGAACTATCTAAAAATAAATTATCAAAACAATCTTATTTCCATTGGAACTTTATATGCATGCATGTATGTATGTATGTAGGTAGGTATGTATGTATGTACGTATGCCTCATCTTTGGGGTATGTGTGTATATATATCTCTCTCATGAATGAATTTGGTAAAGCTGTAGGATACAAAATTTATATACAGAAATTAGTTGCAGTTTTATACACTAATAATGAAGTATCAGAAAAAGAAATTAAGAAAACAATCCCATTTACCATTCCAACAAAAATAATAAAATATCAGGGTATAAGCTATATCCTAAAGAGTACTTGTCCTCCAAAAACTGTATGATGCTCAGGAAGGAAATTGAAAATGACATGAACAGCTGGAAAGTTATACCATGTTTTTGGACTGAAGAATCAATATTGTTAAAATGATGATACTACCTCATGCAATGCACAGATGCTATGCAATCCACATCAAAATACTAATGGCATGATTCACAGAACTTGAACAGATAATTCTAAAGTTTGTATGGAAACACAAAAGACTCCAAGTAGCCAAAACAAACTTGAGAAAGAACAAACCTGGAGAAATCATATTCCCTCCCTTTAGACTATACTACAAAGCTACAGTAATCAAAAAAGTATGGTACTGGTGCGAAACAGACACATATGTCCATGGAAGAGAATACAGAGTGTAGAAATAAACTCAGGGGTTTATGATCAATTAATCTATAACAAAGGAGGGAAGAATATAAAATGGAGAAAATACAGTCACTTCAATGAGTGGTGCTGGGAAAACTGTATAGCTACATACAACAGAATGAAATTAGAACACTCTCTAACACCATATACAAAAATAAAATCAAAATCAGTTAAAGATCTAAATGTAAGACTGTGTACTCTAAAACTCCTAGAAGAAAACATAGGCAGAACACTCTTTGACATACATCACGGCAATATTTTTTTTGGCTCTGGCTCCTAAAGTAAAGGAAATAAAAATAAAAATAAACAAATGGAACTTAATTAGTCAAAAGCTGTTGCATAGCAAAGGAAATCATTGACAAAATGAAAAAATGACCTACTGAATTGGAGAAAATATTCCCAAATGACATGATCGATAAGGGATTACTATCCAACATATATAGAGAGCTCATACAACTCAACATCAAAAAATGAACAACCTGATTTAAAAATGGGCAAACATATTGAATATACTCTATTTACCCCAAAGAGGACATGCAGATGGCCCATTTCTAATCATCAGGGAAATGCAAATCAAAACCACAAGGGGATATCAACTCACACTTGTCAGAGGGCTATTATCAGAAAGAACATGAGGGGTGGAGGGTGGGAAGGGATAGATGGGATTTCAAAATTGTTAAACAGATAAACAAGATTACACTGTATGGCACAGGGAAATATACACGAGATCTTACAGTAGCTCACAGAGAAAACAATGTGACAATGAATATACCTATGTTCATGTATAACTGAAAAATTGTGCTCTACACTGGAATTTGACACAACACTGTAAAATGATTTTGAATCAATAAAAAAATGTAAAAAAAAAAGACATTGAAACAACCTAAATGTCCATCAACAGATGGCTGGATAAAGAAGTTGTGATATACTCATACAATGGAATACTACGCAGCCATAAAAAAGAATAAAATAATTCCATTTGTTGCAATATGGATGGACCTGGAGATTGTTACATTAAGTGAAGTAAGCCAGAAAGAGCAAGACAAATACCATATGACATCACATATATGTGAAATAAAAATATCACACAAATGAACTTATTTACTAAACAGAATCAGACTCATCAGACTCACAGACACAGAAAGCAAGCTTATGGGTACCAAAGTGGAAAGCAGATGAGGGAGGAACCAATTAGAAGTTTGGAATTAGCAGATACAAAATACTATATATAACAGATAAGCAACAGGGTGTTACGGTATGACACAGAGAACTATACTCTCTATCCTGTAAATAAATCATAATGGGAAAGAATATGAAAAAGAATATGTATATATATATATATATGTAAAGCTGAATCACTTTGCTGTACACCAGAAACTTACACAATACTATAAATCAACTATAATTTAATTAAAATATTTTAAAAGAATAAAGATATTACACAATTAATTTTCACCTCGAAGAACTAGAAACAAAGAAAAAGCAAAGGTGAGGAAAGTAACAAAATAATAAAGATGAGACAAAAATAACTAAAATACAGACTAGTAATCCTGTATAAAAGATCAAGGATGGCAAAAATTATGTCTTTTAAAGATAGAAATTGAAAAATCTCTGGTTGAATCGTGCAAAAAAATATAAGAAAGAGGATTCACATAAAAAAGCAGAGATTAAAGAAGAGATATTGCAACTGAAGTAACAGAAATTCAAATGATCAAAACAGACTACTATGAACAATTATATGCCAACATATTGGAAAATCCAGAAAAGAATGGATAAATTCCTACAAAAATACAACCTACCAAGACTGAATCATGAAGAATTGGAAAATACGGACAAATAATGAATAAAAAGATTGAGTCAGCAACCAAAACAACACAAAATAAAGCAAAAAAAGCCCACGAGCAGATGGCTTTATGGGTGAATTCTACAAGACATTTAAAGAAGAATTAATACCAATTCTCAAATTATTTGAAAAATGAAAGAAGGGAACACTTCCAAACTTATTTTGTGAGGCCAGCATTATCCTGATAGCAAAGCCAGATGAGGACAGTATAAGAAACAAAATTAGAATCAATATCTCAGATGAAGATACATACAAAAATCATCAAAAACATACAACAAAAAAATCTAACAGTACATTAAAAGAATCATATGGCATTATCAAGTGGGATTAATTCCTGGGATACCGGGATAGTTCAACACATAAAAATCAATGTTTATTGATTTGCTACATCACACTAACAGAATGAAGGATAAAATCGTGATAATCTCAACAGGTACAGAAAAGTCACTTAACAAACTTCAACTGCTTTTCATGGTAAAAAATATATTCTAAGTATAGAAGGAAAGCAATGCAACAAAATAAAGAACATAACAATGCAACAGCTAACCTCATACTCAAAAAAAGCTTGAAGGCTTTTCTCTAAAATCAGGAAAGCCATAAGAATTTCGACTCTCACTAATTCTACTCAACATTGTACAGGAAGTCCCATGCAGAGAAATCAGTCATGAAAAATAAATGAAAGGCATTCAAATCAAAAAGGAAAAATAAAATTGCATCTTTTGGTAGATTACATAATCTTTTTATTGAAGTGTAGTATATTTACAATATTATGTTAGTTTCAGGTGTACAGTAAAGTGACTTAGGTTTTTTCAGATTGTATGTATATATATATATATGAGTGTGTGTATATATATGTATATATATGCCTGAAGACTCCTGCAAAGAAAGAGTAATAGCCAATGAAAACAGTACAGTTTCTGAATAGAAAGTCAACGTACAAAATTTACTTGCATTTCTATATATTAACAATGAACTATCTAAAAATAAATTATCAAAACAATCTTATTTCCATTGGAACTTTATATGCATGCATGTATGTATGTATGTAGGTAGGTATGTATGTATGTACGTATGCCTCATCTTTGGGGTATGTGTGTATATATATCTCTCTCATGAATGAATTTGGTAAAGCTGTAGGATACAAAATTTATATACAGAAATTAGTTGCAGTTTTATACACTAATAATGAAGTATCAGAAAAAGAAATTAAGAAAACAATCCCATTTACCATTCCAACAAAAATAATAAAATATCTAGGTATAAGCTATATCCTAAAGAGTACTTGTCCTCCAAAAACTGTATGATGCTCAGGAAAGAAATTGAAAATGACATGAACAGCTGGAAAGTTATACCATGTTTTTGGACTGAAGAATCAATATTGTTAAAATGATGATACTACCTCATGCAATGCACAGATGCTATGCAATCCACATCAAAATACTAATGGCATGATTCACAGAACTTGAAGAGATAATTCTAAAGTTTGTATGGAAACACAAAAGACTCCAAGTAGCCAAAACAAACTTGAGAAAGAACAAACCTGGAGAAATCATATTCCCTCCCTTTAGACTATACTACAAAGCTACAGTAATCAAAAAAGTATGGTACTGGTGCGAAACAGACACATATGTCCATGGAAGAGAATACAGAGTGTAGAAATAAACTCAGGGGTTTATGATCAATTAATCTATAACAAAGGAGGGAAGAATATAAAATGGAGAAAATACAGTCACTTCAATGAGTGGTGCTGGGAAAACTGTATAGCTACATACAACAGAATGAAATTAGAACACTCTCTAACACCATATACAAAAATAAAATCAAAATCAGTTAAAGATCTAAATGTAAGACTGTGTACTCTAAAACTCCTAGAAGAAAACATAGGCAGAACACTCTTTGACATACATCACGGCAATATTTTTTTGGCTCTGGCTCCTAAAGTAAAGGAAATAAAAATAAAAATAAACAAATGGAACTTAATTAGTCAAAAGCTGTTGCATAGCAAAGGAAATCATTGACAAAATGAAAAAATGACCTACTGAATGGGAGAAAATATTTCCAAATGACATGATCGATAAGGGATTACTATCCAACATATATAGAGAGCTCATACAACTCAACATCAAAAAATGAACAACCTGATTTAAAAATGGGCAAACAAATTGAATATACTCCTTTTTCCCCAAAGAGGACATGCAGATGGCCCATTTCTAATCATCAGGGAAATGCAAATCAAAACCACAAGGGGATATCACCTCACACTTGTCAGAGGGCTATTATCAGAAAGAACATGAGGGGTGGAGGGTGGGAAGGGATAGATGGGATTTCAAAATTGTTAAACAGATAAACAAGATTACACTGTATGGCACAGGGAAATATACACAAGATCTTACAGTAGCTCACAGAGAAAACAATGTGACAATGAATATACCTATGTTCATGTATAACTGAAAAATTGTGCTCTACACTGGAATTTGACACAACACTGTAAAATGATTTTGAATCAATAAAAAAATGTAAAAAAAAAAAGACATTGAAACAACCTAAATGTCCATCAACAGATGGCTGGATAAAGAAGTTGTGATATACTCATACAATGGAATACTACGCAGCCATAAAAAAGAATAAAATAATTACATTTGTTGCAATATGGAGGGACCTGGAGATTGTTACATTAAGTGAAGTAAGCCAGAAAGAGCAAGACAAATACCATATGACATCACTTATATGTGAAATAAAAATATCACACAAATGAACTTATTTACTAAACAGAATCAGACTCATCAAACTCACAGACACAGAAAGCAAACTTATGGGTACCAAAGTGGAAAGCAGATGAGGGAGGAACCAATTAGAAGTTTGGAATTAGCAGATACAAAATAATATATATAACACATAAGCAACAGGGTGTTACGGTATGACACAGAGAACTGTACTCACTATCCTGTAAATAAACCATAATGGGAAAGAATATGAAAAAGAATATGTATATATATATATATATATATATATATATATATATGTAAAGCTGAATCACTTTGCTGTACACCAGAAACTTACACAATACTATAAATCAACTATAATTTAATTAAAATATTTTAAAAGAATAAAGATATTACACAATTAATTTTCACCTCGAAGAACTAGAAACAAAGAAAAAGCAAAGGTGAGGAAAGTAACAAAATAATAAAGATGAGACAAAAATAACTAAAATACAGACTAGTAATCCTGTATAAAAGATCAAGGATGGCAAAAATTATGTCTTTTAAAGATAGAAATTGAAAAATCTCTGGTTGAATCGTGCAAAAAAATATAAGAAAGAGGATTCACATAAAAAAGCAGAGATTAAAGAAGAGATATTGCAACTGAAGTAACAGAAATTCAAATGATCAAAACAGACTACTATGAACAATTATATGCCAACATATTGGAAAATCCAGAAAAGAATGGATAAATTCCTACAAAAATACAACCTACCAAGACTGAATCATGAAGAATTGGAAAATACGGACAAATAATGAATAAAAAGATTGAGTCAGCAACCAAAACAACACAAAATAAAGCAAAAAAAGCCCACGAGCAGATGGCTTTATGGGTGAATTCTACAAGACATTTAAAGAAGAATTAATACCAATTCTCAAATTATTTGAAAAATGAAAGAAGGGAACACTTCCAAACTTATTTTGTGAGGCCAGCATTATCCTGATAGCAAAGCCAGATGAGGACAGTATAAGAAACAAAATTAGAATCAATATCTCAGATGAAGATACATACAAAAATCATCAAAAACATACAACAAAAAAATCTAACAGTACATTAAAAGAATCATATGGCATTATCAAGTGGGATTAATTCCTGGGATACCGGGATAGTTCAACACATAAAAATCAATGTTTATTGATTTGCTACATCACACTAACAGAATGAAGGATAAAATCGTGATAATCTCAACAGGTACAGAAAAGTCACTTAACAAACTTCAACTGCTTTTCATGGTAAAAAATATATTCTAAGTATAGAAGGAAAGCAATGCAACAAAATAAAGACCATAACAATGCAACAGCTAACCTCATACTCAAAAAAAGCTTGAAGGCTTTTCTCTAAAATCAGGAAAGCCATAAGAATGTCGACTCTCACTAATTCTACTCAACATTGTACAGGAAGTCCCATGCAGAGAAATCAGTCATGAAAAATAAATGAAAGGCATTCAAATCAAAAAGGAAAAATAAAATTGCATCTTTTGGTAGATTACATAATCTTTTTATTGAAGTGTAGTGTATTTACAATATTATGTTATTTTCAGGTGTACAGTAAAGTGACAGGTTTTTTCAGATTGTATGTATATATATATATATGAGTGTGTGTATATATATGTATATATATGCCTGAAGACTCCTGCAAAGAAAGAGTAATAGCCAATGAAAACAGTACAGTTTCTGAATAGAAAGTCAACGTACAAAATTTACTTGCATTTCTATATATTAACAATGAACTATCTAAAAATAAATTATCAAAACAATCTTATTTCCATTGGAACTTTATATGCATGCATGTATGTATGTATGTAGGTAGGTATGTATGTATGTACGTATGCCTCATCTTTGGGGTATGTGTGTATATATATCTCTCTCATGAATGAATTTGGTAAAGCTGTAGGATACAAAATTTATATACAGAAATTAGTTGCAGTTTTATACACTAATAATGAAGTATCAGAAAAAGAAATTAAGAAAACAATCCCATTTACCATTCCAACAAAAATAATAAAATATCTAGGTATAAGCTATATCCTAAAGAGTACTTGTCCTCCAAAAACTGTATGATGCTCAGGAAAGAAATTGAAAATGACATGAACAGCTGGAAAGTTATACCATGTTTTTGGACTGAAGAATCAATATTGTTAAAATGATGATACTACCTCATGCAATGCACAGATGCTATGCAATCCACATCAAAATACTAATGGCATGATTCACAGAACTTGAAGAGATAATTCTAAAGTTTGTATGGAAACACAAAAGACTCCAAGTAGCCAAAACAAACTTGAGAAAGAACAAACCTGGAGAAATCATATTCCCTCCCTTTAGACTATACTACAAAGCTACAGTAATCAAAAAAGTATGGTACTGGTGCGAAACAGACACATATGTCCATGGAAGAGAATACAGAGTGTAGAAATAAACTCAGGGGTTTATGATCAATTAATCTATAACAAAGGAGGGAAGAATATAAAATGGAGAAAATACAGTCACTTCAATGAGTGGTGCTGGGAAAACTGTATAGCTACATACAACAGAATGAAATTAGAACACTCTCTAACACCATATACAAAAATAAAATCAAAATCAGTTAAAGATCTAAATGTAAGACTGTGTACTCTAAAACTCCTAGAAGAAAACATAGGCAGAACACTCTTTGACATACATCACGGCAATATTTTTTTGGCTCTGGCTCCTAAAGTAAAGGAAATAAAAATAAAAATAAACAAATGGAACTTAATTAGTCAAAAGCTGTTGCATAGCAAAGGAAATCATTGACAAAATGAAAAAATGACCTACTGAATGGGAGAAAATATTTCCAAATGACATGATCGATAAGGGATTACTATCCAACATATATAGAGAGCTCATACAACTCAACATCAAAAAATGAACAACCTGATTTAAAAATGGGCAAACACATTGAATATACTCTTTTTTCCCCAAAGAGGACATGCAGATGGCCCATTTCTAATCATCAGGGAAATGCAAATCAAAACCACAAGGGGATATCACCTCACACTTGTCAGAGGGCTATTATCAGAAAGAACATGAGGGGTGGAGGGTGGGAAGGGATAGATGGGATTTCAAAATTGTTAAACAGATAAACAAGATTACACTGTATGGCACAGGGAAATATACACAAGATCTTACAGTAGCTCACAGAGAAAACAATGTGACAATGAATATACCTATGTTCATGTATAACTGAAAAATTGTGCTCTACACTGGAATTTGACACAACACTGTAAAATGATTTTGAATCAATAAAAAAATGTAAAAAAAAAAAAGACATTGAAACAACCTAAATGTCCATCAACAGATGGCTGGATAAAGAAGTTGTGATATACTCATACAATGGAATACTACGCAGCCATAAAAAAGAATAAAATAATTACATTTGTTGCAATATGGAGGGACCTGGAGATTGTTACATTAAGTGAAGTAAGCCAGAAAGAGCAAGACAAATACCATATGACATCACTTATATGTGAAATAAAAATATCACACAAATGAACTTATTTACTAAACAGAATCAGACTCATCAGACTCACAGACACAGAAAGCAAACTTATGGGTACCAAAGTGGAAAGCAGATGAGGGAGGAACCAATTAGAAGTTTGGAATTAGCAGATACAAAATAATATATATAACACATAAGCAACAGGGTGTTACGGTATGACACAGAGAACTATACTCACTATCCTGTAAATAAACCATAATGGGAAAGAATATGAAAAAGAATATGTATATATATATATATATATATATATATATGTAAAGCTGAATCACTTTGCTGTACACCAGAAACTTACACAATACTATAAATCAACTATAATTTAATTAAAATATTTTAAAAGAATAAAGATATTACACAATTAATTTTCACCTCGAAGAACTAGAAACAAAGAAAAAGCAAAGGTGAGGAAAGTAACAAAATAATAAAGATGAGACAAAAATAACTAAAATACAGACTAGTAATCCTGTATAAAAGATCAAGGATGGCAAAAATTATGTCTTTTAAAGATAGAAATTGAAAAATCTCTGGTTGAATCGTGCAAAAAAATATAAGAAAGAGGATTCACATAAAAAAGCAGAGATTAAAGAAGAGATATTGCAACTGAAGTAACAGAAATTCAAATGATCAAAACAGACTACTATGAACAATTATATGCCAACATATTGGAAAATCCAGAAAAGAATGGATAAATTCCTACAAAAATACAACCTACCAAGACTGAATCATGAAGAATTGGAAAATACGGACAAATAATGAATAAAAAGATTGAGTCAGCAACCAAAACAACACAAAATAAAGCAAAAAAAGCCCACGAGCAGATGGCTTTATGGGTGAATTCTACAAGACATTTAAAGAAGAATTAATACCAATTCTCAAATTATTTGAAAAATGAAACAAGGGAACAATTCCAAACTTATTTTGTGAGGCCAGCATTATCCTGATAGCAAAGCCAGATGAGGACAGTATAAGAAACAAAATTAGAATCAATATCTCAGATGAAGATACATACAAAAATCATCAAAAACATACAACAAAAAAATCTAACAGTACATTAAAAGAATCATATGGCATTATCAAGTGGGATTAATTCCTGGGATACCGGGATAGTTCAACACATAAAAATCAATGTTTATTGATTTGCTACATCACACTAACAGAATGAAGGATAAAATCGTGATAATCTCAACAGGTACAGAAAAGTCACTTAACAAACTTCAACTGCTTTTCATGGTAAAAAATATATTCTAAGTATAGAAGGAAAGCAATGCAACAAAATAAAGACCATAACAATGCAACAGCTAACCTCATACTCAAAAAAAGCTTGAAGGCTTTTCTCTAAAATCAGGAAAGCCATAAGAATGTCGACTCTCACTAATTGTACTCAACATTGTACAGGAAGTCCCATGCAGAGAAATCAGTCATGAAAAATAAATGAAAGGCATTCAAATCAAAAAGGAAAAATAAAATTGCATCTTTTGGTAGATTACATAATCTTTTTATTGAAGTGTAGTGTATTTACAATATTATGTTAGTTTCAGGTGTACAGTAAAGTGACAGGTTTTTTCAGATTGTATGTATATATATATATATGAGTGTGTGTATATATATGTATATATATGCCTGAAGACTCCTGCAAAGAAAGAGTAATAGCCAATGAAAACAGTACAGTTTCTGAATAGAAAGTCAACGTACAAAATTTACTTGCATTTCTATATATTAACAATGAACTATCTAAAAATAAATTATCAAAACAATCTTATTTCCATTGGAACTTTATATGCATGCATGTATGTATGTATGTAGGTAGGTATGTATGTATGTACGTATGCCTCATCTTTGGGGTATGTGTGTATATATATCTCTCTCATGAATGAATTTGGTAAAGCTGTAGGATACAAAATTTATATACAGAAATTAGTTGCAGTTTTATACACTAATAATGAAGTATCAGCAAAAGAAATTAAGAAAACAATCCCATTTACCATTCCAACAAAAATAATAACATATCTAGGTATAAGCTATATCCTAAAGAGTACTTGTCCTCCAAAAACTGTATGATGCTCAGGAAAGAAATTGAAAATGACATGAACAGCTGGAAAGTTATACCATGTTTTTGGACTGAAGAATCAATATTGTTAAAATGATGATACTACCTCATGCAATGCACAGATGCTATGCAATCCACATCAAAATACTAATGGCATGATTCACAGAACTTGAAGAGATAATTCTAAAGTTTGTATGGAAACACAAAAGACTCCAAGTAGCCAAAACAAACTTGAGAAAGAACAAACCTGGAGAAATCATATTCCCTCCCTTTAGACTATACTACAAAGCTACAGTAATCAAAAAAGTATGGTACTGGTGCGAAACAGACACATATGTCCATGGAAGAGAATACAGAGTGTAGAAATAAACTCAGGGGTTTATGATCAATTAATCTATAACAAAGGAGGGAAGAATATAAAATGGAGAAAATACAGTCACTTCAATGAGTGGTGCTGGGAAAACTGTATAGCTACATACAACAGAATGAAATTAGAACACTCTCTAACACCATATACAAAAATAAAATCAAAATCAGTTAAAGATCTAAATGTAAGACTGTGTACTCTAAAACTCCTAGAAGAAAACATAGGCAGAACACTCTTTGACATACATCACGGCAATATTTTTTTGGCTCTGGCTCCTAAAGTAAAGGAAATAAAAATAAAAATAAACAAATGGAACTTAATTAGTCAAAAGCTGTTGCATAGCAAAGGAAATCATTGACAAAATGAAAAAATGACCTACTGAATGGGAGAAAATATTTCCAAATGACATGATCGATAAGGGATTACTATCCAACATATATAGAGAGCTCATACAACTCAACATCAAAAAATGAACAACCTGATTTAAAAATGGGCAAACACATTGAATATACTCTTTTTTCCCCAAAGAGGACATGCAGATGGCCCATTTCTAATCATCAGGGAAATGCAAATCAAAACCACAAGGGGATATCACCTCACACTTGTCAGAGGGCTATTATCAGAAAGAACATGAGGGGTGGAGGGTGGGAAGGGATAGATGGGATTTCAAAATTGTTAAACAGATAAACAAGATTACACTGTATGGCACAGGGAAATATACACAAGATCTTACAGTAGCTCACAGAGAAAACAATGTGACAATGAATATACCTATGTTCATGTATAACTGAAAAATTGTGCTCTACACTGGAATTTGACACAACACTGTAAAATGATTTTGAATCAATAAAAAAATGTAAAAAAAAAAAAGACATTGAAACAACCTAAATGTCCATCAACAGATGGCTGGATAAAGAAGTTGTGATATACTCATACAATGGAATACTACGCAGCCATAAAAAAGAATAAAATAATTCCATTTGTTGCAATATGGATGGACCTGGAGATTGTTACATTAAGTGAAGTAAGCCAGAAAGAGCAAGACAAATACCATATGACATCACTTATATGTGAAATAAAAATATCACACAAATGAACTTATTTACTAAACAGAATCAGACTCATCAGACTCACAGACACAGAAAGCAAGCTTATGGGTACCAAAGTGGAAAGCAGATGAGGGAGGAACCAATTAGAAGTTTGGAATGAGCAGATACAAAATACTATATATAACAGATAAGCAACAGGGTGTTACGGTATGACACAGAGAACTATACTCACTATCCTGTAAATAAACCATAATGGGAAAGAATATGAAAAAGAATATGTATATATATATATGTAAAGCTGAATCACTTTGCTGTACACCAGAAACTTACACAATACTATAAATCAACTATAATTTAATTAAAATATTTTAAAAGAATAAAGATATTACACAATTAATTTTCACCTCGAAGAACTAGAAAAAAAGAAAAAGCAAAGGTGAGGAAAGTAACAAAATAATAAAGATGAGACAAAAATAACTAAAATACAGACTAGTAATCCTGTATAAAAGATCAAGGATGGCAAAAATTGTGTCTTTTAAAGATAAAAATTGAAAAATCTCTGGTTGAATCGTGCAAAAAAATATAAGAAAGAGGATTCACATAAAAAAGCAGAGATTAAAGAAGAGATATTGCAACTGAAGTAACAGAAATTCAAATGATCAAAACAGACTACTATGAACAATTATATGCCAACATATTGGAAAATCCAGAAAAGAATGGATAAATTCCTACAAAAATACAACCTACCAAGACTGAATCATGAAGAATTGGAAAATACGGACAAATAATGAATAAAAAGATTGAGTCAGCAACCAAAACAAAACAAAATAAAGCAA
Source organism: Vicugna pacos (assembly GCF_048564905.1). Lineage (NCBI taxonomy): Eukaryota > Metazoa > Chordata > Mammalia > Artiodactyla > Camelidae > Vicugna > Vicugna pacos. The sequence continues at coordinate 3,110,375 of NC_132989.1, forward strand.
AAAAAGCCCACGAGCAGATGGCTTTATGGGTGAATTCTACAAGACATTTAAAGAAGAATTAATACCAATTCTCAAATTATTTGAAAAATGAAACAAGGGAACACTTCCAAACTTATTTTGTGAGGCCAGCATTATCCTGATAGCAAAGCCAGATGAGGACAGTATAAGAAACAAAATTAGAATCAATATCTCAGATGAAGATACATACAAAAATCATCAAAAACATACAACAAAAAAATCTAACAGTACATTAAAAGAATCATATGGCATTATCAAGTGGGATTAATTCCTGGGATACCGGGATAGTTCAACACATAAAAATCAATGTTTATTGATTTGCTACATCACACTAACAGAATGAAGGATAAAATCGTGATAATCTCAACAGGTACAGAAAAGTCACTTAACAAACTTCAACTGCTTTTCATGGTAAAAAATATATTCTAAGTATAGAAGGAAAGCAATGCAACAAAATAAAGACCATAACAATGCAACAGCTAACCTCATACTCAAAAAAAGCTTGAAGGCTTTTCTCTAAAATCAGAAAAGCCATAAGAATTTCGACTCTCACTAATTCTACTCAACATTGTACAGGAAGTCCCATGCAGAGAAATCAGTCATGAAAAATAAATGAAAGGCATTCAAATCAAAAAGGAAAAATAAAATTGTATCTTTTGGTAGATTACATAATCTTTTTATTGAAGTGTAGTGTATTTACAATATTATGTTAGTTTCAGGTGTACAGTAAAGTGACTTAGGTTTTGTCAGATTGTATGTATATATATATATATGAGTGTGTGTATATATATGTATATATATGCCTGAAGACTCCTGCAAAAAAAGAGTAATAGCCAATGAAAACAGTACAGTTTCTGAATATAAAGTCAACGTACAAAATTTACTTGCATTTCTATATATTAACAATGAACTATCTAAAAATAAATTATCAAAACAATCTTATTTCCGTTGGAACTATATATGCATGCATGTATGTATGTATGTAGGTATGTATGTATATGTACGTATGCCTCATCTTTGGGGTATGTGTGTATATATATCTCTCTCATGAATGAACTTGGTAAAGCTGTAGGATACAAAATTTATATACAGAAATTAGTTGCAGTTTTATACACTAATAATGAAGTATCAGAAAAAGAAATTAAGAAAACAATCCCATTTACCATTCCAACAAAAATAATAAAATATCTAGGTATAAGCTATATCCTAAAGAGTACTTGTCCTCCAAAAACTGTATGATGCTCAGGAAGGAAATTGAAAATGACATGAACAGCTGGAAAGTTATACCATGTTTTTGGACTGAAGAATCAATATTGTTAAAATGATGATACTACCTAATGCAATGCACAGATGCTATGCAATCCACATCAAAATACTAATGGCATGATTCACAGAACTTGAACAGATAATTCTAAAGTTTGTATGGAAACACAAAAGACTCCAAGTAGCCAAAACAAACTTGAGAAAGAACAAACCTGGAGAAATCATATTCCCTCCCTTTAGACTATACTACAAAGCTACAGTAATCAAAAAAAGTATGGTACTGGTGCGAAACAGACACATATGTCCATGGAAGAGAATACAGAGTGTAGAAATAAACTCAGGGGTTTATGATCAATTAATCTATAACAAAGGAGGGAAGAATATAAAATGGAGAAAATACAGTCACTTCAATGAGTGGTGCTGGGAAAACTGTATAGCTACATACAACAGAATGAAATTAGAACACTCTCTAACACCATATACAAAAATAAAATCAAAATCAGTTAAAGATCTAAATGTAAGACTGTGTACTCTAAAACTCCTAGAAGAAAACATAGGCAGAACACTCTTTGACATACATCACGGCAATATTTTTTTGGCTCTGGCTCCTAAAGTAAAGGAAATAAAAATAAAAATAAACAAATGGAACTTAATTAGTCAAAAGCTGTTGCATAGCAAAGGAAATCATTGACAAAATGAAAAAATGACCTACTGAATGGGAGAAAATATTTCCAAATGACATGATCGATAAGGGATTACTATCCAACATATATAGAGAGCTCATACAACTCAACATCAAAAAATGAACAACCTGATTTAAAAATGGGCAAACACATTGAATATACTCTTTTTTCCCCAAAGAGGACATGCAGATGGCCCATTTCTAATCATCAGGGAAATGCAAATCAAAACCACAAGGGGATATCACCTCACACTTGTCAGAGGGCTATTATCAGAAAGAACATGAGGGGTGGAGGGTGGGAAGGGATAGATGGGATTTCAAAATTGTTAAACAGATAAACAAGATTACACTGTATGGCACAGGGAAATATACACAAGATCTTACAGTAGCTCACAGAGAAAACAATGTGACAATGAATATACCTATGTTCATGTATAACTGAAAAATTGTGCTCTACACTGGAATTTGACACAACACTGTAAAATGATTTTGAATCAATAAAAAAATGTAAAAAAAAAAAGACATTGAAACAACCTAAATGTCCATCAACAGATGGCTGGATAAAGAAGTTGTGATATACTCATACAATGGAATACTACGCAGCCATAAAAAAGAATAAAATAATTCCATTTGTTGCAATATGGAGGGACCTGGAGATTGTTACATTAAGTGAAGTAAGCCAGAAAGAGCAAGACAAATACCATATGACATCACTTATATGTGAAATAAAAATATCACACAAATGAACTTATTTACTAAACAGAATCAGACTCATCAGACTCACAGACACAGAAAGCAAGCTTATGGGTACCAAAGTGGAAAGCAGATGAGGGAGGAACCAATTAGAAGTTTGGAATGAGCAGATACAAAATACTATATATAACAGATAAGCAACAGGGTGTTACGGTATGACACAGAGAACTATACTCACTATCCTGTAAATAAACCATAATGGGAAAGAATATGAAAAAGAATATGTATATATATATATGTAAAGCTGAATCACTTTGCTGTACACCAGAAACTTACACAATACTATAAATCAACTATAATTTAATTAAAATATTTTAAAAGAATAAAGATATTACACAATTAATTTTCACCTCGAAGAACTAGAAAAAAAGAAAAAGGAAAGGTGAGGAAAGTAACATAATAATAAAGATGAGACAAAAATAACTAAAATACAGACTAGTAATCCTGTATAAAAGATCAAGGATGGCAAAAATTGTGTCTTTTAAAGATAAAAATTGAAAAATCTCTGGTTGAATCGTGCAAAAAAATATAAGAAAGAGGATTCACATAAAAAAGCAGAGATTAAAGAAGAGATATTGCAACTGAAGTAACAGAAATTCAAATGATCAAAACAGACTACTATGAACAATTATATGCCAACATATTGGAAAATCCAGAAAAGAATGGATAAATTCCTACAAAAATACAACCTACCAAGACTGAATCATGAAGAATTGGAAAATACGGACAAATAATGAATAAAAAGATTGAGTCAGCAACCAAAACAACACAAAATAAAGCAAAAAAAGCCCACGAGCAGATGGCTTTATGGGTGAATTCTACAAGACATTTAAAGAAGAATTAATACCAATTCTCAAATTATTTGAAAAATGAAACAAGGGAACACTTCCAAACTTATTTTGTGAGGCCAGCATTATCCTGATAGCAAAGCCAGATGAGGACAGTATAAGAAACAAAATTAGAATCAATATCTCAGATGAAGATACATACAAAAATCATCAAAAACATACAACAAAAAAATCTAACAGTACATTAAAAGAATCATATGGCATTATCAAGTGGGATTAATTCCTGGGATACCGGGATAGTTCAACACATAAAAATCAATGTTTATTGATTTGCTACATCACACTAACAGAATGAAGGATAAAATCGTGATAATCTCAACAGGTACAGAAAAGTCACTTAACAAACTTCAACTGCTTTTCATGGTAAAAAATATATTCTAAGTATAGAAGGAAAGCAATGCAACAAAATAAAGACCATAACAATGCAACAGCTAACCTCATACTCAAAAAAAGCTTGAAGGCTTTTCTCTAAAATCAGGAAAGCCATAAGAATTTCGACTCTCACTAATTCTACTCAACATTGTACAGGAAGTCCCATGCAGAGAAATCAGTCATGAAAAATAAATGAAAGGCATTCAAATCAAAAAGGAAAAATAAAATTGTATCTTTTGGTAGATTACATAATCTTTTTATTGAAGTGTAGTGTATTTACAATATTATGTTAGTTTCAGGTGTACAGTAAAGTGACTTAGGTTTTGTCAGATTGTATGTATATATATATATATGAGTGTGTGTATATATATGTATATATATGCCTGAAGACTCCTGCAAAAAAAGAGTAATAGCCAATGAAAACAGTACAGTTTCTGAATATAAAGTCAACGTACAAAATTTACTTGCATTTCTATATATTAACAATGAACTATCTAAAAATAAATTATCAAAACAATCTTATTTCCGTTGGAACTATATATGCATGCATGTATGTATGTATGTAGGTAGGTATGTATGTATGTACGTATGCCTCATCTTTGGGGTATGTGTGTATATATATCTCTCTCATGAATGAATTTGGTAAAGCTGTAGGATACAAAATTTATATACAGAAATTAGTTGCAGTTTTATACACTAATAATGAAGTATCAGAAAAAGAAATTAAGAAAACAATCCCATTTACCATTCCAACAAAAATAATAAAATATCTAGGTATAAGCTATATCCTAAAGAGTACTTGTCCTCCAAAAACTGTATGATGCTCAGGAAGGAAATTGAAAATGACATGAACAGCTGGAAAGTTATACCATGTTTTTGGACTGAAGAATCAATATTGTTAAAATGATGATACTACCTCATGCAATGCACAGATGCTATGCAATCCACATCAAAATACTAATGGCATCATTCACAGAACTTGAACAGATAATTCTAAAGTTTGTATGGAAACACAAAAGACTCCAAGTAGCCAAAACAAACTTGAGAAAGAACAAACCTGGAGAAATCATATTCCCTCCCTTTAGACTATACTACAAAGCTACAGTAATCAAAAAAAGTATGGTACTGGTGCGAAACAGACACATATGTCCATGGAAGAGAATACAGAGTGTAGAAATAAACTCAGGGGTTTATGATCAATTAATCTATAACAAAGGAGGGAAGAATATAAAATGGAGAAAATACAGTCACTTCAATGAGTGGTGCTGGGAAAACTGTATAGCTACATACAACAGAATGAAATTAGAACACTCTCTAACACCATATACAAAAATAAAATCAAAATCAGTTAAAGATCTAAATGTAAGACTGTGTACTCTAAAACTCCTAGAAGAAAACATAGGCAGAACACTCTTTGACATACATCACGGCAATATTTTTTTGGCTCTGGCTCCTAAAGTAAAGGAAATAAAAATAAAAATAAACAAATGGAACTTAATTAGTCAAAAGCTGTTGCATAGCAAAGGAAATCATTGACAAAATGAAAAAATGACCTACTGAATGGGAGAAAATATTTCCAAATGACATGATCGATAAGGGATTACTATCCAACATATATAGAGAGCTCATACAACTCAACATCAAAAAATGAACAACCTGATTTAAAAATGGGCAAACACATTGAATATACTCTTTTTTCCCCAAAGAGGACATGCAGATGGCCCATTTCTAATCATCAGGGAAATGCAAATCAAAACCACAAGGGGATATCACCTCACACTTGTCAGAGGGCTATTATCAGAAAGAACATGAGGGGTGGAGGGTGGGAAGGGATAGATGGGATTTCAAAATTGTTAAACAGATAAACAAGATTACACTGTATGGCACAGGGAAATATACACAAGATCTTACAGTAGCTCACAGAGAAAAAAATGTGACAATGAATATACCTATGTTCATGTATAACTGAAAAATTGTGCTCTACACTGGAATTTGACACAACACTGTAAAATGATTTTGAATCAATAAAAAAATGTAAAAAAAAAAAAAAGACATTGAAACAACCTAAATGTCCATCAACAGATGGCTGGATAAAGAAGTTGTGATATACTCATACAATGGAATACTACGCAGCCATAAAAAAGAATTAAATAATTCCATTTGTTGCCATATGGATGGACCTGGAGATTGTTACATTAAATGAAGTAAGCAAGAAAGAGCAAGACAAATACCATATGACATCACTTATATGTGAAATAAAAATATCACACAAATGAACTTATTTACTAAACAGAATCAGACTCATCAGACTCACAGACACAGAAAGCAAGCTTATGGGTACCAAAGTGGAAAGCAGATGAGGGAGGAACCAATTAGAAGTTTGGAATGAGCAGATACAAAATACTATATATAACAGATAAGCAACAGGGTGTTACGGTATGACACAGAGAACTATACTCACTATCCTGTAAATAAACCATAATGGGAAAGAATATGAAAAAGAATATGTATATATATATATGTAAAGCTGAATCACTTTGCTGTACACCAGAAACTTACACAATACTATAAATCAACTATAATTTAATTAAAATATTTTAAAAGAATAAAGATATTACACAATTAATTTTCACCTCGAAGAACTAGAAAAAAAGAAAAAGGAAAGGTGAGGAAAGTAACATAATAATAAAGATGAGACAAAAATAACTAAAATACAGACTAGTAATCCTGTATAAAAGATCAAGGATGGCAAAAATTGTGTCTTTTAAAGATAAAAATTGAAAAATCTCTGGTTGAATCGTGCAAAAAAATATAAGAAAGAGGATTCACATAAAAAAGCAGAGATTAAAGAAGAGATATTGCAACTGAAGTAACAGAAATTCAAATGATCAAAACAGACTACTATGAACAATTATATGCCAACATATTGGAAAATCCAGAAAAGAATGGATAAATTCCTACAAAAATACAACCTACCAAGACTGAATCATGAAGAATTGGAAAATACGGACAAATAATGAATAAAAAGATTGAGTCAGCAACCAAAACAACACAAAATAAAGCAAAAAAACCCCACGAGCAGATGGCTTTATGGGTGAATTCTACAAGACATTTAAAGAAGAATTAATACCAATTCTCAAATTATTTGAAAAATGAAACAAGGGAACACTTCCAAACTTATTTTGTGAGGCCAGCATTATCCTGATAGCAAAGCCAGATGAGGACAGTATAAGAAACAAAATTAGAATCAATATCTCAGATGAAGATACATACAAAAATCATCAAAAACATACAACAAAAAAATCTAACAGTACATTAAAAGAATCATATGGCATTATCAAGTGGGATTAATTCCTGGGATACCGGGATAGTTCAACACATAAAAATCAATGTTTATTGATTTGCTACATCACACTAACAGAATGAAGGATAAAATCGTGATAATCTCAACAGGTACAGAAAAGTCACTTAACAAACTTCAACTGCTTTTCATGGTAAAAAATATATTCTAAGTATAGAAGGAAAGCAATGCAACAAAATAAAGACCATAACAATGCAACAGCTAACCTCATACTCAAAAAAAGCTTGAAGGCTTTTCTCTAAAATCAGGAAAGCCATAAGAATTTCGACTCTCACTAATTCTACTCAACATTGTACAGGAAGTCCCATGCAGAGAAATCAGTCATGAAAAATAAATGAAAGGCATTCAAATCAAAAAGGAAAAATAAAATTGTATCTTTTGGTAGATTACATAATCTTTTTATTGAAGTGTAGTGTATTTACAATATTATGTTAGTTTCAGGTGTACAGTAAAGTGACTTAGGTTTTGTCAGATTGTATGTATATATATATATATGAGTGTGTGTATATATATGTATATATATGCCTGAAGACTCCTGCAAAAAAAGAGTAATAGCCAATGAAAACAGTACAGTTTCTGAATATAAAGTCAACGTACAAAATTTACTTGCATTTCTATATATTAACAATGAACTATCTAAAAATAAATTATCAAAACAATCTTATTTCCGTTGGAACTATATATGCATGCATGTATGTATGTATGTAGGTAGGTATGTATGTATGTACGTATGCCTCATCTTTGGGGTATGTGTGTATATATATCTCTCTCATGAATGAATTTGGTAAAGCTGTAGGATACAAAATTTATATACAGAAATTAGTTGCAGTTTTATACACTAATAATGAAGTATCAGAAAAAGAAATTAAGAAAACAATCCCATTTACCATTCCAACAAAAATAATAAAATATCTAGGTATAAGCTATATCCTAAAGAGTACTTGTCCTCCAAAAACTGTATGATGCTCAGGAAGGAAATTGAAAATGACATGAACAGCTGGAAAGTTATACCATGTTTTTGGACTGAAGAATCAATATTGTTAAAATGATGATACTACCTCATGCAATGCACAGATGCTATGCAATCCACATCAAAATACTAATGGCATCATTCACAGAACTTGAACAGATAATTCTAAAGTTTGTATGGAAACACAAAAGACTCCAAGTAGCCAAAACAAACTTGAGAAAGAACAAACCTGGAGAAATCATATTCCCTCCCTTTAGACTATACTACAAAGCTACAGTAATCAAAAAAAGTATGGTACTGGTGCGAAACAGACACATATGTCCATGGAAGAGAATACAGAGTGTAGAAATAAACTCAGGGGTTTATGATCAATTAATCTATAACAAAGGAGGGAAGAATATAAAATGGAGAAAATACAGTCACTTCAATGAGTGGTGCTGGGAAAACTGTATAGCTACATACAACAGAATGAAATTAGAACACTCTCTAACACCATATACAAAAATAAAATCAAAATCAGTTAAAGATCTAAATGTAAGACTGTGTACTCTAAAACTCCTAGAAGAAAACATAGGCAGAACACTCTTTGACATACATCACGGCAATATTTTTTTGGCTCTGGCTCCTAAAGTAAAGGAAATAAAAATAAAAATAAACAAATGGAACTTAATTAGTCAAAAGCTGTTGCATAGCAAAGGAAATCATTGACAAAATGAAAAAATGACCTACTGAATGGGAGAAAATATTTCCAAATGACATGATCGATAAGGGATTACTATCCAACATATATAGAGAGCTCATACAACTCAACATCAAAAAATGAACAACCTGATTTAAAAATGGGCAAACACATTGAATATACTCTTTTTTCCCCAAAGAGGACATGCAGATGGCCCATTTCTAATCATCAGGGAAATGCAAATCAAAACCACAAGGGGATATCACCTCACACTTGTCAGAGGGCTATTATCAGAAAGAACATGAGGGGTGGAGGGTGGGAAGGGATAGATGGGATTTCAAAATTGTTAAACAGATAAACAAGATTACACTGTATGGCACAGGGAAATATACACAAGATCTTACAGTAGCTCACAGAGAAAAAAATGTGACAATGAATATACCTATGTTCATGTATAACTGAAAAATTGTGCTCTACACTGGAATTTGACACAACACTGTAAAATGATTTTGAATCAATAAAAAAATGTAAAAAAAAAAAAAAGACATTGAAACAACCTAAATGTCCATCAACAGATGGCTGGATAAAGAAGTTGTGATATACTCATACAATGGAATACTACGCAGCCATAAAAAAGAATTAAATAATTCCATTTGTTGCCATATGGATGGACCTGGAGATTGTTACATTAAATGAAGTAAGCAAGAAAGAGCAAGACAAATACCATATGACATCACTTATATGTGAAATAAAAATATCACACAAATGAACTTATTTACTAAACAGAATCACACTCATCAGACTCACAGACACAGAAAGCAAGCTTATGGGTACCAAAGTGGAAAGCAGATGAGGGAGGAACCAATTAGAAGTTTGGAATGAGCAGATACAAAATACTATATATAACAGATAAGCAACAGGGTGTTACGGTATGACACAGAGAACTATACTCACTATCCTGTAAATAAACCATAATGGGAAAGAATATGAAAAAGAATATGTATATATATATATGTAAAGCTGAATCACTTTGCTGTACACCAGAAACTTACACAATACTATAAATCAACTATAATTTAATTAAAATATTTTAAAAGAATAAAGATATTACACAATTAATTTTCACCTCGAAGAACTAGAAAAAAAGAAAAAGGAAAGGTGAGGAAAGTAACATAATAATAAAGATGAGACAAAAATAACTAAAATACAGACTAGTAATCCTGTATAAAAGATCAAGGATGGCAAAAATTGTGTCTTTTAAAGATAAAAATTGAAAAATCTCTGGTTGAATCGTGCAAAAAAATATAAGAAAGAGGATTCACATAAAAAAGCAGAGATTAAAGAAGAGATATTGCAACTGAAGTAACAGAAATTCAAATGATCAAAACAGACTACTATGAACAATTATATGCCAACATATTGGAAAATCCAGAAAAGAATGGATAAATTCCTACAAAAATACAACCTACCAAGACTGAATCATGAAGAATTGGAAAATACGGACAAATAATGAATAACAAGATTGAGTCAGCAACCAAAACAAAACAAAATAAAGCAAAAAAAGCCCACGAGCAGATGGCTTTATGGGTGAATTCTACAAGACATTTAAAGAAGAATTAATACCAATTCTCAAATTATTTGAAAAATGAAAGAAGGGAACACTTCCAAACTTATTTTGTGAGGCCAGCATTATCCTGATAGCAAAGCCAGATGAGGACAGTATAAGAAACAAAATTATAATCAATATCTCAGATGAAGATACATACAAAAATCATCAAAAACATACAACAAAAAAATCTAACAGTACATTAAAAGAATCATATGGCATTATCAAGTGGGATTAATTCCTGGGATACCGGGATAGTTCAACACATAAAAATCAATGTTTATTGATTTGCTACATCACACTAACAGAATGAAGGATAAAATCGTGATAATCTCAACAGGTATAGAAAAGTCACTTAACAAACTTCAACTGCTTTTCATGGTAAAAAATATATTCTAAGTATAGAAGGAAAGCAATGCAACAAAATAAAGACCATAACAATGCAACAGCTAACCTCATACTCAAAAAAAGCTTGAAGGCTTTTCTCTAAAATCAGGAAAGCCATAAGAATTTCGACTCTCACTAATTCTACCCAACATTGAACAGGAAGTCCCATGCAGAGAAATCAGTCATGAAAAATAAATGAAAGGCATTCAAATCAAAAAGGAAAAATAAAATTGTATCTTTTGGTAGATTACATAATCTTTTTATTGAAGTGTAGTGTATTTACAATATTATGTTAGTTTCAGGTGTACAGTAAAGTGACTTAAGTTTTGTCAGATTGTATGTATATATATATATATGAGTGTGTGTATATATATGTATATATATGCCTGAAGACTCCTGCAAAAAAAGAGTAATAGCCAATGAAAACAGTACAGTTTCTGAATATAAAGTCAACGTACAAAATTTACTTGCATTTCTATATATTAACAATGAACTATCTAAAAATAAATTGTCAAAACAATCTTATTTCCGTTGGAACTTATATGCATGCATGTATGTATGTATGTATGTAGGTATGTATGTATGTACGTATGCCTCATCTTTGGGGTATGTGTGTATATATATCTCTCTCATGAATGAATTTGGTAAAGCTGTAGGATACAAAATTTATATACAGTAATTAGTTGCAGTTTTATACACTAATAATGAAATATCAGAAAAAGAAATTAAGAAAACAATCCCATTTACCATTCCAACAAAAATAATAAAATATCTAGGTATAAGCTATATCCTAAAGAGTACTTGTCCTCCAAAAACTGTATGATGCTCAGGAAGGAAATTGAAAATGACATGAACAGCTGGAAAGTTATACCATGTTTTTGGACTGAAGAATCAATATTGTTAAAATGATGATACTACCTAATGCAATGCACAGATGCTATGCAATCCACATCAAAATACTAATGGCATGATTCACAGAACTTGAACAGATAATTCTAAAGTTTGTATGGAAACACAAAAGACTCCAAGTAGCCAAAACAAACTTGAGAAAGAACAAACCTGGAGAAATCATATTCCCTCCCTTTAGACTATACTACAAAGCTACAGTAATCAAAAAAGTATGGTACTGGTGCGAAACAGACACATATATCCATGGAAGAGAATACAGAGTGTAGAAATAAACTCAGGGGTTTATGATCAATTAATCTATAACAAAGGAGGGAAGAATATAAAATGGAGAAAATACAGTCACTTCAATGAGTGGTGCTGGGAAAACTGTATAGCTACATACAACAGAATGAAATTAGAACACTCTCTAACACCATATACAAAAATAAAATCAAAATCAGTTAAAGATCTAAATGTAAGACTGTGTACTCTAAAACTCCTAGGAGAAAACATAGGCAGAACACTCTTTGACATACATCACGGCAATATTTTTTTGGCTCTGGCTCCTAAAGTAAAGGAAATAAAAATAAAAATAAACAAATGGAACTTAATTAGTCAAAAGCTGTTGCATAGCAAAGGAAATCATTGACAAAATGAAAAAATGACCTACTGAATGGGAGAAAATATTTCCAAATGACATGATCGATAAGGGATTACTATCCAACATATATAGAGAGCTCATACAACTCAACATCAAAAAATGAACAACCTGATTTAAAAATGGGCAAACACATTGAATATACTCTTTTTTCCCCAAAGAGGACATGCAGATGGCCCATTTCTAATCATCAGGGAAATGCAAATCAAAACCACAAGGGGATATCACCTCACACTTGTCAGAGGGCTATTATCAGAAAGAACATGAGGGGTGGAGGGTGGGAAGGGATAGATGGGATTTCAAAATTGTTAAACAGATAAACAAGATTACACTGTATGGCACAGGGAAATATACACAAGATCTTACAGTAGCTCACAGAGAAAACAATGTGACAATGAATATACCTATGTTCATGTATAACAGAAAAATTGTGCTCTACACTGGAATTTGACACAACACTGTAAAATGATTTTGAATCAATAAAAAAATGTAAAAAAAAAAAGACATTGAAACAACCTAAATGTCCATCAACAGATGGCTGGATAAAGAAGTTGTGATATACTCATACAATGGAATACTACGCAGCCATAAAAAAGAATAAAATAATTCCATTTGTTGCAATATGGATGGACCTGGAGATTGTTACATTAAGTGAAGTAAGCCAGAAAGAGCAAGACAAATACCATATGACATCACTTATATGTGAAATAAAAATATCACACAAATGAACTTATTTACTAAACAGAATCACACTCATCAGACTCACAGACACAGAAAGCAAGCTTATGGGTACCAAAGTGGAAAGCAGATGAGGGAGGAACCAATTAGAAGTTTGGAATTAGCAGATACAAAATACTATATATAACAGATAAGCAACAGGGTGTTACGGTATGACACAGAGAACTATACTCACTATCCTGTAAATAAACCATAATGGGAAAGAATATGAAAAAGAATATGTATATATATATATGTAAAGCTGAATCACTTTGCTGTACACCAGAAACTTACACAATACTATAAATCAACTATAATTTAATTAAAATATTTTAAAAGAATAAAGATATTACACAATTAATTTTCACCTCGAAGAACTAGAAAAAAAGAAAAAGCAAAGGTGAGGAAAGTAACAAAATAATAAAGATGAGACAAAAATAACTAAAATACAGACTAGTAATCCTGTATAAAAGATCAAGGATGGCAAAAATTGTGTCTTTTAAAGATAAAAATTGAAAAATCTCTGGTTGAATCGTGCAAAAAAATATAAGAAAGAGGATTCACATAAAAAAGCAGAGATTAAAGAAGAGATATTGCAACTGAAGTAACAGAAATTCAAATGATCAAAACAGACTACTATGAACAATTATATGCCAACATATTGGAAAATCCAGAAAAGAATGGATAAATTCCTACAAAAATACAACCTACCAAGACTGAATCATGAAGAATTGGAAAATACGGACAAATAATGAATAAAAAGATTGAGTCAGCAACCAAAACAACACAAAATAAAGCAAAAAAAGCCCACGAGCAGATGGCTTTATGGGTGAATTCTACAAGACATTTAAAGAAGAATTAATACCAATTCTCAAATTATTTGAAAAATGAAAGAAGGGAACACTTCCAAACTTATTTTGTGAGGCCAGCATTATCCTGATAGCAAAGCCAGATGAGGACAGTATAAGAAACAAAATTATAATCAATATCTCAGATGAAGATACATACAAAAATCATCAAAAACATACAACAAAAAAATCTAACAGTACATTAAAAGAATCATATGGCATTATCAAGTGGGATTAATTCCTGGGATACCGGGATAGTTCAACACATAAAAATCAATGTTTATTGATTTGCTACATCACACTAACAGAATGAAGGATAAAATCGTGATAATCTCAACAGGTACAGAAAAGTCACTTAACAAACTTCAACTGCTTTTCATGGTAAAAAATATATTCTAAGTATAGAAGGAAAGCAATGCAACAAAATAAAGACCATAACAATGCAACAGCTAACCTCATACTCAAAAAAAGCTTGAAGGCTTTTCTCTAAAATCAGGAAAGCCATAAGAATTTCGACTCTCACTAATGCTACTCAACATTGTACAGGAAGTCCCATGCAGAGAAATCAGTCATGAAAAATAAATGAAAGGCATTCAAATCAAAAAGGAAAAATAAAATTGTATCTTTTGGTAGATTACATAATCTTTTTATTGAAGTGTAGTGTATTTACAATATTATGTTAGTTTCAGGTGTACAGTAAAGTGACTTAGGTTTTGTCAGATTGTATATATATATATATATATGAGTGTGTGTATATATATGTATATATATGCCTGAAGACTCCTGCAAAAAAAGAGTAATAGCCAATGAAAACAGTACAGTTTCTGAATATAAAGTCAACGTACAAAATTTACTTGCATTTCTATATATTAACAATGAACTATCTAAAAATAAATTATCAAAACAATCTTATTTCCGTTGGAACTATATATGCATGCATGTATGTATGTATGTAGGTAGGTATGTATGTATGTACGTATGCCTCATCTTTGGGGTATGTGTGTATATATATCTCTCTCATGAATGAATTTGGTAAAGCTGTAGGATACAAAATTTATATACAGAAATTAGTTGCAGTTTTATACACTAATAATGAAGTATCAGAAAAAGAAATTAAGAAAACAATCCCATTTACCATTCCAACAAAAATAATAAAATATCTAGGTATAAGCTATATCCTAAAGAGTACTTGTCCTCCAAAAACTGTATGATGCTCAGGAAGGAAATTGAAAATGACATGAACAGCTGGAAAGTTATACCATGTTTTTGGACTGAAGAATCAATATTGTTAAAATGATGATACTACCTCATGCAATGCACAGATGCTATGCAATCCACATCAAAATACTAATGGCATGATTCACAGAACTTGAACAGATAATTCTAAAGTTTGTATGGAAACACAAAAGACTCCAAGTAGCCAAAACAAACTTGAGAAAGAACAAACCTGGAGAAATCATATTCCCTCCCTTTAGACTATACTACAAAGCTACAGTAATCAAAAAAGTATGGTACTGGTGCGAAACAGACACATATGTCCATGGAAGAGAATACAGAGTGTAGAAATAAACTCAGGGGTTTATGATCAATTAATCTATAACAAAGGAGGGAAGAATATAAAATGGAGAAAATACAGTCACTTCAATGAGTGGTGCTGGGAAAACTGTATAGCTACATACAACAGAATGAAATTAGAACACTCTCTAACACCATATACAAAAATAAAATCATAATCAGTTAAAGATCTAAATGTAAGACTGTGTACTCTAAAACTCCTAGGAGAAAACATAGGCAGAACACTCTTTGACATACATCACGGCAATATTTTTTTGGCTCTGGCTCCTAAAGTAAAGGAAATAAAAATAAAAATAAACAAATGGAACTTAATTAGTCAAAAGCTGTTGCATAGCAAAGGAAATCATTGACAAAATGAAAAAATGACCTACTGAATGGGAGAAAATATTTCCAAATGACATGATCGATAAGGGATTACTATCCAACATATATAGAGAGCTCATACAACTCAACATCAAAAAATGAACAACCTGATTTAAAAATGGGCAAACACATAGAATATACTCTTTTTTCCCCAAAGAGGACATGCAGATGGCCCATTTCTAATCATCAGGGAAATGCAAATCAAAACCACAAGGGGATATCACCTCACACTTGTCAGAGGGCTATTATCAGAAAGAACATGAGGGGTGGAGGGTGGGAAGGGATAGATGGGATTTCAAAATTGTTAAACAGATAAACAAGATTACACTGTATGGCACAGGGAAATATACACAAGATCTTACAGTAGCTCACAGAGAAAACAATGTGACAATGAATATACCTATGTTCATGTATAACTGAAAAATTGTGCTCTACACTGGAATTTGACACAACACTGTAAAATGATTTTGAATCAATAAAAAAATGTAAAAAAAAAAAGACATTGAAACAACCTAAATGTCCATCAACAGATGGCTGGATAAAGAAGTTGTGATATACTCATACAATGGAATACTACGCAGCCATAAAAAAGAATAAAATAATTCCATTTGTTGCAATATGGATGGACCTGGAGATTGTTACATTAAGTGAAGTAAGCCAGAAAGAGCAAGACAAATACCATATGACATCACTTATATGTGAAATAAAAATATCACACAAATGAACTTATTTACTAAACAGAATCACACTCATCAGACTCACAGACACAGAAAGCAAGCTTATGGGTACCAAAGTGGAAAGCAGATGAGGGAGGAACCAATTAGATGTTTGGAATGAGCAGATACAAAATACTATATATAACAGATAAGCAACAGGGTGTTACGGTATGACACAGAGAACTATACTCACTATCCTGTAAATAAACCATAATGGGAAAGAATATGAAAAAGAATATGTATATATATATATGTAAAGCTGAATCACTTTGCTGTACACCAGAAACTTACACAATACTATAAATCAACTATAATTTAATTAAAATATTTTAAAAGAATAAAGATATTACACAATTAATTTTCACCTCGAAGAACTAGAAACAAAGAAAAAGCAAAGGTGAGGAAAGTAACAAAATAATAAAGATGAGACAAAAATAACTAAAATACAGACTAGTAATCCTGTATAAAAGATCAAGGATGGCAAAAATTGTGTCTTTTAAAGATAAAAATTGAAAAATCTCTGGTTGAATCGTGCAAAAAAATATAAGAAAGAGGATTCACATAAAAAAGCAGAGATTAAAGAAGAGATATTGCAACTGAAGTAACAGAAATTCAAATGATCAAAACAGACTACTATGAACAATTATATGCCAACATATTGGAAAATCCAGAAAAGAATGGATAAATTCCTACAAAAATACAACCTACCAAGACTGAATCATGAAGAATTGGAAAATACGGACAAATAATGAATAAAAAGATTGAGTCAGCAACCAAAACAACACAAAATAAAGCAAAAAAAGCCCACGAGCAGATGGCTTTATGGGTGAATTCTACAAGACATTTAAAGAAGAATTAATACCAATTCTCAAATTATTTGAAAAATGAAAGAAGGGAACACTTCCAAACTTATTTTGTGAGGCCAGCATTATCCTGATAGCAAAGCCAGATGAGGACAGTATAAGAAACAAAATTAGAATCAATATCTCAGATGAAGATACATACAAAAATCATCAAAAACATACAACAAAAAAATCTAACAGTACATTAAAAGAATCATATGGCATTATCAAGTGGGATTAATTCCTGGGATACTGGGATAGTTCAACACATAAAAATCAATGTTTATTGATTTGCTACATCACACTAACAGAATGAAGGATAAAATCGTGATAATCTCAACAGGTACAGAAAAGTCACTTAACAAACTTCAACTGCTTTTCATGGTAAAAAATATATTCTAAGTATAGAAGGAAAGCAATGCAACAAAATAAAGACCATAACAATGCAACAGCTAACCTCATACTCAAAAAAAGCTTGAAGGCTTTTCTCTAAAATCAGGAAAGCCATAAGAATTTCGACTCTCACTAATTCTACTCAACATTGTACAGGAAATCCCATGCAGAGAAATCAGTCATGAAAAATAAATGAAAGGCATTCAAATCAAAAAGGAAAAATAAAATTGTATCTTTTGGTAGATTACATAATCTTTTTATTGAAGTGTAGTGTATTTACAATATTATGTTAGTTTCAGGTGTACAGTAAAGTGACTTAGGTTTTGTCAGATTGTATGTATATATATATATATGAGTGTGTGTATATATACGTATATATATGCATGAAGACTCCTGCAAAAAAAGAGTAATAGCCAATGAAAACAGTACAGTTTCTGAATATAAAGTCAACGTACAAAATTTACTTGCATTTCTATATATTAACAATGAACTATCTAAAAATAAATTATCAAAACAATCTTATTTCCATTGGAACTATATATGCATGCATGTATGTATGTATGTAGGTAGGTATGTATGTATGTACGTATGCCTCATCTTTGGGGTATGTGTGTATATATATCTCTCTCATGAATGAACTTGGTAAAGCTGTAGGATACAAAATTTATATACAGAAATTAGTTGCAGTTTTATACACTAATAATGAAGTATCAGAAAAAGAAATTAAGAAAACAATCCCATTTACCATTCCAACAAAAATAATAAAATATCTAGGTATAAGCTATATCCTAAAGAGTACTTGTCCTCCAAAAACTGTATGATGCTCAGGAAGGAAATTGAAAATGACATGAACAGCTGGAAAGTTATACCATGTTTTTGGACTGAAGAATCAATATTGTTAAAATGATGATACTACCTAATGCAATGCACAGATGCTATGCAATCCACATCAAAATACTAATGGCATGATTCACAGAACTTGAACAGATAATTCTAAAGTTTGTATGGAAACACAAAAGACTCCAAGTAGCCAAAACAAACTTGAGAAAGAACAAACCTGGAGAAATCATATTCCCTCCCTTTAGACTATACTACAAAGCTACAGTAATCAAAAAAAGTATGGTACTGGTGCGAAACAGACACATATGTCCATGGAAGAGAATACAGAGTGTAGAAATAAACTCAGGGGTTTATGATCAATTAATCTCTAACAAAGGAGGGAAGAATATAAAATGGAGAAAATACAGTCACTTCAATGAGTGGTGCTGGGAAAACTGTATAGCTACATACAACAGAATGAAATTAGAACACTCTCTAACACCATATACAAAAATAAAATCAAAATCAGTTAAAGATCTAAATGTAAGACTGTGTACTCTAAAACTCCTAGAAGAAAACATAGGCAGAACACTCTTTGACATACATCACGGCAATATTTTTTTGGCTCTGGCTCCTAAAGTAAAGGAAATAAAAATAAAAATAAACAAATGGAACTTAATTAGTCAAAAGCTGTTGCATAGCAAAGGAAATCATTGACAAAATGAAAAAATGACCTACTGAATGGGAGAAAATATTTCCAAATGACATGATCGATAAGGGATTACTATCCAACATATATAGAGAGCTCATACAACTCAACATCAAAAAATGAACAACCTGATTTAAAAATGGGCAAACACATTGAATATACTCTTTTTTCCCCAAAGAGGACATGCAGATGGCCCATTTCTAATCATCAGGGAAATGCAAATCAAAACCACAAGGGGATATCACCTCACACTTGTCAGAGGGCTATTATCAGAAAGAACATGAGGGGTGGAGGGTGGGAAGGGATAGATGGGATTTCAAAATTGTTAAACAGATAAACAAGATTACACTGTATGGCACAGGGAAATATACACAAGATCTTACAGTAGCTCACAGAGAAAACAATGTGACAATGAATATACCTATGTTCATGTATAACTGAAAAATTGTGCTCTACACTGGAATTTGACACAACACTGTAAAATGATTTTGAATCAATAAAAAAATGTAAAAAAAAAAAGACATTGAAACAACCTAAATGTCCATCAACAGATGGCTGGATAAAGAAGTTGTGATATACTCATACAATGGAATACTACGCAGCCATAAAAAAGAATAAAATAATTCCATTTGTTGCAATATGGATGGACCTGGAGATTGTTACATTAAGTGAAGTAAGCCAGAAAGAGCAAGACAAATACCATATGACATCACTTATATGTGAAATAAAAATATCACACAAATGAACTTATTTACTAAACAGAATCAGACTCATCAGACTCACAGACACAGAAAGCAAGCTTATGGGTACCAAAGTGGAAAGCAGATGAGGGAGGAACCAATTAGAAGTTTGGAATGAGCAGATACAAAATACTATATATAACAGATAAGCAACAGGGTGTTACGGTATGACACAGAGAACTATACTCACTATCCTGTAAATAAACCATAATGGGAAAGAATATGAAAAAGAATATGTATATATATATATGTAAAGCTGAATCACTTTGCTGTACACCAGAAACTTACACAATACTATAAATCAACTATAATTTAATTAAAATATTTTAAAAGAATAAAGATATTACACAATTAATTTTCACCTCGAAGAACTAGAAAAAAAGAAAAAGCAAAGGTGAGGAAAGTAACAAAATAATAAAGATGAGACAAAAATAACTAAAATACAGACTAGTAATCCGGTATAAAAGATCAAGGATGGCAAAAATTGTGTCTTTTAAAGATAAAAATTGAAAAATCTCTGGTTGAATCGTGCAAAAAAATATAAGAAAGAGGATTCACATAAAAAAGCAGAGATTAAAGAAGAGATATTGCAACTGAAGTAACAGAAATTCAAATGATCAAAACAGACTACTATGAACAATTATATGCCAACATATTGGAAAATCCAGAAAAGAATGGATAAATTCCTACAAAAATACAACCTACCAAGACTGAATCATGAAGAATTGGAAAATACGGACAAATAATGAATAAAAAGATTGAGTCAGCAACCAAAACAACACAAAATAAAGCAAAAAAAGCCCACGAGCAGATGGCTTTATGGGTGAATTCTACAAGACATTTAAAGAAGAATTAATACCAATTCTCAAATTATTTGAAAAATGAAACAAGGGAACACTTCCAAACTTATTTTGTGAGGCCAGCATTATCCTGATAGCAAAGCCAGATGAGGACAGTATAAGAAACAAAATTAGAATCAATATCTCAGATGAAGATAGATACAAAAATCATCAAAAACATACAACAAAAAAATCTAACAGTACATTAAAAGAATCATATGGCATTATCAAGTGGGATTAATTCCTGGGATACCGGGATAGTTCAACACATAAAAATCAATGTTTATTGATTTGCTACATCACACTAACAGAATGAAGGATAAAATCGTGATAATCTCAACAGGTACAGAAAAGTCACTTAACAAACTTCAACTGCTTTTCATGGTAAAAAATATATTCTAAGTATAGAAGGAAAGCAATGCAACAAAATAAAGACCATAACAATGCAACAGCTAACCTCATACTCAAAAAAAGCTTGAAGGCTTTTCTCTAAAATCAGGAAAGCCATAAGAATTTCGACTCTCACTAATTCTACTCAACATTGTACAGGAAGTCCCATGCAGAGAAATCAGTCATGAAAAATAAATGAAAGGCATTCAAATCAAAAAGGAAAAATAAAATTGTATCTTTTGGTAGATTACATAATCTTTTTATTGAAGTGTAGTGTATTTACAATATTATGTTAGTTTCAGGTGTACAGTAAAGTGACTTAGGTTTTGTCAGATTGTATGTATATATATATATATGAGTGTGTGTATATATATGTATATATATGCCTGAAGACTCCTGCAAAAAAAGAGTAATAGCCAATGAAAACAGTACAGTTTCTGAATATAAAGTCAACGTACAAAATTTACTTGCATTTCTATATATTAACAATGAACTATCTAAAAATAAATTATCAAAACAATCTTATTTCCGTTGGAACTATATATGCATGCATGTATGTATGTATGTAGGTAGGTATGTATGTATGTACGTATGCCTCATCTTTGGGGTATGTGTGTATATATATCTCTCTCATGAATGAATTTGGTAAAGCTGTAGGATACAAAATTTATATACAGAAATTAGTTGCAGTTTTATACACTAATAATGAAGTATCAGAAAAAGAAATTAAGAAAACAATCCCATTTACCATTCCAACAAAAATAATAAAATATCTAGGTATAAGCTATATCCTAAAGAGTACTTGTCCTCCAAAAACTGTATGATGCTCAGGAAGGAAATTGAAAATGACATGAACAGCTGGAAAATTATACCATGTTTTTGGACTGAAGAATCAATATTGTTAAAATGATGATACTACCTCATGCAATGCACAGATGCTATGCAATCCACATCAAAATACTAATGGCATGATTCACAGAACTTGAACAGATAATTCTAAAGTTTGTATGGAAACACAAAAGACTCCAAGTAGCCAAAACAAACTTGAGAAAGAACAAACCTGGAGAAATCATATTCCCTCCCTTTAGACTATACTACAAAGCTACAGTAATCAAAAAAGTATGGTACTGGTGCGAAACAGACACATATGTCCATGGAAGAGAATACAGAGTGTAGAAATAAACTCAGGGGTTTATGATCAATTAATCTCTAACAAAGGAGGGAAGAATATAAAATGGAGAAAATACAGTCACTTCAATGAGTGGTGCTGGGAAAACTGTATAGCTACATACAACAGAATGAAATTAGAACACTCTCTAACACCATATACAAAAATAAAATCAAAATCAGTTAAAGATCTAAATGTAAGACTGTGTACTCTAAAACTCCTAGAAGAAAACATAGGCAGAACACTCTTTGACATACATCACGGCAATATTTTTTTGGCTCTGGCTCCTAAAGTAAAGGAAATAAAAATAAAAATAAACAAATGGAACTTAATTAGTCAAAAGCTGTTGCATAGCAAAGGAAATCATTGACAAAATGAAAAAATGACCTACTGAATGGGAGAAAATATTTCCAAATGACATGATCGATAAGGGATTACTATCCAACATATATAGAGAGCTCATACAACTCAACATCAAAAAATGAACAACCTGATTTAAAAATGGGCAAACACATTGAATATACTCTTTTTTCCCCAAAGAGGACATGCAGATGGCCCATTTCTAATCATCAGGGAAATGCAAATCAAAACCACAAGGGGATATCACCTCACACTTGTCAGAGGGCTATTATCAGAAAGAACATGAGGGGTGGAGGGTGGGAAGGGATAGATGGGATTTCAAAATTGTTAAACAGATAAACAAGATTACACTGTATGGCACAGGGAAATATACACAAGATCTTACAGTAGCTCACAGAGAAAACAATGTGACAATGAATATACCTATGTTCATGTATAACTGAAAAATTGTGCTCTACACTGGAATTTGACACAACACTGTAAAATGATTTTGAATCAATAAAAAAATGTAAAAAAAAAAGACATTGAAACAACCTAAATGTCCATCAACAGATGGCTGGATAAAGAAGTTGTGATATACTCATACAATGGAATACTACGCAGCCATAAAAAAGAATAAAATAATTCCATTTGTTGCAATATGGATGGACCTGGAGATTGTTACATTAAGTGAAGTAAGCCAGAAAGAGCAAGACAAATACCATATGACATCACTTATATGTGAAATAAAAATATCACACAAATGAACTTATTTACTAAACAGAATCAGACTCATCAGACTCACAGACACAGAAAGCAAGCTTATGGGTACCAAAGTGGAAAGCAGATGAGGGAGGAACCAATTAGAAGTTTGGAATTAGCAGATACAAAATACTATATATAACAGATAAGCAACAGGGTGTTACGGTATGACACAGAGAACTATACTCACTATCCTGTAAATAAACCATAATGGGAAAGAATATGAAAAAGAATATGTATATATATATATGTAAAGCTGAATCACTTTGCTGTACACCAGAAACTTGCACAATACTATAAATCAACTATAATTTTATTAAAATATTTTAAAAGAATAAAGATATTACACAATTAATTTTCACCTCGAAGAACTAGAAAAAAAGAAAAAGCAAAGGTGAGGAAAGTAACAAAATAATAAAGATGAGACAAAAATAACTAAAATACAGACTGGTAATCCTGTATAAAAGATCAAGGATGGCAAAAATTGCGTCTTTTAAAGATAAAAATTGAAAAATCTCTGGTTGAATCGTGCAAAAAAATATAAGAAAGAGGATTCACATAAAAAAGCAGAGATTAAAGAAGAGATATTGCAACTGAAGTAACAGAAATTCAAATGATCAAAACAGACTACTATGAACAATTATATGCCAACATATTGGAAAATCCAGAAAAGAATGGATAAATTCCTACAAAAATACAACCTACCAAGACTGAATCATGAAGAATTGGAAAATACGGACAAATAATGAATAAAAAGATTGAGTCAGCAACCAAAACAACACAAAATAAAGCAAAAAAAGCCCACGAGCAGATGGCTTTATGGGTGAATTCTACAAGACATTTAAAGAAGAATTAATACCAATTCTCAAATTATTTGAAAAATGAAAGAAGGGAACACTTCCAAACTTATTTTGTGAGGCCAGCATTATCCTGATAGCAAAGCCAGATGAGGACAGTATAAGAAACAAAATTATAATCAATATCTCAGATGAAGATACATACAAAAATCATCAAAAACATACAACAAAAAAATCTAACAGTACATTAAAAGAATCATATGGCATTATCAAGTGGGATTAATTCCTGGGATACCGGGATAGTTCAACACATAAAAATCAATGTTTATTGATTTGCTACATCACACTAACAGAATGAAGGATAAAATCGTGATAATCTCAACAGGTACAGAAAAGTCACTTAACAAACTTCAACTGCTTTTCATGGTAAAAAACATATTCAAAGTATAGAAGGAAAGCAATGCAAGAAAATAAAGACCATAACAATGCAAAAGCTAACCTCATACTCAAAAAAAGCTTGAAGGCTTTTCTCTAAAATCAGGAAAGCCATAAGAATTTCGACTCTCACTAATGCTACTCAACATTGTACATGAAGTCCCATGCAGAGAAATCAGTCATGAAAAATAAATGAAAGGCATTCAAATCAAAAAGGAAAAATAAAATTGTATCTTTTGGTAGATTACATAATCTTTTTATTGAAGTGTAGTGTATTTACAATATTATGTTAGTTTCAGGTGTACAGTAAAGTGACTTAGGTTTTTTCAGATTGTATGTATATATATATATATATGAGTGTGTGTATATATATGTATATATATGCCTGAAGACTCCTGCAAAAAAAGAGTAAGAGCCAATGAAAAGAGTACAGTTTCTGAATAGAAAGTCAACGTACAAAATTTACTTGCATTTCTATATATTAACAATGAACTATCTTAAAATAAATTATCAAAACAATCTTATTTCCGTTGGAACTATATATGCATGCATGTATGTATGTATGTAGGTAGGTATGTATGTATGTACGTATGCCTCATCTTTGGGGTATGTGTGTATATATATCTCTCTCATGAATGAATTTGGTAAAGCTGTAGGATACAAAATTTATATACAGAAATTAGTTGCAGTTTTATACACTAATAATGAAGTATCAGAAAAAGAAATTAAGAAAACAATCCCATTTACCATTCCAACAAAAATAATAAAATATCTAGGTATAAGCTATATCCTAAAGAGTACTTGTCCTCCAAAAACTGTATGATGCTCAGGAAGGAAATTGAAAATGACATGAACAGCTGGAAAGTTATACCATGTTTTTGGACTGAAGAATCAATATTGTTAAAATGATGATACTACCTCATGCAATGCACAGATGCTATGCAATCCACATCAAAATACTAATGGCATGATTCACAGAACTTGAACAGATAATTCTAAAGTTTGTATGGAAACACAAAAGACTCCAAGTAGCCAAAACAAACTTGAGAAAGAACAAACCTGGAGAAATCATATTCCCTCCCTTTAGACTATACTACAAAGCTACAGTAATCAAAAAAGTATGGTACTGGTGCGAAACAGACACATATGTCCATGGAAGAGAATACAGAGTGTAGAAATGAACTCAGGGGTTTATGATCAATTAATCTATAACAAAGGAGGGAAGAATATAAAATGGAGAAAATACAGTCACTTCAATGAGTGGTGCTGGGAAAACTGTATAGCTACATACAACAGAATGAAATTAGAACACTCTCTAACACCATATACAAAAATAAAATCAAAATCAGTTAAAGATCTAAATGTAAGACTGTGTACTCTAAAACTCCTAGGAGAAAACATAGGCAGAACACTCTTTGACATACATCACGGCAATATTTTTTTGGCTCTGGCTCCTAAAGTAAAGGAAATAAAAATAAAAATAAACAAATGGAACTTAATTAGTCAAAAGCTGTTGCATAGAAAAGGAAATCATTGACAAAATGAAAAAATGACCTACTGAATGGGAGAAAATATTTCCAAATGACATGATCGATAAGGGATTACTATCCAACATATATAGAGAGCTCATACAACTCAACATCAAAAAATGAACAACCTGATTTAAAAATGGGCAAACAAATTGAATATACTCTTTTTTCCCCAAAGAGGACATGCAGATGGCCCATTTCTAATCATCAGGGAAATGCAAATCAAAACCACAAGGGGATATCACCTCACACTTGTCAGAGGGCTATTATCAGAAAGAACATGAGGGGTGGAGGGTGGGAAGGGATAGATGGGATTTCAAAATTGTTAAACAGATAAACAAGATTACACTGTATGGCACAGGGAAATATACACAAGATCTTACAGTAGCTCACAGAGAAAAAAATGTGACAATGAATATACCTATGTTCATGTATAACTGAAAAATTGTGCTCTACACTGGAATTTGACACAACACTGTAAAATGATTTTGAATCAATAAAAAAATGTAAAAAAAAAAGACATTGAAACAACCTAAATGTCCATCAACAGATGGCTGGATAAAGAAGTTGTGATATACTCATACAATGGAATACTACGCAGCCATAAAAAAGAATAAAATAATTCCATTTGTTGCAATATGGATGGACCTGGAGATTGTTACATTAAGTGAAGTAAGCCAGAAAGAGCAAGACAAATACCATATGACATCACTTATATGTGAAATAAAAATATCACACAAATGAACTTATTTACTAAACAGAATCAGACTCATCAGACTCACAGACACAGAAAGCAAGCTTATGGGTACCAAAGTTAAAAGCAGATGAGGGAGGAACCAATTAGAAGTTTGGAATGAGCAGATACAAAATACTATATATAACAGATAAGCAACAGGGTGTTACGGTATGACACAGAGAACTATACTCACTATCCTGTAAATAAACCATAATGGGAAAGAATATGAAAAAGAATATGTATATATATATATATATATATATATATATATGTAAAGCTGAATCACTTTGCTGTACACCAGAAACTTACACAATACTATAAATCAACTATAATTTAATTAAAATATTTTAAAAGAATAAAGATATTACACAATTAATTTTCACCTCGAAGAACTAGAAACAAAGAAAAAGCAAAGGTGAGGAAAGTAACAAAATAATAAAGATGAGACAAAAATAACTAAAATACAGACTGGTAATCCTGTATAAAAGATCAAGGATGGCAAAAATTGCGTCTTTTAAAGATAAAAATTGAAAACTCTCTGGTTGAATCGTGCAAAAAAATATAAGAAAGAGAATTCACATAAAAAAGCAGAGATTAAAGAAGAGATATTGCAACTGAAGTAACAGAAATTCAAATGATCAAAACAGACTACTATGAACAATTATATGCCAACATATTGGAAAATCCAGAAAAGAATGGATAAATTCCTACAAAAATACAACCTACCAAGACTGAATCATGAAGAATTGGAAAATACGGACAAATAATGAATAAAAAGATTGAGTCAGCAACCAAAACAACACAAAATAAAGCAAAAAAAGCCCACGAGCAGATGGCTTTATGGGTGAATTCTACAAGACATTTAAAGAAGAATTAATACCAATTCTCAAATTATTTGAAAAATGAAAGAAGGGAACACTTCCAAACTTATTTTGTGAGGCCAGCATTATCCTGATAGCAAAGCCAGATGAGGACAGTATAAGAAACAAAATTAGAATCAATATCTCAGATGAAGATACATACAAAAATCATCAAAAACATACAACAAAAAAATCTAACAGTACATTAAAAGAATCATATGGCATTATCAAGTGGGATTAATTCCTGGGATACCGGGATAGTTCAACACATAAAAATCAATGTTTATTGATTTGCTACATCACACTAACAGAATGAAGGATAAAATCGTGATAATCTCAACAGGTACAGAAAAGTCACTTAACAAACTTCAACTGCTTTTCATGGTAAAAAACATATTCAAAGTATAGAAGGAAAGCAATGCAAGAAAATAAAGACCATAACAATGCAACAGCTAACCTCATACTCAAAAAAAGCTTGAAGGCTTTTCTCTAAAATCAGGAAAGCCATAAGAATTTCGACTCTCACTAATGCTACTCAACATTGTACATGAAGTCCCATGCAGAGAAATCAGTCATGAAAAATAAATGAAAGGCATTCAAATCAAAAAGGAAAAATAAAATTGTATCTTTTGGTAGATTACATAATCTTTTTATTGAAGTGTAGTGTATTTACAATATTATGTTAGTTTCAGGTGTACAGTAAAGTGACTTAGGTGTTTTCAGATTGTATGTATATATATATATATATATATATATATGAGTGTGTGTATATATATGTATATATATGCCTGAAGACTCCTGCAAAAAAAGAGTAATAGCCAATGAAAACAGTACAGTTTCTGAATATAAAGTCAACGTGCAAAATTTACTTGCATTTCTATATATTAACAATGAACTATCTAAAAATAAATTATCAAAATAATCTTATTTCCATTGGAACTATATATGCATGCATGTATGTATGTATGTAGGTAGGTATGTATGTATGTACGTATGCCTCATCTTTGGGGTATGTGTGTATATATATCTCTCTCATGAATGAATTTGGTAAAGCTGTAGGATACAAAATTTATATACAGAAATTAGTTGCAGTTTTATACACTAATAATGAAGTATCAGAAAAAGAAATTAAGAAAACAATCCTATTTACCATTCCAACAAAAATAATAAAATATCTAGGTATAAGCTATATCCTAAAGAGTACTTGTCCTCCAAAAACTGTATGATGCTCAGGAAGGAAATTGAAAATGACATGAACAGCTGGAAAGTTATACCATGTTTTTGGACTGAAGAATCAATATTGTTAAAATGATGATACTACCTCATGCAATGCACAGATGCTATGCAATCCACATCAAAATACTAATGGCATGATTCACAGAACTTGAACAGATAATTCTAAAGTTTGTATGGAAACACAAAAGACTCCAAGTAGCCAAAACAAACTTGAGAAAGAACAAACCTGGAGAAATCATATTCCCTCCCTTTAGACTATACTACAAAGCTACAGTAATCAAAAAAGTATGGTACTGGAGCGAAACAGACACATATGTCCATGGAAGAGAATACAGAGTGTAGAAATAAACTCAGGGGTTTATGATCAATTAATCTATAACAAAGGAGGGAATCATATAAAATAGAGAAAATACACTCACTTCAATGAGTGGTGCTGGGAAAACTGTATAGCTACATACAACAGAATGAAATTAGAACACTCTCTAACACCATATACAAAAATAAAATCAAAATCAGTTAAAGATCTAAATGTAAGACTGTGTACTCTAAAACTCCTAGAAGAAAACTTAGGCAGAACACTCTTTGACATACATCACGGCAATATTTTTTTGGCTCTGGCTCCTAAAGTAAAGGAAATAAAAATAAAAATAAACAAATGGAACTTAATTAGTCAAAAGCTGTTGCATAGCAAAGGAAATCATTGACAAAATGAAAAAATGACCTACTGAATGGGAGAAAATATTTCCAAATGACATGATCGATAAGGGATTACTATCCAACATATATAGAGAGCTCATACAACTCAACATCAAAAAATGAACAACCTGATTTAAAAATGGGCAAACACATTGAATATACTCTTTTTTCCCCAAAGAGGACATGCAGATGGCCCATTTCTAATCATCAGGGAAATGCAAATCAAAACCACAAGGGGATATCACCTCACACTTGTCAGAGGGCTATTATCAGAAAGAACATGAGGGGTGGAGGGTGGGAAGGGATAGATGGGATTTCAAAATTGTTAAACAGATAAACAAGATTACACTGTATGGCACAGGGAAATATACACAAGATCTTACAGTAGCTCACAGAGAAAACAATGTGACAATGAATATACCTATGTTCATGTATAACTGAAAAATTGTGCTCTACACTGGAATTTGACACAACACTGTAAAATGATTTTGAATCAATAAAAAAATGTAAAAAAAAAAGACATTGAAACAACCTAAATGTCCATCAACAGATGGCTGGATAAAGAAGTTGTGATATACTCATACAATGGAATACTACGCAGCCATAAAAAAGAATAAAATAATTCCATTTGTTGCAATATGGATGGACCTGGAGATTGTTACATTAAGTGAAGTAAGCCACAAAGAGCAAGACAAATACCATATGACATCACTTATATGTGAAATAAAAATATCACACAAATGAACTTATTTACTAAACAGAATCAGACTCATCAGACTCACAGACACAGAAAGCAAGCTTATGGGTACCAAAGTGGAAAGCAGATGAGGGAGGAACCAATTAGAAGTTTGGAATGAGCAGATACAAAATACTATATATAACAGATAAGCAACAGGGTGTTACGGTATGACACAGAGAACTATACTCACTATCCTGTAAATAAAACATAATGGGAAAGAATATGAAAAAGAATATGTATATATATATATGTAAAGCTGAATCACTTTGCTGTACTCCAGAAACTTACACAATACTATAAATCAACTATAATTTTATTAAAATATTTTAAAAGAATAAAGATATTACACAATTAATTTTCACCTCGAAGAACTAGAAAAAAAGAAAAAGCAAAGGTGAGGAAAGTAACAAAATAATAAAGATGAGACAAAAATAACTAAAATACAGACTAGTAATCCTGTATAAAAGATCAAGGATGGCAAAAATTGCGTCTTTTAAAGATAAAAATTGAAAAATCTCTGGTTGAATCGTGCAAAAAAATATAAGAAAGAGGATTCACATAAAAAAGCAGAGATTAAAGAAGAGATATTGCAACTGAAGTAACAGAAATTCAAATGATCAAAACAGACTACTATGAACAATTATATGCCAACATATTGGAAAATCCAGAAAAGAATGGATAAATTCCTACAAAAATACAACCTACCAAGACTGAATCATGAAGAATTGGAAAGTACGGACAAATAATGAATAAAAAGATTGAGTCAGCAACCAAAACAACACAAAATAAAGCAAAAAAAGCCCACGAGCAGATGGCTTTATGGGTGAATTCTACAAGACATTTAAAGAAGAATTAATACCAATTCTCAAATTATTTGAAAAATGAAAGAAGGGAACACTTCCAAACTTATTTTGTGAGGCCAGCATTATCCTGATAGCAAAGCCAGATGAGGACAGTATAAGAAACAAAATTAGAATCAATATCTCAGATGAAGATACATACAAAAATCATCAAAAACATACAACAAAAAAATCTAACAGTACATTAAAAGAATCATATGGCATTATCAAGTGGGATTAATTCCTGGGATACCGGGATAGTTCAACACATAAAAATCAATGTTTATTGATTTGCTACATCACACTAACAGAATGAAGGATAAAATCGTGATAATCTCAACAGGTACAGAAAAGTCACTTAACAAACTTCAACTGCTTTTCATGGTAAAAAATATATTCTAAGTACAGAAGGAAAGCAATGCAACAAAATAAAGACCATAACAATGCAACAGCTAACCTCATACTCAAAAAAAGCTTGAAGGCTTTTCTCTAAAATCAGGAAAGCTATAAGAATTTCGACTCTCACTAATTCTACTCAACATTGTACAGGAAGTCCCATGCAGAGAAATCAGTCATGAAAAATAAATGAAAGGCATTCAAATCAAAAAGGAAAAATAAAATTGTATCTTTTGGTAGATTACATAATCTTTTTATTGAAGTGTAGTGTATTTACAATATTATGTTAGTTTCAGGTGTACAGTAAAGTGACTTAGGTGTTTTCAGATTGTATGTATATATATATATATATATGAGTGTGTGTATATATATGTATATATATGCCTGAAGACTCCTGCAAAAAAAGAGTAATAGCCAATGAAAACAGTACAGTTTCTGAATATAAAGTCAACGTACAAAATTTACTTGCATTTCTATATATTAACAATGAACTATCTAAAAATAAATTATCAAAACAATCTTATTTCCGTTGGAACTATATATGCATGCATGTATGTATGTATGTAGGTAGGTATGTATGTATGTACGTATGCCTCATCTTTGGGGTATGTGTGTATATATATCTCTCTCATGAATGAATTTGGTAAAGCTGTAGGATACAAAATTTATATACAGAAATTAGTTGCAGTTTTATACACTAATAATGAAGTATCAGAAAAAGAAATTAAGAAAACAATCCCATTTACCATTCCAACAAAAATAATAAAATATCTAGGTATAAGCTATATCCTAAAGAGTACTTGTCCTCCAAAAACTGTATGATGCTCAGGAAGGAAATTGAAAATGACATGAACAGCTGGAAAGTTATACCATGTTTTTGGACTGAAGAATCAATATTGTTAAAATGATGATACTACCTCATGCAATGCACAGATGCTATGCAATCCACATCAAAATACTAATGGCATGATTCACAGAACTTGAACAGATAATTCTAAAGTTTGTATGGAAACACAAAAGACTCCAAGTAGCCAAAACAAACTTGAGAAAGAACAAACCTGGAGAAATCATATTCCCTCCCTTTAGACTATACTACAAAGCTACAGTAATCAAAAAAGTATGGTACTGGTGCGAAACAGACACATATGTCCATGGAAGAGAATACAGAGTGTAGAAATGAACTCAGGGGTTTATGATCAATTAATCTATAACAAAGGAGGGAAGAATATAAAATGGAGAAAATACAGTCACTTCAATGAGTGGTGCTGGGAAAACTGTATAGCTACATACAACAGAATGAAATTAGAACACTCTCTAACACCATATACAAAAATAAAATCAAAATCAGTTAAAGATCTAAATGTAAGACTGTGTACTCTAAAACTCCTAGGAGAAAACATAGGCAGAACACTCTTTGACATACATCACGGCAATATTTTTTTGGCTCTGGCTCCTAAAGTAAAGGAAATAAAAATAAAAATAAACAAATGGAACTTAATTAGTCAAAAGCTGTTGCATAGAAAAGGAAATCATTGACAAAATGAAAAAATGACCTACTGAATGGGAGAAAATATTTCCAAATGACATGATCGATAAGGGATTACTATCCAACATATATAGAGAGCTCATACAACTCAACATCAAAAAATGAACAACCTGATTTAAAAATGGGCAAACAAATTGAATATACTCTTTTTTCCCCAAAGAGGACATGCAGATGGCCCATTTCTAATCATCAGGGAAATGCAAATCAAAACCACAAGGGGATATCACCTCACACTTGTCAGAGGGCTATTATCAGAAAGAACATGAGGGGTGGAGGGTGGGAAGGGATAGATGGGATTTCAAAATTGTTAAACAGATAAACAAGATTACACTGTATGGCACAGGGAAATATACACAAGATCTTACAGTAGCTCACAGAGAAAAAAATGTGACAATGAATATACCTATGTTCATGTATAACTGAAAAATTGTGCTCTACACTGGAATTTGACACAACACTGTAAAATGATTTTGAATCAATAAAAAAATGTAAAAAAAAAAAAAGACATTGAAACAACCTAAATGTCCATCAACAGATGGCTGGATAAAGAAGTTGTGATATACTCATACAATGGAATACTACGCAGCCATAAAAAAGAATAAAATAATTCCATTTGTTGCAATATGGATGGACCTGGAGATTGTTACATTAAGTGAAGTAAGCCAGAAAGAGCAAGACAAATACCATATGACATCACTTATATGTGAAATAAAAATATCACACAAATGAACTTATTTACTAAACAGAATCAGACTCATCAGACTCACAGACACAGAAAGCAAGCTTATGGGTACCAAAGTGGAAAGCAGATGAGGGAGGAACCAATTAGAAGTTTGGAATTAGCAGATACAAAATACTATATATAACAGATAAGCAACAGGGTGTTACGGTATGACACAGAGAACTATACTCACTATCCTGTAAACAAACCATAATGGGAAAGAATATGAAAAAGAATATGTATATATATATATATATATATATATATATATATATATGTAAAGCTGAATCACTTTGCTGTACACCAGAAACTTACACAATACTATAAATCAACTATAATTTAATTAAAATATTTTAAAAGAATAAAGATATTACACAATTAATTTTCACCTCGAAGAACTAGAAACAAAGAAAAAGCAAAGGTGAGGAAAGTAACAAAATAATAAAGATGAGACAAAAATAACTAAAATACAGACTGGTAATCCTGTATAAAAGATCAAGGATGGCAAAAATTGCGTCTTTTAAAGATAAAAATTGAAAACTCTCTGGTTGAATCGTGCAAAAAAATATAAGAAAGAGAATTCACATAAAAAAGCAGAGATTAAAGAAGAGATATTGCAACTGAAGTAACAGAAATTCAAATGATCAAAACAGACTACTATGAACAATTATATGCCAACATATTGGAAAATCCAGAAAAGAATGGATAAATTCCTACAAAAATACAACCTACCAAGACTGAATCATGAAGAATTGGAAAATACGGACAAATAATGAATAAAAAGATTGAGTCAGCAACCAAAACAACACAAAATAAAGCAAAAAACGCCCACGAGCAGATGGCTTTATGGGTGAATTCTACAAGACATTTAAAGAAGAATTAATACCAATTCTCAAATTATTTGAAAAATGAAAGAAGGGAACACTTCCAAACTTATTTTGTGAGGCCAGCATTATCCTGATAGCAAAGCCAGATGAGGACAGTATAAGAAACAAAATTATAATCAATATCTCAGATGAAGATACATACAAAAATCATCAAAAACATACAACAAAAAAATCTAACAGTACATTAAAAGAATCATATGGCATTATCAAGTGGGATTAATTCCTGGGATACCGGGATAGTTCAACACATAAAAATCAATGTTTATTGATTTGCTACATCACACTAACAGAATGAAGGATAAAATCGTGATAATCTCAACAGGTACAGAAAAGTCACTTAACAAACTTCAACTGCTTTTCATGGTAAAAAACATATTCAAAGTATAGAAGGAAAGCAATGCAAGAAAATAAAGACCATAACAATGCAACAGCTAACCTCATACTCAAAAAAAGCTTGAAGGCTTTTCTCTAAAATCAGGAAAGCCATAAGAATTTCGACTCTCACTAATGCTACTCAACATTGTACATGAAGTCCCATGCAGAGAAATCAGTCATGAAAAATAAATGAAAGGCATTCAAATCAAAAAGGAAAAATAAAATTGTATCTTTTGGTAGATTACATAATCTTTTTATTGAAGTGTAGTGTATTTACAATATTATGTTAGTTTCAGGTGTACAGTAAAGTGACTTAGGTGTTTTCAGATTGTATGTATATATATATATATATATATATATATATATATATGAGTGTGTGTATATATATGTATATATATGCCTGAAGACTCCTGCAAAAAAAGAGTAATAGCCAATGAAAACAGTACAGTTTCTGAATAGAAAGTCAACGTACAAAATTTACTTGCATTTCTATATATTAACAATGAACTATCTAAAAATAAATTATCAAAATAATCTTATTTCCATTGGAACTATATATGCATGCATGTATGTATGTATGTAGGTAGGTATGTATGTATGTACGTATGCCTCATCTTTGGGGTATGTGTGTATATATATCTCTCTCATGAATGAATTTGGTAAAGCTGTAGGATACAAAATTTATATACAGAAATTAGTTGCAGTTTTATACACTAATAATGAAGTATCAGAAAAAGAAATTAAGAAAACAATCCCATTTACCATTCCAACAAAAATAATAAAATATCTAGGTATAAGCTATATCCTAAAGAGTACTTGTCCTCCAAAAACTGTATGATGCTCAGGAAGGAAATTGAAAATGACATGAACAGCTGGAAAGTTATACCATATTTTTGGACTGAAGAATCAATATTGTTAAAATGATGATACTACCTCATGCAATGCACAGATGCTATGCAATCCACATCAAAATACTAATGGCATGATTCACAGAACTTGAACAGATAATTCTAAAGTTTGTATGGAAACACAAAAGACTCCAAGTAGCCAAAACAATCTTGAGAAAGAACAAACCTGGAGAAATCATATTCCCTCCCTTTAGACTATACTACAAAGCTACAGTAATCAAAAAAGTATGGTACTGGTGCGAAACAGACACATATGTCCATGGAAGAGAATACAGAGTGTAGAAATAAACTCAGGGGTTTATGATCAATTAATCTATAACAAAGGAGGGAAGAATATAAAATAGAGAATATACAGTCACTTCAATGAGTGGTGCTGGGAAAACTGTATAGCTACATACAACAGAATGAAATTAGAACACTCTCTAACACCATATACAAAAATAAAATCAAAATCAGTTAAAGATCTAAATGTAAGACTGTGTACTCTAAAACTCCTAGAAGAAAACATAGGCAGAACACTCTTTGACATACATCACGGCAATATTTTTTTGGCTCTGGCTCCTAAAGTAAAGGAAATAAAAATAAAAATAAACAAATGGAACTTAATTAGTCAAAAGCTGTTGCATAGCAAAGGAAATCATTGACAAAATGAAAAAATGACCTACTGAATGGGAGAAAATATTTCCAAATGACATGATCGATAAGGGATTACTATCCAACATATATAGAGAGCTCATACAACTCAACATCAAAAAATGAACAACCTGATTTAAAAATGGGCAAACACATTGAATGTACTCTTTTTTCCCCAAAGAGGACATGCAGATGGCCCATTTCTAATCATCAGGGAAATGCAAATCAAAACCACAAGGGGATATCACCTCACACTTGTCAGAGGGCTATTATCAGAAAGAACATGAGGGGTGGAGGGTGGGAAGGGATAGATGGGATTTCAAAATTGTTAAACAGATAAACAAGATTACACTGTATGGCACAGGGAAATATACACAAGATCTTACAGTAGCTCACAGAGAAAACAATGTGACAATGAATATACCTATGTTCATGTATAACTGAAAAATTGTGCTCTACACTGGAATTTGACACAACACTGTAAAATGATTTTGAATCAATAAAAAAATGTAAAAAAAAAAGACATTGAAACAACCTAAATGTCCATCAACAGATGGCTGGATAAAGAAGTTGTGATATACTCATACAATGGAATACTACGCAGCCATAAAAAAGAATAAAATAATTCCATTTGTTGCAATATGGATGGACCTGGAGATTGTTACATTAAGTGAAGTAAGCCAGAAAGAGCAAGACAAATACCATATGACATCACTTATATGTGAAATAAAAATATCACACAAATGAACTTATTTACTAAACAGAATCAGACTCATCAGACTCACAGACACAGAAAGCAAGCTTATGGGTACCAAAGTGGAAAGCAGATGAGGGAGGAACCAATTAGAAGTTTGGAATTAGCAGATACAAAATACTATATATAACAGATAAGCAACAGGGTGTTACGGTATGACACAGAGAACTATACTCACTATCCTGTAAATAAACCATAATGGGAAAGAATATGAAAAAGAATATGTATATATATATATGTAAAGCTGAATCACTTTGCTGTACACCAGAAACTTACACAATACTATAAATCAACTATAATTTAATTAAAATATTTTAAAAGAATAAAGATATTACACAATTAATTTTCACCTCGAAGAACTAGAAAAAAAGAAAAAGCAAAGCTGAGGAAAGTAACAAAATAATAAACATGAGACAAAAATAACTAAAATACAGACTAGCAATCCTGCATAAAAGATCAAGGATGGCAAAAATTGTGTCTTTTAAAGATAAAAATTGAAAAATCTCTGGTTGAATCGTGCAAAAAAATATAAGAAAGAGAATTCACATAAAAAAGCAGAGATTAAAGAAGAGATATTGCAACTGAAGTAACAGAAATTCAAATGATCAAAACAGACTACTATGAACAATTATATGCCAACATATTGGAAAATCCAGAAAAGAATGGATAAATTCCTACAAAAATACAACCTACCAAGACTGAATCATGAAGAATTGGAAAATACGGACAAATAATGAATAAAAAGATTGAGTCAGCAACCAAAACAACACAAAATAAAGCAAAAAAAGCCCACGAGCAGATGGCTTTATGGGTGAATTCTACAAGACATTTAAAGAAGAATTAATACCAATTCTCAAATTATTTGAAAAATGAAAGAAGGGAACACTTCCAAACTTATTTTGTGAGGCCAGCATTATCCTGATAGCAAAGCCAGATGAGGACAGTATAAGAAACAAAATTAGAATCAATATCTCAGATGAAGATACATACAAAAATCATCAAAAACATACAACAAAAAAATCTAACAGTACATTAAAAGAATCATATGGCATTATCAAGTGGGATTAATTCCTGGGATACCGGGATAGTTCAACACATAAAAATCAATGTTTATTGATTTGCTACATCACACTAACAGAATGAAGGATAAAATCGTGATAATCTCAACAGGTACAGAAAAGTCACTTAACAAACTTCAACTGCTTTTCATGGTAAAAAATATATTCTAAGTATAGAAGGAAAGCAATGCAACAAAATAAAGACCATAACAATGCAACAGCTAACCTCATACTCAAAAAAAGCTTGAAGGCTTTTCTCTAAAATCAGGAAAGCCATAAGAATTTCGACTCTCACTAATTCTACTCAACATTGTACAGGAAGTCCCATGCAGAGAAATCAGTCATGAAAAATAAATGAAAGGCATTCAAATCAAAAAGGAAAAATAAAATTGTATCTTTTGGTAGATTACATAATCTTTTTATTGAAGTGTAGTGTATTTACAATATTATGTTAGTTTCAGGTGTACAGTAAAGTGACTTAGGTGTTTTCAGATTGTATGTATATATATATATATATGAGTGTGTGTATATATATGTATATATATGCCTGAAGACTCCTGCAAAAAAAGAGTAATAGCCAATGAAAACAGTACAGTTTCTGAATAGAAAGTCAACGTACAAAATTTACTTGCATTTCTATATATTAACAATGAACTATCTAAAAATAAATTATCAAAATAATCTTATTTCCATTGGAACTATATATGCATGCATGTATGTATGTATGTAGGTAGGTATGTATGTATGTACGTATGCCTCATCTTTGGGGTATGTGTGTATATATATCTCTCTCATGAATGAATTTGGTAAAGCTGTAGGATACAAAATTTATATACAGAAATTAGTTGCAGTTTTATACACTAATAATGAAGTATCAGAAAAAGAAATTAAGAAAACAATCCCATTTACCATTCCAACAAAAATAATAAAATATCTAGGTATAAGCTATATCCTAAAGAGTACTTGTCCTCCAAAAACTGTATGATGCTCAGGAAGGAAATTGAAAATGACATGAACAGCTGGAAAGTTATACCATGTTTTTGGACTGAAGAATCAATATTGTTAAAATGATGATACTACCTCATGCAATGCACAGATGCTATGCAATCCACATCAAAATACTAATGGCATGATTCACAGAACTTGAACAGATAATTCTAAAGTTTGTATGGAAACACAAAAGACTCCAAGTAGCCAAAACAAACTTGAGAAAGAACAAACCTGGAGAAATCATATTCCCTCCCTTTAGACTATACTACAAAGCTACAGTAATCAAAAAAGTATGGTACTGGAGCGAAACAGACACATATGTCCATGGAAGAGAATACAGAGTGTAGAAATAAACTCAGGGGTTTATGATCAATTAATCTATAACAAAGGAGGGAAGAATATAAAATGGAGAAAATACAGTCACTTCAATGAGTGGTGCTGGGAAAACTGTATAGCTACATACAACAGAATGAAATTAGAACACTCTCTAACACCATATACAAAAATAAAATCAAAATCAGTTAAAGATCTAAATGTAAGCCTGTGTACTCTAAAACTCCTTGAAGAAAACTTAGGCACAACACTCTTTGACATACATCACGGCAATATTTTTTTGGCTCTGGCTCCTAAAGTAAAGGAAATAAAAATAAAAATAAACAAATGGAACTTAATTAGTCAAAAGCTGTTGCATAGCAAAGGAAATCATTGACAAAATGAAAAAATGACCTACTGAATGGGAGAAAATATTTCCAAATGACATGATCGATAAGGGATTACTATCCAACATATATAGAGAGCTCATACAACTCAACATCAAAAAATGAACAACCTGATTTAAAAATGGGCAAACACATTGAATATACTCTTTTTTCCCCAAAGAGGACATGCAGATGGCCCATTTCTAATCATCAGGGAAATGCAAATCAAAACCACAAGGGGATATCACCTCACACTTGTCAGAGGGCTATTATCAGAAAGAACATGAGGGGTGGAGGGTGGGAAGGGATAGATGGGATTTCAAAATTGTTAAACAGATAAACAAGATTACACTGTATGGCACAGGGAAATATACACGAGATCTTACAGTAGCTCACAGAGAAAACAATGTGACAATGAATATACCTATGTTCATGTATAACTGAAAAATTGTGCTCTACACTGGAATTTGACACAACACTGTAAAATGATTTTGAATCAATAAAAAAATGTAAAAAAAAAAAGACATTGAAACAACCTAAATGTCCATCAACAGATGGCTGGATAAAGAAGTTGTGATATACTCATACAATGGAATACTACGCAGCCATAAAAAAGAATAAAATAATTCCATTTGTTGCAATATGGATGGACCTGGAGATTGTTACATTAAGTGAAGTAAGCCACAAAGAGCAAGACAAATACCATATGACATCACTTATATGTGAAATAAAAATATCACACAAATGAACTTATTTACTAAACAGAATCAGACTCATCAGACTCACAGACACAGAAAGCAAGCTTATGGGTACCAAAGTGGAAAGCAGATGAGGGAGGAACCAATTAGAAGTTTGGAATGAGCAGATACAAAATACTATATATAACAGATAAGCAACAGGGTGTTACGGTATGACACAGAGAACTATACTCACTATCCTGTAAATAAAACATAATGGGAAAGAATATGAAAAAGAATATGTATATATATATATGTAAAGCTGAATCACTTTGCTGTACTCCAGAAACTTACACAATACTATAAATCAACTATAATTTTATTAAAATATTTTAAAAGAATAAAGATATTACACAATTAATTTTCACCTCGAAGAACTAGAAAAAAAGAAAAAGCAAAGGTGAGGAAAGTAACAAAATAATAAAGATGAGACAAAAATAACTAAAATACAGACTAGTAATCCTGTATAAAAGATCAAGGATGGCAAAAATTGCGTCTTTTAAAGATAAAAATTGAAAAATCTCTGGTTGAATCGTGCAAAAAAATATAAGAAAGAGGATTCACATAAAAAAGCAGAGATTAAAGAAGAGATATTGCAACTGAAGTAACAGAAATTCAAATGATCAAAACAGACTACTATGAACAATTATATGCCAACATATTGGAAAATCCAGAAAAGAATGGATAAATTCCTACAAAAATACAACCTACCAAGACTGAATCATGAAGAATTGGAAAGTACGGACAAATAATGAATAAAAAGATTGAGTCAGCAACCAAAACAACACAAAATAAAGCAAAAAAAGCCCACGAGCAGATGGCTTTATGGGTGAATTCTACAAGACATTTAAAGAAGAATTAATACCAATTCTCAAATTATTTGAAAAATGAAAGAAGGGAACACTTCCAAACTTATTTTGTGAGGCCAGCATTATCCTGATAGCAAAGCCAGATGAGGACAGTATAAGAAACAAAATTATAATCAATATCTCAGATGAAGATACATACAAAAATCATCAAAAACATACAACAAAAAAATC
Organism: Vicugna pacos; assembly: GCF_048564905.1. Lineage (NCBI taxonomy): Eukaryota > Metazoa > Chordata > Mammalia > Artiodactyla > Camelidae > Vicugna > Vicugna pacos. The sequence continues at coordinate 3,152,690 of NC_132989.1, forward strand.
TAACAGTACATTAAAAGAATCATATGGCATTATCAAGTGGGATTAATTCCTGGGATACCGGGATAGTTCAACACATAAAAATCAATGTTTATTGATTTGCTACATCACACTAACAGAATGAAGGATAAAATCGTGATAATCTCAACAGGTACAGAAAAGTCACTTAACAAACTTCAACTGCTTTTCATGGTAAAAAATATATTCTAAGTACAGAAGGAAAGCAATGCAACAAAATAAAGACCATAACAATGCAACAGCTAACCTCATACTCAAAAAAAGCTTGAAGGCTTTTCTCTAAAATCAGGAAAGCTATAAGAATTTCGACTCTCACTAATTCTACTCAACATTGTACAGGAAGTCCCATGCAGAGAAATCAGTCATGAAAAATAAATGAAAGGCATTCAAATCAAAAAGGAAAAATAAAATTGTATCTTTTGGTAGATTACATAATCTTTTTATTGAAGTGTAGTGTATTTACAATATTATGTTAGTTTCAGGTGTACAGTAAAGTGACTTAGGTGTTTTCAGATTGTATGTATATATATATATATATATGAGTGTGTGTATATATATGTATATATATGCCTGAAGACTCCTGCAAAAAAAGAGTAATAGCCAATGAAAACAGTACAGTTTCTGAATATAAAGTCAACGTACAAAATTTACTTGCATTTCTATATATTAACAATGAACTATCTAAAAATAAATTATCAAAACAATCTTATTTCCGTTGGAACTATATATGCATGCATGTATGTATGTATGTAGGTAGGTATGTATGTATGTACGTATGCCTCATCTTTGGGGTATGTGTGTATATATATCTCTCTCATGAATGAATTTGGTAAAGCTGTAGGATACAAAATTTATATACAGAAATTAGTTGCAGTTTTATACACTAATAATGAAGTATCAGAAAAAGAAATTAAGAAAACAATCCCATTTACCATTCCAACAAAAATAATAAAATATCTAGGTATAAGCTATATCCTAAAGAGTACTTGTCCTCCAAAAACTGTATGATGCTCAGGAAGGAAATTGAAAATGACATGAACAGCTGGAAAGTTATACCATGTTTTTGGACTGAAGAATCAAAATTGTTAAAATGATGATACTACCTCATGCAATGCACAGATGCTATGCAATCCACATCAAAATACTAATGGCATGATTCACAGAACTTGAAGAGATAATTCTAAAGTTTGTATGGAAACACAAAAGACTCCAAGTAGCCAAAACAAACTTGAGAAAGAACAAACCTGGAGAAATCATATTCCCTCCCTTTAGACTATACTACAAAGCTACAGTAATCAAAAAAGTATGGTACTGGAGCGAAACAGACACATATGTCCATGGAAGAGAATACAGAGTGTAGAAATAAACTCAGGGGTTTATGATCAATTAATCTATAACAAAGGAGGGAAGAATATAAAATGGAGAAAATACAGTCACTTCAATGAGTGGTGCTGGGAAAACTGTATAGCTACATACAACAGAATGAAATTAGAACACTCTCTAACACCATATACAAAAATAAAATCAAAATCAGTTAAAGATCTAAATGTAAGACTGTGTACTCTAAAACTCCTTGAAGAAAACTTAGGCACAACACTCTTTGACATACATCACGGCAATATTTTTTTGGCTCTGGCTCCTAAAGTAAAGGAAATAAAAATAAAAATAAACAAATGGAACTTAATTAGTCAAAAGCTGTTGCATAGCAAAGGAAATCATTGACAAAATGAAAAAATGACCTACTGAATGGGAGAAAATATTTCCAAATGACATGATCGATAAGGGATTACTATCCAACATATATAGAGAGCTCATACAACTCAACATCAAAAAATGAACAACCTGATTTAAAAATGGGCAAACACATTGAATATACTCTTTTTTCCCCAAAGAGGACATGCAGATGGCCCATTTCTAATCATCAGGGAAATGCAAATCAAAACCACAAGGGGATATCACCTCACACTTGTCAGAGGGCTATTATCACAAAGAACATGAGGGGTGGAGGGTGGGAAGGGATAGATGGGATTTCAAAATTGTTAAACAGATAAACAAGATTACACTGTATGGCACAGGGAAATATACACGAGATCTTACAGTAGCTCACAGAGAAAACAATGTGACAATGAATATACCTATGTTCATGTATAACTGAAAAATTGTGCTCTACACTGGAATTTGACACAACACTGTAAAATGATTTTGAATCAATAAAAAAATGTAAAAAAAAAAAGACATTGAAACAACCTAAATGTCCATCAACAGATGGCTGGATAAAGAAGTTGTGATATACTCATACAATGGAATACTACGCAGCCATAAAAAAGAATAAAATAATTCCATTTGTTGCAATATGGATGGACCTGGAGATTGTTACATTAAGTGAAGTAAGCCACAAAGAGCAAGACAAATACCATATGACATCACTTATATGTGAAATAAAAATATCACACAAATGAACTTATTTACTAAACAGAATCAGACTCATCAGACTCACAGACACAGAAAGCAAGCTTATGGGTACCAAAGTGGAAAGCAGATGAGGGAGGAACCAATTAGAAGTTTGGAATGAGCAGATACAAAATACTATATATAACAGATAAGCAACAGGGTGTTACGGTATGACACAGAGAACTATACTCACTATCCTGTAAATAAAACATAATGGGAAAGAATATGAAAAAGAATATGTATATATATATATGTAAAGCTGAATCACTTTGCTGTACTCCAGAAACTTACACAATACTATAAATCAACTATAATTTTATTAAAATATTTTAAAAGAATAAAGATATTACACAATTAATTTTCACCTCGAAGAACTAGAAAAAAAGAAAAAGCAAAGGTGAGGAAAGTAACAAAATAATAAAGATGAGACAAAAATAACTAAAATACAGACTAGTAATCCTGTATAAAAGATCAAGGATGGCAAAAATTGCGTCTTTTAAAGATAAAAATTGAAAAATCTCTGGTTGAATCGTGCAAAAAAATATAAGAAAGAGGATTCACATAAAAAAGCAGAGATTAAAGAAGAGATATTGCAACTGAAGTAACAGAAATTCAAATGATCAAAACAGACTACTATGAACAATTATATGCCAACATATTGGAAAATCCAGAAAAGAATGGATAAATTCCTACAAAAATACAACCTACCAAGACTGAATCATGAAGAATTGGAAAGTACGGACAAATAATGAATAAAAAGATTGAGTCAGCAACCAAAACAACACAAAATAAAGCAAAAAAAGCCCACGAGCAGATGGCTTTATGGGTGAATTCTACAAGACATTTAAAGAAGAATTAATACCAATTCTCAAATTATTTGAAAAATGAAAGAAGGGAACACTTCCAAACTTATTTTGTGAGGCCAGCATTATCCTGATAGCAAAGCCAGATGAGGACAGTATAAGAAACAAAATTATAATCAATATCTCAGATGAAGATACATACAAAAATCATCAAAAACATACAACAAAAAAATCTAACAGTACATTAAAAGAATCATATGGCATTATCAAGTGGGATTAATTCCTGGGATACCGGGATAGTTCAACACATAAAAATCAATGTTTATTGATTTGCTACATCACACTAACAGAATGAAGGATAAAATCGTGATAATCTCAACAGGTACAGAAAAGTCACTTAACAAACTTCAACTGCTTTTCATGGTAAAAAATATATTCTAAGTACAGAAGGAAAGCAATGCAACAAAATAAAGACCATAACAATGCAACAGCTAACCTCATACTCAAAAAAAGCTTGAAGGCTTTTCTCTAAAATCAGGAAAGCTATAAGAATTTCGACTCTCACTAATTCTACTCAACATTGTACAGGAAGTCCCATGCAGAGAAATCAGTCATGAAAAATAAATGAAAGGCATTCAAATCAAAAAGGAAAAATAAAATTGTATCTTTTGGTAGATTACATAATCTTTTTATTGAAGTGTAGTGTATTTACAATATTATGTTAGTTTCAGGTGTACAGTAAAGTGACTTAGGTGTTTTCAGATTGTATGTATATATATATATATATATGAGTGTGTGTATATATATGTATATATATGCCTGAAGACTCCTGCAAAAAAAGAGTAATAGCCAATGAAAACAGTACAGTTTCTGAATATAAAGTCAACGTACAAAATTTACTTGCATTTCTATATATTAACAATGAACTATCTAAAAATAAATTATCAAAACAATCTTATTTCCGTTGGAACTATATATGCATGCATGTATGTATGTATGTAGGTAGGTATGTATGTATGTACGTATGCCTCATCTTTGGGGTATGTGTGTATATATATCTCTCTCATGAATGAATTTGGTAAAGCTGTAGGATACAAAATTTATATACAGAAATTAGTTGCAGTTTTATACACTAATAATGAAGTATCAGAAAAAGAAATTAAGAAAACAATCCCATTTACCATTCCAACAAAAATAATAAAATATCTAGGTATAAGCTATATCCTAAAGAGTACTTGTCCTCCAAAAACTGTATGATGCTCAGGAAGGAAATTGAAAATGACATGAACAGCTGGAAAGTTATACCATGTTTTTGGACTGAAGAATCAAAATTGTTAAAATGATGATACTACCTCATGCAATGCACAGATGCTATGCAATCCACATCAAAATACTAATGGCATGATTCACAGAACTTGAAGAGATAATTCTAAAGTTTGTATGGAAACACAAAAGACTCCAAGTAGCCAAAACAAACTTGAGAAAGAACAAACCTGGAGAAATCATATTCCCTCCCTTTAGACTATACTACAAAGCTACAGTAATCAAAAAAGTATGGTACTGGAGCGAAACAGACACATATGTCCATGGAAGAGAATACAGAGTGTAGAAATAAACTCAGGGGTTTATGATCAATTAATCTATAACAAAGGAGGGAAGAATATAAAATGGAGAAAATACAGTCACTTCAATGAGTGGTGCTGGGAAAACTGTATAGCTACATACAACAGAATGAAATTAGAACACTCTCTAACACCATATACAAAAATAAAATCAAAATCAGTTAAAGATCTAAATGTAAGACTGTGTACTCTAAAACTCCTTGAAGAAAACTTAGGCACAACACTCTTTGACATACATCACGGCAATATTTTTTTGGCTCTGGCTCCTAAAGTAAAGGAAATAAAAATAAAAATAAACAAATGGAACTTAATTAGTCAAAAGCTGTTGCATAGCAAAGGAAATCATTGACAAAATGAAAAAATGACCTACTGAATGGGAGAAAATATTTCCAAATGACATGATCGATAAGGGATTACTATCCAACATATATAGAGAGCTCATACAACTCAACATCAAAAAATGAACAACCTGATTTAAAAATGGGCAAACACATTGAATATACTCTTTTTTCCCCAAAGAGGACATGCAGATGGCCCATTTCTAATCATCAGGGAAATGCAAATCAAAACCACAAGGGGATATCACCTCACACTTGTCAGAGGGCTATTATCACAAAGAACATGAGGGGTGGAGGGTGGGAAGGGATAGATGGGATTTCAAAATTGTTAAACAGATAAACAAGATTACACTGTATGGCACAGGGAAATATACACGAGATCTTACAGTAGCTCACAGAGAAAACAATGTGACAATGAATATACCTATGTTCATGTATAACTGAAAAATTGTGCTCTACACTGGAATTTGACACAACACTGTAAAATGATTTTGAATCAATAAAAAAATGTAAAAAAAAAAAGACATTGAAACAACCTAAATGTCCATCAACAGATGGCTGGATAAAGAAGTTGTGATATACTCATACAATGGAATACTACGCAGCCATAAAAAAGAATAAAATAATTCCATTTGTTGCAATATGGATGGACCTGGAGATTGTTACATTAAGTGAAGTAAGCCAGAAAGAGCAAGACAAATACCATATGACATCACTTATATGTGAAATAAAAATATCACACAAATGAACTTATTTACTAAACAGAATCAGACTCATCAGACTCACAGACACAGAAAGCAAGCTTATGGGTACCAAAGTGGAAAGCAGATGAGGGAGGAACCAATTAGAAGTTTGGAATGAGCAGATACAAAATACTATATATAACAGATAAGCAACAGGGTGTTACGGTATGACACAGAGAACTATACTCACTATCCTGTAAATAAAACATAATGGGAAAGAATATGAAAAAGAATATGTATATATATATATGTAAAGCTGAATCACTTTGCTGTACTCCAGAAACTTACACAATACTATAAATCAACTATAATTTTATTAAAATATTTTAAAAGAATAAAGATATTACACAATTAATTTTCACCTCGAAGAACTAGAAAAAAAGAAAAAGCAAAGGTGAGGAAAGTAACAAAATAATAAAGATGAGACAAAAATAACTAAAATACAGACTAGTAATCCTGTATAAAAGATCAAGGATGGCAAAAATTGCGTCTTTTAAAGATAAAAATTGAAAAATCTCTGGTTGAATCGTGCAAAAAAATATAAGAAAGAGGATTCACATAAAAAAGCAGAGATTAAAGAAGAGATATTGCAACTGAAGTAACAGAAATTCAAATGATCAAAACAGACTACTATGAACAATTATATGCCAACATATTGGAAAATCCAGAAAAGAATGGATAAATTCCTACAAAAATACAACCTACCAAGACTGAATCATGAAGAATTGGAAAGTACGGACAAATAATGAATAAAAAGATTGAGTCAGCAACCAAAACAACACAAAATAAAGCAAAAAAAGCCCACGAGCAGATGGCTTTATGGGTGAATTCTACAAGACATTTAAAGAAGAATTAATACCAATTCTCAAATTATTTGAAAAATGAAAGAAGGGAACACTTCCAAACTTATTTTGTGAGGCCAGCATTATCCTGATAGCAAAGCCAGATGAGGACAGTATAAGAAACAAAATTAGAATCAATATCTCAGATGAAGATACATACAAAAATCATCAAAAACATACAACAAAAAAATCTAACAGTACATTAAAAGAATCATATGGCATTATCAAGTGGGATTAATTCCTGGGATACCGGGATAGTTCAACACATAAAAATCAATGTTTATTGATTTGCTACATCACACTAACAGAATGAAGGATAAAATCGTGATAATCTCAACAGGTACAGAAAAGTCACTTAACAAACTTCAACTGCTTTTCATGGTAAAAAATATATTCTAAGTACAGAAGGAAAGCAATGCAACAAAATAAAGACCATAACAATGCAACAGCTAACCTCATACTCAAAAAAAGCTTGAAGGCTTTTCTCTAAAATCAGGAAAGCTATAAGAATTTCGACTCTCACTAATTCTACTCAACATTGTACAGGAAGTCCCATGCAGAGAAATCAGTCATGAAAAATAAATGAAAGGCATTCAAATCAAAAAGGAAAAATAAAATTGTATCTTTTGGTAGATTACATAATCTTTTTATTGAAGTGTAGTGTATTTACAATATTATGTTAGTTTCAGGTGTACAGTAAAGTGACTTAGGTGTTTTCAGATTGTATGTATATATATATATATATATGAGTGTGTGTATATATATGTATATATATGCCTGAAGACTCCTGCAAAAAAAGAGTAATAGCCAATGAAAACAGTACAGTTTCTGAATATAAAGTCAACGTACAAAATTTACTTGCATTTCTATATATTAACAATGAACTATCTAAAAATAAATTATCAAAACAATCTTATTTCCGTTGGAACTATATATGCATGCATGTATGTATGTATGTAGGTAGGTATGTATGTATGTACGTATGCCTCATCTTTGGGGTATGTGTGTATATATATCTCTCTCATGAATGAATTTGGTAAAGCTGTAGGATACAAAATTTATATACAGAAATTAGTTGCAGTTTTATACACTAATAATGAAGTATCAGAAAAAGAAATTAAGAAAACAATCCCATTTACCATTCCAACAAAAATAATAAAATATCTAGGTATAAGCTATATCCTAAAGAGTACTTGTCCTCCAAAAACTGTATGATGCTCAGGAAGGAAATTGAAAATGACATGAACAGCTGGAAAGTTATACCATGTTTTTGGACTGAAGAATCAAAATTGTTAAAATGATGATACTACCTCATGCAATGCACAGATGCTATGCAATCCACATCAAAATACTAATGGCATGATTCACAGAACTTGAACAGATAATTCTAAAGTTTGTATGGAAACACAAAAGACTCCAAGTAGCCAAAACAAACTTGAGAAAGAACAAACCTGGAGAAATCATATTCCCTCCCTTTAGACTATACTACAAAGCTACAGTAATCAAAAAAGTATGGTACTGGTGCGAAACAGACACATATGTCCATGGAAGAGAATACAGAGTGTAGAAATGAACTCAGGGGTTTATGATCAATTAATCTATAACAAAGGAGGGAAGAATATAAAATGGAGAAAATACAGTCACTTCAATGAGTGGTGCTGGGAAAACTGTATAGCTACATACAACAGAATGAAATTAGAACACTCTCTAACACCATATACAAAAATAAAATCAAAATCAGTTAAAGATCTAAATGTAAGACTGTGTACTCTAAAACTCCTAGGAGAAAACATAGGCAGAACACTCTTTGACATACATCACGGCAATATTTTTTTGGCTCTGGCTCCTAAAGTAAAGGAAATAAAAATAAAAATAAACAAATGGAACTTAATTAGTCAACAGCTGTTGCATAGCAAAGGAAATCATTGACAAAATGAAAAAATGACCTACTGAATGGGAGAAAATATTTCCAAATGACATGATCGATAAGGGATTACTATCCAACATATATAGAGAGCTCATACAACTCAACATCAAAAAATGAACAACCTGATTTAAAAATGGGCAAACACATTGAATATACTCTTTTTTCCCCAAAGAGGACATGCAGATGGCCCATTTCTAATCATCAGGGAAATGCAAATCAAAACCACAAGGGGATATCACCTCACACTTGTCAGAGGGCTATTATCAGAAAGAACATGAGGGGTGGAGGGTGGGAAGGGATAGATGGGATTTCAAAATTGTTAAACAGATAAACAAGATTACACTGTATGGCACAGGGAAATATACACAAGATCTTACAGTAGCTCACAGAGAAAAAAATGTGACAATGAATATACCTATGTTCATGTATAACTGAAAAATTGTGCTCTACACTGGAATTTGACACAACACTGTAAAATGATTTTGAATCAATAAAAAAATGTAAAAAAAAAAAGACATTGAAACAACCTAAATGTCCATCAACAGATGGCTGGATAAAGAAGTTGTGATATACTCATACAATGGAATACTACGCAGCCATAAAAAAGAATAAAATAATTCCATTTGTTGCAATATGGATGGACCTGGAGATTGTTACATTAAGTGAAGTAAGCCAGAAAGAGCAAGACAAATACCATATGACATCACTTATATGTGAAATAAAAATATCACACAAATGAACTTATTTACTAAACAGAATCAGACTCATCAGACTCACAGACACAGAAAGCAAGCTTATGGGTACCAAAGTGGAAAGCAGATGAGGGAGGAACCAATTAGAAGTTTGGAATGAGCAGATACAAAATACTATATATAACAGATAAGCAACAGGGTGTTACGGTATGACACAGAGAACTATACTCACTATCCTGTAAATAAAACATAATGGGAAAGAATATGAAAAAGAATATGTATATATATATATGTAAAGCTGAATCACTTTGCTGTACTCCAGAAACTTACACAATACTATAAATCAACTATAATTTTATTAAAATATTTTAAAAGAATAAAGATATTACACAATTAATTTTCACCTCGAAGAACTAGAAAAAAAGAAAAAGCAAAGGTGAGGAAAGTAACAAAATAATAAAGATGAGACAAAAATAACTAAAATACAGACTAGTAATCCTGTATAAAAGATCAAGGATGGCAAAAATTGCGTCTTTTAAAGATAAAAATTGAAAAATCTCTGGTTGAATCGTGCAAAAAAATATAAGAAAGAGGATTCACATAAAAAAGCAGAGATTAAAGAAGAGATATTGCAACTGAAGTAACAGAAATTCAAATGATCAAAACAGACTACTATGAACAATTATATGCCAACATATTGGAAAATCCAGAAAAGAATGGATAAATTCCTACAAAAATACAACCTACCAAGACTGAATCATGAAGAATTGGAAAGTACGGACAAATAATGAATAAAAAGATTGAGTCAGCAACCAAAACAACACAAAATAAAGCAAAAAAAGCCCACGAGCAGATGGCTTTATGGGTGAATTCTACAAGACATTTAAAGAAGAATTAATACCAATTCTCAAATTATTTGAAAAATGAAAGAAGGGAACACTTCCAAACTTATTTTGTGAGGCCAGCATTATCCTGATAGCAAAGCCAGATGAGGACAGTATAAGAAACAAAATTATAATCAATATCTCAGATGAAGATACATACAAAAATCATCAAAAACATACAACAAAAAAATCTAACAGTACATTAAAAGAATCATATGGCATTATCAAGTGGGATTAATTCCTGGGATACCGGGATAGTTCAACACATAAAAATCAATGTTTATTGATTTGCTACATCACACTAACAGAATGAAGGATAAAATCGTGATAATCTCAACAGGTACAGAAAAGTCACTTAACAAACTTCAACTGCTTTTCATGGTAAAAAATATATTCTAAGTACAGAAGGAAAGCAATGCAACAAAATAAAGACCATAACAATGCAACAGCTAACCTCATACTCAAAAAAAGCTTGAAGGCTTTTCTCTAAAATCAGGAAAGCTATAAGAATTTCGACTCTCACTAATTCTACTCAACATTGTACAGGAAGTCCCATGCAGAGAAATCAGTCATGAAAAATAAATGAAAGGCATTCAAATCAAAAAGGAAAAATAAAATTGTATCTTTTGGTAGATTACATAATCTTTTTATTGAAGTGTAGTGTATTTACAATATTATGTTAGTTTCAGGTGTACAGTAAAGTGACTTAGGTGTTTTCAGATTGTATGTATATATATATATATATATGAGTGTGTGTATATATATGTATATATATGCCTGAAGACTCCTGCAAAAAAAGAGTAATAGCCAATGAAAACAGTACAGTTTCTGAATATAAAGTCAACGTACAAAATTTACTTGCATTTCTATATATTAACAATGAACTATCTAAAAATAAATTATCAAAACAATCTTATTTCCGTTGGAACTATATATGCATGCATGTATGTATGTATGTAGGTAGGTATGTATGTATGTACGTATGCCTCATCTTTGGGGTATGTGTGTATATATATCTCTCTCATGAATGAATTTGGTAAAGCTGTAGGATACAAAATTTATATACAGAAATTAGTTGCAGTTTTATACACTAATAATGAAGTATCAGAAAAAGAAATTAAGAAAACAATCCCATTTACCATTCCAACAAAAATAATAAAATATCTAGGTATAAGCTATATCCTAAAGAGTACTTGTCCTCCAAAAACTGTATGATGCTCAGGAAGGAAATTGAAAATGACATGAACAGCTGGAAAGTTATACCATGTTTTTGGACTGAAGAATCAAAATTGTTAAAATGATGATACTACCTCATGCAATGCACAGATGCTATGCAATCCACATCAAAATACTAATGGCATGATTCACAGAACTTGAACAGATAATTCTAAAGTTTGTATGGAAACACAAAAGACTCCAAGTAGCCAAAACAAACTTGAGAAAGAACAAACCTGGAGAAATCATATTCCCTCCCTTTAGACTATACTACAAAGCTACAGTAATCAAAAAAGTATGGTACTGGTGCGAAACAGACACATATGTCCATGGAAGAGAATACAGAGTGTAGAAATGAACTCAGGGGTTTATGATCAATTAATCTATAACAAAGGAGGGAAGAATATAAAATGGAGAAAATACAGTCACTTCAATGAGTGGTGCTGGGAAAACTGTATAGCTACATACAACAGAATGAAATTAGAACACTCTCTAACACCATATACAAAAATAAAATCAAAATCAGTTAAAGATCTAAATGTAAGACTGTGTACTCTAAAACTCCTAGGAGAAAACATAGGCAGAACACTCTTTGACATACATCACGGCAATATTTTTTTGGCTCTGGCTCCTAAAGTAAAGGAAATAAAAATAAAAATAAACAAATGGAACTTAATTAGTCAACAGCTGTTGCATAGCAAAGGAAATCATTGACAAAATGAAAAAATGACCTACTGAATGGGAGAAAATATTTCCAAATGACATGATCGATAAGGGATTACTATCCAACATATATAGAGAGCTCATACAACTCAACATCAAAAAATGAACAACCTGATTTAAAAATGGGCAAACACATTGAATATACTCTTTTTTCCCCAAAGAGGACATGCAGATGGCCCATTTCTAATCATCAGGGAAATGCAAATCAAAACCACAAGGGGATATCACCTCACACTTGTCAGAGGGCTATTATCAGAAAGAACATGAGGGGTGGAGGGTGGGAAGGGATAGATGGGATTTCAAAATTGTTAAACAGATAAACAAGATTACACTGTATGGCACAGGGAAATATACACAAGATCTTACAGTAGCTCACAGAGAAAAAAATGTGACAATGAATATACCTATGTTCATGTATAACTGAAAAATTGTGCTCTACACTGGAATTTGACACAACACTGTAAAATGATTTTGAATCAATAAAAAAATGTAAAAAAAAAAAGACATTGAAACAACCTAAATGTCCATCAACAGATGGCTGGATAAAGAAGTTGTGATATACTCATACAATGGAATACTACGCAGCCATAAAAAAGAATAAAATAATTCCATTTGTTGCAATATGGATGGACCTGGAGATTGTTACATTAAGTGAAGTAAGCCAGAAAGAGCAAGACAAATACCATATGACATCACTTATATGTGAAATAAAAATATCACACAAATGAACTTATTTACTAAACAGAATCAGACTCATCAGACTCACAGACACAGAAAGCAAGCTTATGGGTACCAAAGTGGAAAGCAGATGAGGGAGGAACCAATTAGAAGTTTGGAATTAGCAGATACAAAATACTATATATAACAGATAAGCAACAGGGTGTTACGGTATGACACAGAGAACTATACTCACTATCCTGTAAATAAACCATAATGGGAAAGAATATGAAAAAGAATATGTATATATATATATGTAAAGCTGAATCACTTTGCTGTACACCAGAAACTTACACAATACTATAAATCAACTATAATTTAATTAAAATATTTTAAAAGAATAAAGATATTACACAATTAATTTTCACCTCGAAGAACTAGAAACAAAGAAAAAGCAAAGGTGAGGAAAGTAACAAAATAATAAAGATGAGACAAAAATAACTAAAATACAGACTAGTAATCCTGTATAAAAGATCAAGGATGGCAAAAATTGTGTCTTTTAAAGATAAAAATTGAAAAATCTCTGGTTGAATCGTGCAAAAAAATATAAGAAAGAGGATTCACATAAAAAAGCAGAGATTAAAGAAGAGATATTGCAACTGAAGTAACAGAAATTCAAATGATCAAAACAGACTACTATGAACAATTATATGCCAACATATTGGAAAATCCAGAAAAGAATGGATAAATTCCTACAAAAATACAACCTACCAAGACTGAATCATGAAGAATTGGAAAATACGGACAAATAATGAAAAAAAAGATTGAGTCAGCAACCAAAACAACACAAAATAAAGCAAAAAAAGCCCACGAGCAGATGGCTTTATGGGTGAATTCTACAAGACATTTAAAGAAGAATTAATACCAATTCTCAAATTATTTGAAAAATGAAAGAAGGGAACACTTCCAAACTTATTTTGTGAGGCCAGCATTATCCTGATAGCAAAGCCAGATGAGGACAGTATAAGAAACAAAATTATAATCAATATCTCAGATGAAGATACATACAAAAATCATCAAAAACATACAACAAAAAAATCTAACAGTACATTAAAAGAATCATATGGCATTATCAAGTGGGATTAATTCCTGGGATACCGGGATAGTTCAACACATAAAAATCAATGTTTATTGATTTGCTACATCACACTAACAGAATGAAGGATAAAATCGTGATAATCTCAACAGGTACAGAAAAGTCACTTAACAAACTTCAACTGCTTTTCATGGTAAAAAACATATTCAAAGTATAGAAGGAAAGCAATGCAAGAAAATAAAGACCATAACAATGCAACAGCTAACCTCATACTCAAAAAAAGCTTGAAGGCTTTTCTCTAAAATCAGGAAAGCCATAAGAATTTCGACTCTCACTAATGCTACTCAACATTGTACATGAAGTCCCATGCAGAGAAATCAGTCATGAAAAATAAATGAAAGGCATTCAAATCAAAAAGGAAAAATAAAATTGTATCTTTTGGTAGATTACATAATCTTTTTATTGAAGTGTAGTGTATTTACAATATTATGTTAGTTTCAGGTGTACAGTAAAGTGACTTAGGTGTTTTCAGATTGTATGTATATATATATATATATATATATATATATGAGTGTGTGTATATATATGTATATATATGCCTGAAGACTCCTGCAAAAAAAGAGTAATAGCCAATGAAAACAGTACAGTTTCTGAATAGAAAGTCAACGTACAAAATTTACTTGCATTTCTATATATTAACAATGAACTATCTAAAAATAAATTATCAAAATAATCTTATTTCCATTGGAACTATATATGCATGCATGTATGTATGTATGTAGGTAGGTATGTATGTATGTACGTATGCCTCATCTTTGGGGTATGTGTGTATATATATCTCTCTCATGAATGAATTTGGTAAAGCTGTAGGATACAAAATTTATATACAGAAATTAGTTGCAGTTTTATACACTAATAATGAAGTATCAGAAAAAGAAATTAAGAAAACAATCCCATTTACCATTCCAACAAAAATAATAAAATATCTAGGTATAAGCTATATCCTAAAGAGTACTTGTCCTCCAAAAACTGTATGATGCTCAGGAAGGAAATTGAAAATGACATGAACAGCTGGAAAGTTATACCATGTTTTTGGACTGAAGAATCAATATTGTTAAAATGATGATACTACCTCATGCAATGCACAGATGCTATGCAATCCACATCAAAATACTAATGGCATGATTCACAGAACTTGAACAGATAATTCTAAAGTTTGTATGGAAACACAAAAGACTCCAAGTAGCCAAAACAAACTTGAGAAAGAACAAACCTGGAGAAATCATATTCCCTCCCTTTAGACTATACTACAAAGCTACAGTAATCAAAAAAGTATGGTACTGGAGCGAAACAGACACATATGTCCATGGAAGAGAATACAGAGTGTAGAAATAAACTCAGGGGTTTATGATCAATTAATCTATAACAAAGGAGGGAATAATATAAAATAGAGAAAATACACTCACTTCAATGAGTGGTGCTGGGAAAACTGTATAGCTACATACAACAGAATGAAATTAGAACACTCTCTAACACCATATACAAAAATAAAATCAAAATCAGTTAAAGATCTAAATGTAAGACTGTGTACTCTAAAACTCCTAGAAGAAAACTTAGGCAGAACACTCTTTGACATACATCACGGCAATATATTTTTGGCTCTGGCTCCTAAAGTAAAGGAAATAAAAATAAAAATAAACAAATGGAACTTAATTAGTCAAAAGCTGTTGCATAGCAAAGGAAATCATTGACAAAATGAAAAAATGACCTACTGAATGGGAGAAAATATTTCCAAATGACATGATCGATAAGGGATTACTATCCAACATATATAGAGAGCTCATACAACTCAACATCAAAAAATGAACAACCTGATTTAAAAATGGGCAAACACATTGAATATACTCTTTTTTCCCCAAAGAGGACATGCAGATGGCCCATTTCTAATCATCAGGGAAATGCAAATCAAAACCACAAGGGGATATCACCTCACACTTGTCAGAGGGCTATTATCAGAAAGAACATGAGGGGTGGAGGGTGGGAAGGGATAGATGGGATTTCAAAATTGTTAAACAGATAAACAAGATTACACTGTATGGCACAGGGAAATATACACGAGATCTTACAGTAGCTCACAGAGAAAACAATGTGACAATGAATATACCTATGTTCATGTATAACTGAAAAATTGTGCTCTACACTGGAATTTGACACAACACTGTAAAATGATTTTGAATCAATAAAAAAATGTAAAAAAAAAAGACATTGAAACAACCTAAATGTCCATCAACAGATGGCTGGATAAAGAAGTTGTGATATACTCATACAATGGAATACTACGCAGCCATAAAAAAGAATAAAATAATTCCATTTGTTGCAATATGGATGGACCTGGAGATTGTTACATTAAGTGAAGTAAGCCACAAAGAGCAAGACAAATACCATATGACATCACTTATATGTGAAATAAAAATATCACACAAATGAACTTATTTACTAAACAGAATCAGACTCATCAGACTCACAGACACAGAAAGCAAGCTTATGGGTACCAAAGTGGAAAGCAGATGAGGGAGGAACCAATTAGAAGTTTGGAATGAGCAGATACAAAATACTATATATAACAGATAAGCAACAGGGTGTTACGGTATGACACAGAGAACTATACTCACTATCCTGTAAATAAAACATAATGGGAAAGAATATGAAAAAGAATATGTATATATATATATGTAAAGCTGAATCACTTTGCTGTACTCCAGAAACTTACACAATACTATAAATCAACTATAATTTTATTAAAATATTTTAAAAGAATAAAGATATTACACAATTAATTTTCACCTCGAAGAACTAGAAAAAAAGAAAAAGCAAAGGTGAGGAAAGTAACAAAATAATAAAGATGAGACAAAAATAACTAAAATACAGACTAGTAATCCTGTATAAAAGATCAAGGATGGCAAAAATTGCGTCTTTTAAAGATAAAAATTGAAAAATCTCTGGTTGAATCGTGCAAAAAAATATAAGAAAGAGGATTCACATAAAAAAGCAGAGATTAAAGAAGAGATATTGCAACTGAAGTAACAGAAATTCAAATGATCAAAACAGACTACTATGAACAATTATATGCCAACATATTGGAAAATCCAGAAAAGAATGGATAAATTCCTACAAAAATACAACCTACCAAGACTGAATCATGAAGAATTGGAAAGTACGGACAAATAATGAATAAAAAGATTGAGTCAGCAACCAAAACAACACAAAATAAAGCAAAAAAAGCCCACGAGCAGATGGCTTTATGGGTGAATTCTACAAGACATTTAAAGAAGAATTAATACCAATTCTCAAATTATTTGAAAAATGAAAGAAGGGAACACTTCCAAACTTATTTTGTGAGGCCAGCATTATCCTGATAGCAAAGCCAGATGAGGACAGTATAAGAAACAAAATTAGAATCAATATCTCAGATGAAGATACATACAAAAATCATCAAAAACATACAACAAAAAAATCTAACAGTACATTAAAAGAATCATATGGCATTATCAAGTGGGATTAATTCCTGGGATACCGGGATAGTTCAACACATAAAAATCAATGTTTATTGATTTGCTACATCACACTAACAGAATGAAGGATAAAATCGTGATAATCTCAACAGGTACAGAAAAGTCACTTAACAAACTTCAACTGCTTTTCATGGTAAAAAATATATTCTAAGTACAGAAGGAAAGCAATGCAACAAAATAAAGACCATAACAATGCAACAGCTAACCTCATACTCAAAAAAAGCTTGAAGGCTTTTCTCTAAAATCAGGAAAGCTATAAGAATTTCGACTCTCACTAATTCTACTCAACATTGTACAGGAAGTCCCATGCAGAGAAATCAGTCATGAAAAATAAATGAAAGGCATTCAAATCAAAAAGGAAAAATAAAATTGTATCTTTTGGTAGATTACATAATCTTTTTATTGAAGTGTAGTGTATTTACAATATTATGTTAGTTTCAGGTGTACAGTAAAGTGACTTAGGTGTTTTCAGATTGTATGTATATATATATATATATATGAGTGTGTGTATATATATGTATATATATGCCTGAAGACTCCTGCAAAAAAAGAGTAATAGCCAATGAAAACAGTACAGTTTCTGAATATAAAGTCAACGTACAAAATTTACTTGCATTTCTATATATTAACAATGAACTATCTAAAAATAAATTATCAAAACAATCTTATTTCCGTTGGAACTATATATGCATGCATGTATGTATGTATGTAGGTAGGTATGTATGTATGTACGTATGCCTCATCTTTGGGGTATGTGTGTATATATATCTCTCTCATGAATGAATTTGGTAAAGCTGTAGGATACAAAATTTATATACAGAAATTAGTTGCAGTTTTATACATTAATAATGAAGTATCAGAAAAAGAAATTAAGAAAACAATCCCATTTACCATTCCAACAAAAATAATAAAATATCTAGGTATAAGCTATATCCTAAAGAGTACTTGTCCTCCAAAAACTGTATGATGCTCAGGAAGGAAATTGAAAATGACATGAACAGCTGGAAAGTTATACCATGTTTTTGGACTGAAGAATCAATATTGTTAAAATGATGATACTACCTCATGCAATGCACAGATGCTATGCAATCCACATCAAAATACTAATGGCATGATTCACAGAACTTGAACAGATAATTCTAAAGTTTGTATGGAAACACAAAAGACTCCAAGTAGCCAAAACAAACTTGAGAAAGAACAAACCTGGAGAAATCATATTCCCTCCCTTTAGACTATACTACAAAGCTACAGTAATCAAAAAAGTATGGTACTGGTGCGAAACAGACACATATGTCCATGGAAGAGAATACAGAGTGTAGAAATAAACTCAGGGGTTTATGATCAATTAATCTATAACAAAGGAGGGAAGAATATAAAATGGAGAAAATACAGTCACTTCAATGAGTGGTGCTGGGAAAACTGTATAGCTACATACAACAGAATGAAATTAGAACACTCTCTAACACCATATACAAAAATAAAATCAAAATCAGTTAAAGATCTAAATGTAAGACTGTGTACTCTAAAACTCCTAGAAGAAAACTTAGGCACAACACTCTTTGACATACATCACGGCAATATTTTTTTGGCTCTGGCTCCTAAAGTAAAGGAAATAAAAATAAAAATAAACAAATGGAACTTAATTAGTCAAAAGCTGTTGCATAGCAAAGGAAATCATTGACAAAATGAAAAAATGACCTACTGAATGGGAGAAAATATTTCCAAATGACATGATCGATTAGGGATTACTATCCAACATATATAGAGAGCTCATACAACTCAACATCAAAAAATGAACAACCTGATTTAAAAATGGGCAAACACATTGAATATACTCTTTTTTCCCCAAAGAGGACATGCAGATGGCCCATTTCTACTCATCAGGGAAATGCAAATCAAAACCACAAGGGGATATCACCTCACACTTGTCAGAGGGCTATTATCAGAAAGAACATGAGGGGTGGAGGGTGGGAAGGGATAGATGGGATTTCAAAATTGTTAAACAGATAAACAAGACTACACTGTATGGCACAGGGAAATATACACAAGATCTTACAGTAGCTCACAGAGAAAACAATGTGACAATGAATATACCTATGTTCATGTATAACTGAAAAATTGTGCTCTACACTGGAATTTGACACAACACTGTAAAATGATTTTGAATCAATAAAAAAATGTAAAAAAAAAAAGACATTGAAACAACCTAAATGTCCATCAACAGATGGCTGGATTAAGAAGTTGTGATATACTCATACAATGGAATACTACGCAGCCATAAAAAAGAATAAAATAATTCCATTTCTTGCAATATGGATGGACCTGGAGATTGTTACATTAAGTGAAGTAAGCCAGAAAGAGCAAGACAAATACCATATGACATCACTTATATGTGAAATAAAAATATCACACAAATGAACTAATTTACTAAACAGAATCAGACTCATCAGACTCACAGACACAGAAAGCAAGCTTATGGGTACCAAAGTGGAAAGCAGATGAGGGAGGAACCAATTAGAAGTTTGGAATTAGCAGATACAAAATACTATATATAACAGATAAGCAACAGGGTGTTACGGTATGACACAGAGAACTATACTCACTAACCTGTAAATAAAACATAATGGGAAAGAATATGAAAAAGAATATGTATATATATATATGTAAAGCTGAATCACTTTGCCGTACTCCAGATACTTACACACTACTATTAATCAACTATAATTTTATTAAAATATTTTAAAAGAATAAAGATATTGCACAATTAATTTTCACCTCGAAGAACTAGAAAAAAAGAAAACGCAAAGGTGAGGAAAGTAACAAAATAATAAAGATGAGACAAAAATAACTAAAATACAGACTAGTAATCCTGTATAAAAGATCAAGGATGGCAAAAATTGCGTCTTTTAAAGATAAAAATTGAAAAATCTCTGGTTGAATCGTGCAAAAAAATATAAGAAAGAGGATTCACATAAAAAAGCAGAGATTAAAGAAGAGATATTGCAACTGAAGTAACAGAAATTCAAATGATCAAAACAGACTACTATGAACAATTATATGCCAACATATTGGAAAATCCAGAAAAGAATGGATAAATTCCTACAAAAATACAACCTACCAAGACTGAATCATGAAGAATTGGAAAGTACGGACAAATAATGAATAAAAAGATTGAGTCAGCAACTAAAACAACACAAAATAAAGCAAAAAAAGCCCACGAGCAGATGGCTTTATGGGTGAATTCTACAAGACATTTAAAGAAGAATTAATACCAATTCTCAAATTATTTGAAAAATGAAAGAAGGGAACACTTCCAAACTTATTTTGTGAGGCCAGCATTATCCTGATAGCAAAGCCAGATGAGGACAGTATAAGAAACAAAATTATAATCAATATCTCAGATGAAGATACATACAAAAATCATCAAAAACATACAACAAAAAAATCTAACAGTACATTAAAAGAATCATATGGCATTATCAAGTGGGATTAATTCCTGGGATACCGGGATAGTTCAACACGTAAAAATCAATGTTTATTGATTTGCTACAACACACTAACAGAATGAAGGATAAAATCGTGATAATCTCAACAGGTACAGAAAAGTCACTTAACAAACTTCAACTGCTTTTCATGGTAAAAAATATATTCTAAGTATAGAAGGAAAGCAATGCAACAAAATAAAGACCATAACAATGCAACAGCTAACCTCATACTCAAAAAAAGCTTGAAGGCTTTTCTCTAAAATCAGGAAAGCTATAAGAATTTCGACTCTCACTAATTCTACTCAACATTGTACAGGAAGTCCCATGCAGAGAAATCAGTCATGAAAAATAAATGAAAGGCATTCAAATCAAAAAGGAAAAATAAAATTGTATCTTTTGGTAGATTACATAATCTTTTTATTGAAGTGTAGTGTATTTACAATATTATGTTAGTTTCAGGTGTACAGTAAAGTGACTTAGGTGTTTTCAGATTGTATGTATATATATATATATATATATGAGTGTGTGTATATATATGTATATATATGCCTGAAGACTCCTGCAAAAAAAGAGTAATAGCCAATGAAAACAGTACAGTTTCTGAATATAAAGTCAACGTACAAAATTTACTTGCATTTCTATATATTAACAATGAACTATCTAAAAATAAATTATCAAAACAATCTTATTTCCGTTGGAACTATATATGCATGCATGTATGTATGTATGTAGGTAGGTATGTATGTATGTACGTATGCCTCATCTTTGGGGTATGTGTGTATATATATCTCTCTCATGAATGAATTTGGTAAAGCTGTAGGATACAAAATTTATATACAGAAATTAGTTGCAGTTTTATACACTAATAATGAAGTATCAGAAAAAGAAATTAAGAAAACAATCCCATTTACCATTCCAACAAAAATAATAAAATATCTAGGTATAAGCTATATCCTAAAGAGTACTTGTCCTCCAAAAACTGTATGATGCTCAGGAAGGAAATTGAAAATGACATGAACAGCTGGAAAGTTATACCATGTTTTTGGACTGAAGAATCAATATTGTTAAAATGATGATACTACCTCATGCAATGCACAGATGCTATGCAATCCACATCAAAATACTAATGGCATGATTCACAGAACTTGAACAGATAATTCTAAAGTTTGTATGGAAACACAAAAGACTCCAAGTAGCCAAAACAAACTTGAGAAAGAACAAACCTGGAGAAATCATATTCCCTCCCTTTAGACTATACTACAAAGCTACAGTAATCAAAAAAGTATGGTACTGGTGCGAAACAGACACATATGTCCATGGAAGAGAATACAGAGTGTAGAAATAAACTCAGGGGTTTATGATCAATTAATCTATAACAAAGGAGGGAAGAATATAAAATGGAGAAAATACAGTCACTTCAATGAGTGGTGCTGGGAAAACTGTATAGCTACATACAACAGAATGAAATTAGAACACTCTCTAACACCATATACAAAAATAAAATCAAAATCAGTTAAAGATCTAAATGTAAGACTGTGTACTCTAAAACTCCTAGAAGAAAACTTAGGCACAACACTCTTTGACATACATCACGGCAATATTTTTTTGGCTCTGGCTCCTAAAGTAAAGGAAATAAAAATAAAAATAAACAAATGGAACTTAATTAGTCAAAAGCTGTTGCATAGCAAAGGAAATCATTGACAAAATGAAAAAATGACCTACTGAATGGGAGAAAATATTTCCAAATGACATGATCGATTAGGGATTACTATCCAACATATATAGAGAGCTCATACAACTCAACATCAAAAAATGAACAACCTGATTTAAAAATGGGCAAACACATTGAATATACTCTTTTTTCCCCAAAGAGGACATGCAGATGGCCCATTTCTAATCATCAGGGAAATGCAAATCAAAACCACAAGGGGATATCACCTCACACTTGTCAGAGGGCTATTATCAGAAAGAACATGAGGGGTGGAGGGTGGGAAGGGATAGATGGGATTTCAAAATTGTTAAACAGATAAACAAGACTACACTGTATGGCACAGGGAAATATACACAAGATCTTACAGTAGCTCACAGAGAAAACAATGTGACAATGAATATACCTATGTTCATGTATAACTGAAAAATTGTGCTCTACACTGGAATTTGACACAACACTGTAAAATGATTTTGAATCAATAAAAAAATGTAAAAAAAAAAAGACATTGAAACAACCTAAATGTCCATCAACAGATGGCTGGATAAAGAAGTTGTGATATACTCATACAATGGAATACTACGCAGCCATAAAAAAGAATAAAATAATTCCATTTCTTGCAATATGGATGGACCTGGAGATTGTTACATTAAGTGAAGTAAGCCAGAAAGAGCAAGACAAATACCATATGACATCACTTATATGTGAAATAAAAATATCACACAAATGAACTAATTTACTAAACAGAATCAGACTCATCAGACTCACAGACACAGAAAGCAAGCTTATGGGTACCAAAGTGGAAAGCAGATGAGGGAGGAACCAATTAGAAGTTTGGAATTAGCAGATACAAAATACTATATATAACAGATAAGCAACAGGGTGTTACGGTATGACACAGAGAACTATACTCACTAACCTGTAAATAAAACATAATGGGAAAGAATATGAAAAAGAATATGTATATATATATATGTAAAGCTGAATCACTTTGCCGTACTCCAGATACTTACACACTACTATTAATCAACTATAATTTTATTAAAATATTTTAAAAGAATAAAGATATTACACAATTAATTTTCACCTCGAAGAACTAGAAAAAAAGAAAACGCAAAGGTGAGGAAAGTAACAAAATAATAAAGATGAGACAAAAATAACTAAAATACAGACTAGTAATCCTGTATAAAAGATCAAGGATGGCAAAAATTGCGTCTTTTAAAGATAAAAATTGAAAAATCTCTGGTTGAATCGTGCAAAAAAATATAAGAAAGAGGATTCACATAAAAAAGCAGAGATTAAAGAAGAGATATTGCAACTGAAGTAACAGAAATTCAAATGATCAAAACAGACTACTATGAACAATTATATGCCAACATATTGGAAAATCCAGAAAAGAATGGATAAATTCCTACAAAAATACAACCTACCAAGACTGAATCATGAAGAATTGGAAAGTACGGACAAATAATGAATAAAAAGATTGAGTCAGCAACCAAAACAACACAAAATAAAGCAAAAAAAGCCCACGAGCAGATGGCTTTATGGGTGAATTCTACAAGACATTTAAAGAAGAATTAATACCAATTCTCAAATTATTTGAAAAATGAAAGAAGGGAACACTTCCAAACTTATTTTGTGAGGCCAGCATTATCCTGATAGCAAAGCCAGATGAGGACAGTATAAGAAACAAAATTAGAATCAATATCTCAGATGAAGATACATACAAAAATCATCAAAAACATACAACAAAAAAATCTAACAGTACATTAAAAGAATCATATGGCATTATCAAGTGGGATTAATTCCTGGGATACCGGGATAGTTCAACACGTAAAAATCAATGTTTATTGATTTGCTACATCACACTAACAGAATGAAGGATAAAATCGTGATAATCTCAACAGGTACAGAAAAGTCACTTAACAAACTTCAACTGCTTTTCATGGTAAAAAATATATTCTAAGTATAGAAGGAAAGCAATGCAACAAAATAAAGACCATAACAATGCAACAGCTAACCTCATACTCAAAAAAAGCTTGAAGGCTTTTCTCTAAAATCAGGAAAGCTATAAGAATTTCGACTCTCACTAATTCTACTCAACATTGTACAGGAAGTCCCATGCAGAGAAATCAGTCATGAAAAATAAATGAAAGGCATTCAAATCAAAAAGGAAAAATAAAATTGTATCTTTTGGTAGATTACATAATCTTTTTATTGAAGTGTAGTGTATTTACAATATTATGTTAGTTTCAGGTGTACAGTAAAGTGACTTAGGTGTTTTCAGATTGTATGTATATATATATATATATGAGTGTGTGTATATATATGTATATATATGCCTGAAGACTCCAGCAAAAAAAGAGTAATAGCCAATGAAAACAGTACAGTTTCTGAATATAAAGTCAACGTACAAAATTTACTTGCATTTCTATATATTAACAATGAACTATCTAAAAATAAATTATCAAAACAATCATATTTCCGTTGGAACTATATATGCATGCATGTATGTATGTATGTAGGTAGGTATGTATGTATGTACGTATGCCTCATCTTTGGGGTATGTGTGTATATATATCTCTCTCATGAATGAATTTGGTAAAGCTGTAGGATACAAAATTTATATACAGAAATTAGTTGCAGTTTTATACACTAATAATGAAGTATCAGAAAAAGAAATTAAGAAAACAATCCCATTTACCATTCCAACAAAAATAATAAAATATCTAGGTATAAGCTATATCCTAAAGAGTACTTGTCCTCCAAAAACTGTATGATGCTCAGGAAGGAAATTGAAAATGACATGAACAGCTGGAAAGTTATACCATGTTTTTGGACTGAAGAATCAATATTGTTAAAATGATGATACTACCTCATGCAATGCACAGATGCTATGCAATCCACATCAAAATACTAATGGCATGATTCACAGAACTTGAACAGATAATTCTAAAGTTTGTATGGAAACACAAAAGACTCCAAGTAGCCAAAACAAACTTGAGAAAGAACAAACCTGGAGAAATCATATTCCCTCCCTTTAGACTATACTACAAAGCTACAGTAATCAAAAAAGTATGGTACTGGTGCAAAACAGACACATATGTCCATGGAAGAGAATACAGAGTGTAGAAATAAACTCAGGGGTTTATGATCAATTAATCTCTAACAAAGGAGGGAAGAATATAAAATGGAGAAAATACAGTCACTTCAATGAGTGGTGCTGGGAAAACTGTATAGCTACATACAACAGAATGAAATTAGAACACTCTCTAACACCATATACAAAAATAAAATCAAAATCAGTTAAAGATCTAAATGTAAGACTGTGTACTCTAAAACTCCTAGAAGAAAACTTAGGCACAACACTCCTTGACATACATCACGGCAATATTTTTTTGGCTCTGGCTCCTAAAGTAAAGGAAATAAAAATAAAAATAAACAAATGGAACTTAATTAGTCAAAAGCTGTTGCATAGCAAAGGAAATCATTGACAAAATGAAAAAATGACCTACTGAATGGGAGAAAATATTTCCAAATGACATGATCGATTAGGGATTACTATCCAACATATATAGAGAGCTCATACAACTCAACATCAAAAAATGAACAACCTGATTTAAAAATGGGCAAACACATTGAATATACTCTTTTTTCCCCAAAGAGGACATGCAGATGGCCCATTTCTAATCATCAGGGAAATGCAAATCAAAACCACAAGGGGATATCACCTCACACTTGTCAGAGGGCTATTATCAGAAAGAACATGAGGGGTGGAGGGTGGGAAGGGATAGATGGGATTTCAAAATTGTTAAACAGATAAACAAGACTACACTGTATGGCACAGGGAAATATACACAAGATCTTACAGTAGCTCACAGAGAAAACAATGTGACAATGAATATACCTATGTTCATGTATAACTGAAAAATTGTGCTCTACACTGGAATTTGACACAACACTGTAAAATGATTTTGAATCAATAAAAAAATGTAAAAAAAAAAAGACATTGAAACAACCTAAATGTCCATCAACAGATGGCTGGATAAAGAAGTTGTGATATACTCATACAATGGAATACTACGCAGCCATAAAAAAGAATAAAATAATTCCATTTCTTGCAATATGGATGGACCTGGAGATTGTTACATTAAGTGAAGTAAGCCAGAAAGAGCAAGACAAATACCATATGACATCACTTATATGTGAAATAAAAATATCACACAAATGAACTAATTTACTAAACAGAATCAGACTCATCAGACTCACAGACACAGAAAGCAAGCTT
Organism: Vicugna pacos; assembly: GCF_048564905.1. Taxonomy (NCBI): domain Eukaryota; kingdom Metazoa; phylum Chordata; class Mammalia; order Artiodactyla; family Camelidae; genus Vicugna; species Vicugna pacos. Next base: position 3,179,751 of record NC_132989.1, read on the forward strand.
ATGGGTACCAAAGTGGAAAGCAGATGAGGGAGGAACCAATTAGAAGTTTGGAATTAGCAGATACAAAATACTATTTATAACAGATAAGCAACAGGGTGTTACGGTATGACACAGAGAACTATACTCACTAACCTGTAAATAAAACATAATGGGAAAGAATATGAAAAAGAATATGTATATATATATATGTAAAGCTGAATCACTTTGCCGTACTCCAGAAACTTACACACTACTATTAATCAACTATAATTTTATTAAAATATTTTAATAGAATAAAGATATTACACAATTAATTTTCACCTCGAAGAACTAGAAAAAAAGAAAACGCAAAGGTGAGGAAAGTAACAAAATAATAAAGATGAGACAAAAATAACTAAAATACAGACTAGTAATCCTGTATAAAAGATCAAGGATGGCAAAAATTGCGTCTTTTAAAGATAAAAATTGAAAAATCTCTGGTTGAATCGTGCAAAAAAATATAAGAAAGAGGATTCACATAAAAAAGCAGAGATTAAAGAAGAGATATTGCAACTGAAGTAACAGAAATTCAAATGATCAAAACAGACTACTATGAACAATTATATGCCAACATATTGGAAAATCCAGAAAAGAATGGATAAATTCCTACAAAAATACAACCTACCAAGACTGAATCATGAAGAATTGGAAAGTACGGACAAATAATGAATAAAAAGATTGAGTCAGCAACCAAAACAACACAAAATAAAGCAAAAAAAGCCCACGAGCAGATGGCTTTATGGGTGAATTCTACAAGACATTTAAAGAAGAATTAATACCAATTCTCAAATTATTTGAAAAATGAAAGAAGGGAACACTTCCAAACTTATTTTGTGAGGCCAGCATTATCCTGATAGCAAAGCCAGATGAGGACAGTATAAGAAACAAAATTAGAATCAATATCTCAGATGAAGATACATACAAAAATCATCAAAAACATACAACAAAAAAATCTAACAGTACATTAAAAGAATCATATGGCATTATCAAGTGGGATTAATTCCTGGGATACCGGGATAGTTCAACACGTAAAAATCAATGTTTATTGATTTGCTACATCACACTAACAGAATGAAGGATAAAATCGTGATAATCTCAACAGGTACAGAAAAGTCACTTAACAAACTTCAACTGCTTTTCATGGTAAAAAATATATTCTAAGTATAGAAGGAAAGCAATGCAACAAAATAAAGACCATAACAATGCAACAGCTAACCTCATACTCAAAAAAAGCTTGAAGGCTTTTCTCTAAAATCAGGAAAGCTATAAGAATTTCGACTCTCACTAATTCTACTCAACATTGTACAGGAAGTCCCATGCAGAGAAATCAGTCATGAAAAATAAATGAAAGGCATTCAAATCAAAAAGGAAAAATAAAATTGTATCTTTTGGTAGATTACATAATCTTTTTATTGAAGTGTAGTGTATTTACAATATTATGTTAGTTTCAGGTGTACAGTAAAGTGACTTAGGTGTTTTCAGATTGTATGTATATATATATATATATGAGTGTGTGTATATATATGTATATATATGCCTGAAGACTCCTGCAAAAAAAGAGTAATAGCCAATGAAAACAGTACAGTTTCTGAATATAAAGTCAACGTACAAAATTTACTTGCATTTCTATATATTAACAATGAACTATCTAAAAATAAATTATCAAAACAATCTTATTTCCGTTGGAACTATATATGCATGCATGTATGTATGTATGTAGGTAGGTATGTATGTATGTACGTATGCCTCATCTTTGGGGTATGTGTGTATATATATCTCTCTCATGAATGAATTTGGTAAAGCTGTAGGATACAAAATTTATATACAGAAATTAGTTGCAGTTTTATACACTAATAATGAAGTATCAGAAGAAGGAATTAAGAAAACAATCCCATTTACCATTCCAACAAAAATAATAAAATATCTAGGTATAAGCTATATCCTAAAGAGTACTTGTCCTCCAAAAACTGTATGATGCTCAGGAAGGAAATTGAAAATGACATGAACAGCTGGAAAGTTATACCATGTTTTTGGACTGAAGAATCAATATTGTTAAAATGATGATACTACCTCATGCAATGCACAGATGCTATGCAATCCACATCAAAATACTAATGGCATGATTCACAGAACTTGAACAGATAATTCTAAAGTTTGTATGGAAACACAAAAGACTCCAAGTAGCCAAAACAAACTTGAGAAAGAACAAACCTGGAGAAATCATATTCCCTCCCTTTAGACTATACTACAAAGCTACAGTAATCAAAAAAGTATGGTACTGGTGCGAAACAGACACATATGTCCATGGAAGAGAATACAGAGTGTAGAAATAAACTCAGGGGTTTATGATCAATTAATCTCTAACAAAGGAGGGAAGAATATAAAATGGAGAAAATACAGTCACTTCAATGAGTGGTGCTGGGAAAACTGTATAGCTACATACAACAGAATGAAATTAGAACACTCTCTAACACCATATACAAAAATAAAATCAAAATCAGTTAAAGATCTAAATGTAAGACTGTGTACTCTAAAACTCCTAGAAGAAAACTTAGGCAGAACACTCTTTGACATACATCACGGCAATATTTTTTTGGCTCTGGCTCCTAAAGTAAAGGAAATAAAAATAAAAATAAACAAATGGAACTTAATTAGTCAAAAGCTGTTGCATAGCAAAGGAAATCATTGACAAAATGAAAAAATGACCTACTGAATGGGAGAAAATATTTCCAAATGACATGATCGATAAGGGATTACTATCCAACATATATAGAGAGCTCATACAACTCAACATCAAAAAATGAACAACCTGATTTAAAAATGGGCAAACACATTGAATATACTCTTTTTTCCCCAAAGAGGACATGCAGATGGCCCATTTCTAATCATCAGGGAAATGCAAATCAAAACCACAAGGGGATATCACCTCACACTTGTCAGAGGGCTATTATCAGAAAGAACATGAGGGGTGGAGGGTGGGAAGGGATAGATGGGATTTCAAAATTGTTAAACAGATAAACAAGATTACACTGTATGGCACAGGGAAATATACACAAGATCTTACAGTAGCTCACAGAGAAAACAATGTGACAATGAATATACCTATGTTCATGTATAACTGAAAAATTGTGCTCTACACTGGAAGTTGACACAACACTGTAAAAAGATTTTGAATCAATAAAAAAATGTAAAAAAAAAACAAGACATTGAAACAACCTAAATGTCCATCAACAGATGGCTGGATAAATAAGTTGTGATATATTCATACAATGGAATACTACGCAGCCATTAAAAAGGATAAAATAATTCCATTTGTTGCCATATGGATGGACCTGGAGATTGTTACATTAAGTGAAGTAAGCCAGAAAGAGCAAGACAAATACCATATGACATCACTTATATGTGAAATAAAAATATCACACAAATGAACTTATTTACTAAACAGAATCAGACTCATCAGACTCACAGACACAGAAAGCAAGCTTATGGGTACCAAAGTGGAAAGCAGATGAGGGAGGAACCAATTAGAAGTTTGGAATGAGCAGATACAAAATACTATATATAACAGATAAGCAACAGGGTGTTACGGTATGACACAGAGAACTATACTCACTATCCTGTAAATAAACCATAATGGGAAAGAATATGAAAAAGAATATGTATATATATATATATGTAAAGCTGAATCACTTTGCTGTACACCAGAAACTTACACAATACTATAAATCAACTATAATTTAATTAAAATATTTTAAAAGAATAAAGATATTACACAATTAATTTTCACCTCGAAGAACTAGAAACAAAGAAAAAGCAAAGGTGAGGAAAGTAACAAAATAATAAAGATGAGACAAAAATAACTAAAATACAGACTAGTAATCCTGTATAAAAGATCAAGGATGGCAAAAATTGCGTCTTTTAAAGATAAAAATTGAAAAATCTCTGGTTGAATCGTGCAAAAAAATATAAGAAAGAGGATTCACATAAAAAAGCAGAGATTAAAGAAGAGATATTGCAACTGAAGTAACAGAAATTCAAATGATCAAAACAGACTACTATGAACAATTATATGCCAACATATTGGAAAATCCAGAAAAGAATGGATAAATTCCTACAAAAATACAACCTACCAAGACTGAATCATGAAGAATTGGAAAATACGGACAAATAATGAATAAAAAGATTGAGTCAGCAACCAAAACAACACAAAATAAAGCAAAAAAAGCCCACGAGCAGATGGCTTTATGGGTGAATTCTACAAGACATTTAAAGAAGAATTAATACCAATTCTCAAATTATTTGAAAAATGAAAGAAGGGAACACTTCCAAACTTATTTTGTGAGGCCAGCATTATCCTAATAGCAAAGACAGATGAGGACAGTATAAGAAACAAAATTATAATCAATATCTCAGATGAAGATACATACAAAAATCATCAAAAACTTACAACAAAAAAATCAAACTGTACTTTAAAAGAATCATATGGCATTATCAAGTGGGATTAATTCCTGGGATACCGGGATAGTTCAACACATAAAAATCAATGTTTATTGATTTGCTACATCACACTAACAGAATGAAGGATAAAATCGTGATAATCTCAACAGGTACAGAAAAGTCACTTAACAAACTTCAACTGCTTTTCATGGTAAAAAAAATATTCTAAGTATAGAAGGAAAGCAATGCAACAAAATAAAGACCATAACAATGCAACAGCTAACCTCATACTCAAAAAAAGCTTGAAGGCTTTTCTCTAAAATCAGGAAAGCCATAAGAATTTCGACTCTCACTAATTCTACTCAACATTGTACAGGAAATCCCATGCAGAGAAATCAGTCATGAAAAATAAATGAAAGGCATTCAAATCAAAAAGGAAAAATAAAATTGTATCTTTTGGTAGATTACATAATCTTTTTATTGAAGTGTAGTGTATTTACAATATTATGTTAGTTTCAGGTGTACAGTAAAGTGACTTAGGTGTTTTCAGATTGTATGTATATATATATATATGAGTGTGTGTATATATATGTATATATATGCCTGAAGACTCCTGCAAAAAAAGAGTAATAGCCAATGAAAACAGTACAGTTTCTGAATATAAAGTCAACGTACAAAATTTACTTGCATTTCTATATATTAACAATGAACTATCTAAAAATAAATTATCAAAACAATCTTATTTCCATTGGAACTATATATGCATGCATGTATGTATGTATGTAGGTAGGTATGTATGTATGTACGTATGCCTCATCTTTGGGGTATGTGTGTATATATATCTCTCTCATGAATGAATTTGGTAAAGCTGTAGGATACAAAATTTATATACAGAAATTAGTTGCAGTTTTATACACTAATAATGAAGTATCAGAAAAAGAAATTAAGAAAACAATCCCATTTACCATTCCAACAAAAATAATAACATATCTAGGTATAAGCTATATCCTAAAGAGTACTTGTCCTCCAAAAACTGTATGATGCTCAGGAAGGAAATTGAAAATGACATGAACAGCTGGAAAGTTATACCATGTTTTTGGACTGAAGAATCAATATTGTTAAAATGATGATACTACCTCATGCAATGCACAGATGCTATGCAATCCACATCAAAATACTAATGGCATGATTCACAGAACTTGAACAGATAATTCTAAAGTTTGTATGGAAACACAAAAGACTCCAAGTAGCCAAAACAAACTTGAGAAAGAACAAACCTGGAGAAATCATATTCCCTCCCTTTAGACTATACTACAAAGCTACAGTAATCAAAAAAGTATGGTACTGGTGCGAAACAGACACATATGTCCATGGAAGAGAATACAGAGTGTAGAAATAAACTCAGGGGTTTATGATCAATTAATCTATAACAAAGGAGGGAAGAATATAAAATGGAGAAAATACAGTCACTTCAAGGAGTGGTGCTGGGAAAACTGTATAGCTACATACAACAGAATGAAATTAGAACACTCTCTAACACCATATACAAAAATAAAATCAAAATCAGTTAAAGATCTAAATGTAAGACTGTGTACTCTAAAACTCCTAGAAGAAAACTTAGGCACAACACTCTTTGACATACATCACGGCAATATTTTTTTGGCTCTGGCTCCTAAAGTAAAGGAAATAAAAATAAAAATAAACAAATGGAACTTAATTAGTCAAAAGCTGTTGCATAGCAAAGGAAATCATTGACAAAATGAAAAAATGACCTACTGAATGGGAGAAAATATTTCCAAATGACATGATCGATAAGGGATTACTATCCAACATATATAGAGAGCTCATACAACTCAACATCAAAAAATGAACAACCTGATTTAAAAATGGGCAAACACATTGAATATACTCTTTTTTCCCCAAAGAGGACATGCAGATGGCCCATTTCTAATCATCAGGGAAATGCAAATCAAAACCACAAGGGGATATCACCTCACACTTGTCAGAGGGCTATTATCAGAAAGAACATGAGGGGTGGAGGGTGGGAAGGGATAGATGGGATTTCAAAATTGTTAAACAGATTAACAAGATTACACTGTATGGCACAGGGAAATATACACAAGATCTTACAGTAGCTCACAGAGAAAAAAATGTGACAATGAATATACCTATGTTCATGTATAACTGAAAAATTGTGCTCTACACTGGAATTTGACACAACACTGTAAAAAGATTTTGAATCAATAAAAAAATGTAAAAAAAAAACAAGACATTGAAACAACCTAAATGTCCATCAACAGATGGCTGGATAAAGAAGTTGTGATATACTCATACAATGGAATACTACGCAGCCATAAAAAAGGATAAAATAATTCCATTTGTAGCCATTTGGATGGACCTGGAGATTGTTACATTAAGTGAAGTAAGCCAGAAAGAGCAAGACAAATACCATATGACATCACTTATATGTGAAATAAAAATATCACACAAATGAACTTATTTACTAAACAGAATCAGACTCATCAGACTCACAGACACAGAAAGCAAGCTTATGGGTACCAAAATGGAAAGCAGATGAGGGAGGAACCAATTAGAAGTTTGGAATGAGCAGATACAAAATACTATATATAACAGATAAGCAACAGGGTGTTACGGTATGACACAGAGAACTATACTCACTATCCTGTAAATAAACCATAATGGGAAAGAATATGAAAAAGAATATGTATATATATATATGTAAAGCTGAATCACTTTGCTGTACACCAGAAACTTACACAATACTATAAATCAACTATAATTTAATTAAAATATTTTAAAAGAATAAAGATATTACACAATTAATTTTCACCTCGAAGAACTAGAAACAAAGAAAAAGCAAAGGTGAGGAAAGTAACAAAATAATAAAGATGAGACAAAAATAACTAAAATACAGACTAGTAATCCTGTATAAAAGATCAAGGATGGCAAAAATTGTGTCTTTTAAAGATAAAAATTGAAAAATCTCTGGTTGAATCGTGCAAAAAAATATTAGAAAGAGGATTCACATAAAAAAGCAGAGATTAAAGAAGAGATATTGCAACTGAAGTAACAGAAATTCAAATGATCAAAACAGACTACTATGAACAATTATATGCCAACATATTGGAAAATCCAGAAAAGAATGGATAAATTCCTACAAAAATACAACCTACCAAGACTGAATCATGAAGAATTGGAAAATACGGACAAATAATGAATAAAAAGATTGAGTCAGCAACCAAAACAACACAAAATAAAGCAAAAAAAGCCCACGAGCAGATGGCTTTATGGGTGAATTCTACAAGACATTTAAAGAAGAATTAATACCAATTCTCAAATTATTTGAAAAATGAAAGAAGGGAACACTTCCAAACTTATTTTGTGAGGCCAGCATTATCCTAATAGCAAAGACAGATGAGGACAGTATAAGAAACAAAATTATAATCAATATCTCAGATGAAGATACATACAAAAATCATCAAAAACTTACAACAAAAAAATCAAACTGTACATTAAAAGAATCATATGGCATTATCAAGTGGGATTAATTCCTGGGATACCGGGATAGTTCAACACATAAAAATCAATGTTTATTGATTTGCTACATCACACTAACAGAATGAAGGATAAAATCGTGATAATCTCAACAGGTACAGAAAAGTCACTTAACAAACTTCAACTGCTTTTCATGGTAAAAAAAATATTCTAAGTATAGAAGGAAAGCAATGCAACAAAATAAAGACCATAACAATGCAACAGCTAACCTCATACTCAAAAAAAGCTTGAAGGCTTTTCTCTAAAATCAGGAAAGCCATAAGAATTTCGACTCTCACTAATTCTACTCAACATTGTACAGGAAATCCCATGCAGAGAAATCAGTCATGAAAAATAAATGAAAGGCATTCAAATCAAAAAGGAAAAATAAAATTGTATCTTTTGGTAGATTACATAATCTTTTTATTGAAGTGTAGTGTATTTACAATATTATGTTAGTTTCAGGTGTACAGTAAAGTGACTTAGGTGTTTTCAGATTGTATGTATATATATATATATGAGTGTGTGTATATATATGTATATATATGCCTGAAGACTCCTGCAAAAAAAGAGTAATAGCCAATGAAAACAGTACAGTTTCTGAATATAAAGTCAACGTACAAAATTTACTTGCATTTCTATATATTAACAATGAACTATCTAAAAATAAATTATCAAAACAATCTTATTTCCATTGGAACTATATATGCATGCATGTATGTATGTATGTAGGTAGGTATGTATGTATGTACGTATGCCTCATCTTTGGGGTATGTGTGTATATATATCTCTCTCATGAATGAATTTGGTAAAGCTGTAGGATACAAAATTTATATACAGAAATTAGTTGCAGTTTTATACACTAATAATGAAGTATCAGAAAAAGAAATTAAGAAAACAATCCCATTTACCATTCCAACAAAAATAATAACATATCTAGGTATAAGCTATATCCTAAAGAGTACTTGTCCTCCAAAAACTGTATGATGCTCAGGAAGGAAATTGAAAATGACATGAACAGCTGGAAAGTTATACCATGTTTTTGGACTGAAGAATCAATATTGTTAAAATGATGATACTACCTCATGCAATGCACAGATGCTATGCAATCCACATCAAAATACTAATGGCATCATTCACAGAACTTGAACAGATAATTCTAAAGTTTGTATGGAAACACAAAAGACTCCAAGTAGCCAAAACAAACTTGAGAAAGAACAAACCTGGAGAAATCATATTCCCTCCCTTTAGACTATACTACAAAGCTACAGTAATCAAAAAAGTATGGTACTGGTGCGAAACAGACACATATGTCCATGGAAGAGAATACAGAGTGTAGAAATAAACTCAGGGGTTTATGATCAATTAATCTATAACAAAGGAGGGAAGAATATAAAATGGAGAAAATACAGTCACTTCAATGAGTGGTGCTGGGAAAACTGTATAGCTACATACAACAGAATGAAATTAGAACACTCTCTAACACCATATACAAAAATAAAATCAAAATCAGTTAAAGATCTAAATGTAAGACTGTGTACTCTAAAACTCCTAGAAGAAAACTTAGGCAGAACACTCTTTGACATACATCACGGCCATATTTTTTTGGCTCTGGCTCCTAAAGTAAAGGAAATAAAAATAAAAATAAACAAATGGAACTTAATTAGTCAAAAGCTGTTGCATAGCAAAGGAAATCATTGTCAAAATGAAAAAATGACCTACTGAATGGGAGAAAATATTTCCAAATGACATGATCGATAAGGGATTACTATCCAACATATATAGAGAGCTCATACAACTCAACATCAAAAAATGAACAACCTGATTTAAAAATGGGCAAACACATTGAATATACTCTTTTTTCCCCAAAGAGGACATGCAGATGGCCCATTTCTAATCATCAGGGAAATGCAAATCAAAACCACAAGGGGATATCACCTCACACTTGTCAGAGGGCTATTATCAGAAAGAACATGAGGGGTGGAGGGTGGGAAGGGATAGATGGGATTTCAAAATTGTTAAACAGATAAACAAGATTACACTGTATGGCACAGGGAAATATACACAAGATCTTACAGTAGCTCACAGAGAAAACAATGTGACAATGAATATACCTATGTTCATGTATAACTGAAAAATTGTGCTCTACACTGGAATTTGACACAACACTGTAAAAAGATTTTGAATCAATAAAAAAATGTAAAAAAAAAACAAGACATTGAAACAACCTAAATGTCCATCAACAGATGGCTGGATAAAGAAGTTGTGATATACTCATACAATGGAATACTACGCAGCCATAAAAAATGATAAAATAATTCCATTTGTTGCCATATGGATGGACCTGGAGATTGTTACATTAAGTGAAGTAAGCCAGAAAGAGCAAGACAAATACCATATGACATCACTTATATGTGAAATAAACATATCACACAAATGAACTTATTTACTAAACAGAATCAGACTCATCAGACTCAGAGACACAGAAAGCAAGCTTATGGGTACCAAAGTGGAAAGCAGATGAGGGAGGAACCAATTAGAAGTTTGGAATGAGCAGATACAAAATACTATATATAACAGATAAGCAACAGGGTGTTACGGTATGACACAGAGAACTATACTCACTATCCTGTAAATAAACCATAATGGGAAAGAATATGAAAAAGAATATGTATATATATATATGTAAAGCTGAATCACTTTGCTGTACACCAGAAACTTACACAATACTATAAATCAACTATAATTTAATTAAAATATTTTAAAAGAATAAAGATATTACACAATTAATTTTCACCTCGAAGAACTAGAAACAAAGAAAAAGCAAAGGTGAGGAAAGTAACAAAATAATAAAGATGAGACAAAAATAACTAAAATACAGACTAGTAATCCTGTACAAAAGATCAAGGATGGCAAAAATTGTGTCTTTTAAAGATAAAAATTGAAAAATCTCTGGTTGAATCGTGCAAAAAAATATAAGAAAGAGGATTCACATAAAAAAGCAGAGATTAAAGAAGAGATATTGCAACTGAAGTAACAGAAATTCAAATGATCAAAACAGACTACTATGAACAATTATATGCCAACATATTGGAAAATCCAGAAAAGAATGGATAAATTCCTACAAAAATACAACCTACCAAGACTGAATCATGAAGAATTGGAAAATACGGACAAATAATGAAAAAAAAGATTGAGTCAGCAACCAAAACAACACAAAATAAAGCAAAAAAAGCCCACGAGCAGATGGCTTTATGGGTGAATTCTACAAGACATTTAAAGAAGAATTAATACCAATTCTCAAATTATTTGAAAAATGAAAGAAGGGAACACTTCCAAACTTATTTTGTGAGGCCAGCATTATCCTGATAGCAAAGCCAGATGAGGACAGTATAAGAAACATAATTATAATCAATATCTCAGATGAAGATAGATACAAAAATCATCAAAAACATACAACAAAAAAATCTAACAGTACATTAAAAGAATCATATGGTATTATCAAGTGGGATTAATTTCTGGGATACCGGGATAGTTCAACACATAAAAATCAATGTTTATTGATTTGCTACATCACACTAACAGAATGAAGGATAAAATCGTGATAATCTCAACAGGTACAGAAAAGTCACTTAACAAACTTCAACTGCTTTTCATGGTAAAAAATATATTCTAAGTATAGAAGGAAAGCAATGCAACAAAATAAAGACCATAACAATGCAACAGCTAACCTCATACTCAAAATAAGCTTGAAGGCTTTTCTCTAAAATCAGGAAAGCCATAAGAATTTTGACTCTCACTAATTCTACTCAACATTGTACAGGAAGTCCCATGCAGAGAAATCAGTCATGAAAAATAAATGAAAGGCATTCAAATCAAAAAGGAAAAATAAAATTGTATCTTTTGGTAGATTACATAATCTTTTTATTGAAGTGTAGTGTATTTACAATATTATGTTAGTTTCAGGTGTACAGTAAAGTGACATAGTTTTTTTCAGATTGTATGTATATATATATATATGAGTGTGTGTATATATATGTATATATATGCCTGAAGACTCCTGCAAAAAAAGAGTAATAGCCAATGAAAACAGTACAGTTTCTGAATATAAAGTCAACGTACAAAATTTACTTGCATTTCTATATATTAACAATGAACTATCTAAAAATAAATTATCAAAACAATCTTATTTCCATTGGAAGTATATATGCATGCATGTATGAATGTAGGTAGGTAGGTATGTATGTATGTACGTATGCCTCATCTTTGGGGTATGTGTGTATATATATCTCTCTCATGAATGAATTTGGTAAAGCTGTAGGATACAAAATTTATATACAGAAATTAGTTGCAGTTTTATACACTAATAATGAAGTATCAGAAAAAGAAATTAAGAAAACAATCCCATTTACCATTCCAACAAAAATAATAAAATATCTAGGTATAAGCTATATCCTAAAGAGTACTTGTCCTCCAAAAACTGTATGATGCTCAGGAAGGAAATTGAAAATGACATGAACAGCTGGAAAGTTATACCATGTTTTTGGACTGAACAATCAATATTGTTAAAATGATGATACTACCTCATGCAATGCACAGATGCTATGCAATCCACATCAAAATACTAATGGCATGATTCACAGAACTTGAACAGATAATCCTAAAGTTTGTATGGAAACACAAAAGACTCCAAGTAGCCAAAACAAACTTGAGAAAGAACAAACCTGGAGAAATCATATTCCCTCCCTTTAGACTATACTACAAAGCTACAGTAATCAAAAAAGTATGGTACTGGTGCGAAACAGACACATATGTCCATGGAAGAGAATACAGAGTGTAGAAATAAACTCAGGGGTTTATGATCAATTAATCTATAACAAAGGAGGGAAGAATATAAAATGGAGAAAATACAGTCACTTCAAGGAGTGGTGCTGGGAAAACTGTATAGCTACATACAACAGAATGAAATTAGAACACTCTCTAACACCATATACAAAAATAAAATCAAAATCAGTTAAAGATCTAAATGTAAGACTGTGTACTCTAAAACTCCTAGAAGAAAACTTAGGCACAACACTCTTTGACATACATCACGGCAATATTTTTTTGGCTCTGGCTCCTAAAGTAAAGGAAATAAAAATAAAAATAAACAAATGGAACTTAATTAGTCAAAAGCTGTTGCATAGCAAAGGAAATCATTGACAAAATGAAAAAATGACCTACTGAATGGGAGAAAATATTTCCAAATGACATGATCGATAAGGGATTACTATCCAACATATATAGAGAGTTCATACAACTCAACATCAAAAAATGAACAACCTGATTTAAAAATGGGCAAACACATTGAATATACTCTTTTTTCCCCAAAGAGGACATGCAGATGGCCCATTTCTAATCATCAGGGAAATGCAAATCAAAACCACAAGGGGATATCACCTCACACTTGTCAGAGGGCTATTATCAGAAAGAACATGAGGGGTGGAGGGTGGGAAGGGATAGATGGGATTTCAAAATTGTTAAACAGATAAACAAGATTACACTGTATGGCACAGGGAAATATACACAAGATCTTACAGTAGCTCACAGAGAAAACAATGTGACAATGAATATACCAATGTTCATGTATAACTGAAAAATTGTGCTCTACACTGGAATTTGACACAACACTGTAAAATGATTTTGAATCAATAAAAAAAATGTAAAAAAAAAAGACATTGAAACAACCTAAATGTCCATCAACAGATGGCTGGATAAAGAAGTTGTGATATACTCATACAATGGAATACTACGCAGCCATAAAAAAGAATAAAATAATTCCATTTGTTGCCATATGGATGGACCTGGAGATTGTTACATTAAGTGAAGTAAGCCAGAAAGAGCAAGACAAATACCAAATGACATCACTTATATGTGAAATAAAAATATCACACAAATGAACTTATTTACTAAACAGAATCAGACTCATCAGACTCACAGACACAGAAAGCAAGCTTATGGGTACCAAAGTGGAAAGCAGATGAGGGAGGAACCAATTAGAAGTTTGGAATGAGCAGATACAAAATACTATATATAACAGATAAGCAACAGGGTGTTACGGTATGACACAGAGAACTATACTCACTACCCTGTAAATAAACCATAATGGGAAAGAATATGAAAAAGAATATGTATATATATATATGTAAAGCTGAATCACTTTGCTGTACACCAGAAACTTACACAATACTATAAATCAACTATAATTTAATTAAAATATTTTAAAAGAATAAAGATATTACACAATTAATTTTCACCTCGAAGAACTAGAAACAAAGAAAAAGCAAAGGTGAGGAAAGTAACAAAATAATAAAGATGAGACAAAAATAACTAAAATACAGACTAGTAATCCTGTATAAAAGATCAAGGATGGCAAAAATTGTGTCTTTTAAAGATAAAAATTGAAAAATCTCTGGTTGAATCGTGCAAAAAAATATAAGAAAGAGGATTCACATAAAAAAGCAGAGATTAAAGAAGAGATATTGCAACTGAAGTAACAGAAATTCAAATGATCAAAACAGACTACTATGAACAATTATATGCCAACATATTGGAAAATCCAGAAAAGAATGGATAAATTCCTACAAAAATACAACCTACCAAGACTGAATCATGAAGAATTGGAAAATACGGACAAATAATGAAAAAAAAGATTGAGTCAGCAACCAAAACAACACAAAATAAAGCAAAAAAAGCCCACGAGCAGATGGCTTTATGGGTGAATTCTACAAGACATTTAAAGAAGAATTAATACCAATTCTCAAATTATTTGAAAAATGAAAGAAGGGAACACTTCCAAACTTATTTTGTGAGGCCAGCATTATCCTGATAGCAAAGCCAGATGAGGACAGTATAAGAAACAAAATTATAATCAATATCTCAGATGAAGATACATACAAAAATCATCAAAAACATACAACAAAAAAATCTAACCGTACATTAAAAGAATCATATGGCATTATCAAGTGGGATTAATTCCTGGGATACCGGGATAGTTCAACACATAAAAATCAATGTTTATTGATTTGCTACATCACACTAACAGAATGAAGGATAAAATCGTGATAATCTCAACAGGTACAGAAAAGTCACTTAACAAACTTCAACTGCTTTTCATGGTAAAAAATATATTCTAAGTATAGAAGGAAAGCAATGCAACAAAATAAAGACCATAACAATGCAACAGCTAACCTCATACTCAAAAAAAGCTTGAAGGCTTTTCTCTAAAATCAGGAAAGCCATAAGAATTTCGACTCTCACTAATTCTACTCAACATTGTACAGGAAGTCCCATGCAGAGAAATCAGTCATGAAAAATAAATGAAAGGCATTCAAATCAAAAAGGAAAAATAAAATTGTATCTTTTGGTAGATTACATAATCTTTTTATTGAAGTGTAGTGTATTTACAATATTATGTTAGTTTCAGGTGTACAGTAAAGTGACTTAGGTTTTTTCAGATTGTATGTATATATATATATATGAGTGTGTGTATATATATGTATATATATGCCTGAAGACTCCTGCAAAGAAAGAGTAATAGCCAATGAAAACAGTACAGTTTCTGAATAGAAAGTCAACGTACAAAATTTACTTGCATTTCTATATATTAACAATGAACTATCTAAAAATAAATTATCAAAACAATCTTATTTCCATTGGAACTGTATATGCATGCATGTATGTATGTAGGTAGGTAGGTATGTATGTATGTACGTATGCCTCATCTTTGGGGTATGTGTGTATATATATCTCTCTCATGAATGAATTTGGTAAAGCTGTAGGATACAAAATTTATATACAGAAATTAGTTGCAGTTTTATACACTAATAATGAAGTATCAGAAAAAGAAATTAAGAAAACAATCCCATTTACCATTCCAACAAAAATAATAACATATCTAGGTATAAGCTATATCCTAAAGAGTACTTGTCCTCCAAAAACTGTATGATGCTCAGGAAGGAAATTGAAAATGACATGAACAGCTGGAAAGTTATACCATGTTTATGGACTGAACAATCAATATTGTTAAAATGATGATACTACCTCATGCAATGCACAGATGCTATGCAATCCACATCAAAATACTAATGGCATGATTCACAGAACTTGAACAGATAATCCTAAAGTTTGTATGGAAACACAAAAGACTCCAAGTAGCCAAAACAAACTTGAGAAAGAACAAACCTGGAGAAATCATATTCCCTCCCTTTAGACTATACTACAAAGCTACAGTAATCAAAAAAGTATGGTACTGGTGCGAAACAGACACATATGTCCATGGAAGAGAATACAGAGTGTAGAAATAAACTCAGGGGTTTATGATCAATTAATCTATAACAAAGGAGGGAAGAATATAAAATGGAGAAAATACAGTCACTTCAATGAGTGGTGCTGGGAAAACTGTATAGCTACATACAACAGAATGAAATTAGAACACTCTCTAACACCATATACAAAAATAAAATCAAAATCAGTTAAAGATCTAAATGTAAGACTGTGTACTCTTAAACTCCTAGAAGAAAACTTAGGCACAACACCCTTTGACATACATCACGGCAATATTTTTTTGGCTCTGGCTCCTAAAGTAAAGGAAATAAAAATAAAAATAAACAAATGGAACTTAATTAGTCAAAAGCTGTTGCATAGCAAAGGAAATCATTGACAAAATGAAAAAATGACCTACTGAATGGGAGAAAATATTTCCAAATGACATGATCGATAAGGGATTACTATCCAACATATATAGAGAGTTCATACAACTCAACATCAAAAAATGAACAACCTGATTTAAAAATGGGCAAACACATTGAATATACTCTTTTTTCCCCAAAGAGGACATGCAGATGGCCCATTTCTAATCATCAGGGAAATGCAAATCAAAACCACAAGGGGATATCACCTCACACTTGTCAGAGGGCTATTATCAGAAAGAACATGAGGGGTGGAGGGTGGGAAGGGATAGATGGGATTTCAAAATTGTTAAACAGATAAACAAGATTACACTGTATGGCACAGGGAAATATACACAAGATCTTACAGTAGCTCACAGAGAAAACAATGTGACAATGAATATACCTATGTTCATGTATAACTGAAAAATTGTGCTCTACACTGGAATTTGACACAACACTGTAAAATGATTTTGAATCAATAAAAAAAATGTAAAAAAAAAAGACATTGAAACAACCTAAATGTCCATCAACAGATGGCTGGATAAAGAAGTTGTGATATACTCATACAATGGAATACTACGCAGCCATAAAAAAGAATAAAATAATTCCATTTGTTGCCATATGGATGGACCTGGAGATTGTTACATTAAGTGAAGTAAGCCAGAAAGAGCAAGACAAATACCAAATGACATCACTTATATGTGAAATAAAAATATCACACAAATGAACTTATTTACTAAACAGAATCAGACTCATCAGACTCACAGACACAGAAAGCAAGCTTATGGGTACCAAAGTGGAAAGCAGATGAGGGAGGAACCAATTAGAAGTTTGGAATGAGCAGATACAAAATAATATATATAACAGATAAGCAACAGGGTGTTACGGTATGACACAGAGAACTATACTCACTACCCTGTAAATAAACCATAATGGGAAAGAATATGAAAAAGAATATGTATATATATATATGTAAAGCTGAATCACTTTGCTGTACACCAGAAACTTACACAATACTATAAATCAACTATAATTTAATTAAAATATTTTAAAAGAATAAAGATATTACACAATTAATTTTCACCTCGAAGAACTAGAAACAAAGAAAAAGCAAAGGTGAGGAAAGTAACAAAATAATAAAGATGAGACAAAAATAACTAAAATACAGACTAGTAATCCTGTATAAAAGATCAAGGATGGCAAAAATTGTGTCTTTTAAAGATAAAAATTGAAAAATCTCTGGTTGAATCGTGCAAAAAAATATAAGAAAGAGGATTCACATAAAAAAGCAGAGATTAAAGAAGAGATATTGCAACTGAAGTAACAGAAATTCAAATGATCAAAACAGACTACTATGAACAATTATATGCCAACATATTGGAAAATCCAGAAAAGAATGGATAAATTCCTACAAAAATACAACCTACCAAGACTGAATCATGAAGAATTGGAAAATACGGACAAATAATGAAAAAAAAGATTGAGTCAGCAACCAAAACAACACAAAATAAAGCAAAAAAAGCCCACGAGCAGATGGCTTTATGGGTGAATTCTACAAGACATTTAAAGAAGAATTAATACCAATTCTCAAATTATTTGAAAAATGAAAGAAGGGAACACTTCCAAACTTATTTTGTGAGGCCAGCATTATCCTGATAGCAAAGCCAGATGAGGACAGTATAAGAAACAAAATTATAATCAATATCTCAGATGAAGATACATACAAAAATCATCAAAAACATACAACAAAAAAATCTAACCGTACATTAAAAGAATCATATGGCATTATCAAGTGGGATTAATTCCTGGGATACCGGGATAGTTCAACACATAAAAATCAATGTTTATTGATTTGCTACATCACACTAACAGAATGAAGGATAAAATCGTGATAATCTCAACAGGTACAGAAAAGTCACTTAACAAACTTCAACTGCTTTTCATGGTAAAAAATATATTCTAAGTATAGAAGGAAAGCAATGCAACAAAATAAAGACCATAACAATGCAACAGCTAACCTCATACTCAAAAAAAGCTTGAAGGCTTTTCTCTAAAATCAGGAAAGCCATAAGAATTTCGACTCTCACTAATTCTACTCAACATTGTACAGGAAGTCCCATGCAGAGAAATCAGTCATGAAAAATAAATGAAAGGCATTCAAATCAAAAAGGAAAAATAAAATTGTATCTTTTGGTAGATTACATAATCTTTTTATTGAAGTGTAGTGTATTTACAATATTATGTTAGTTTCAGGTGTACAGTAAAGTGACTTAGGTTTTTTCAGATTGTATGTATATATATATATATGAGTGTGTGTATATATATGTATATATATGCCTGAAGACTCCTGCAAAGAAAGAGTAATAGCCAATGAAAACAGTACAGTTTCTGAATATAAAGTCAACGTACAAAATTTACTTGCATTTCTATATATTAACAATGAACTATCTAAAAATAAATTATCAAAACAATCTTATTTCCATTGGAACTGTATATGCATGCATGTATGTATGTAGGTAGGTAGGTATGTATGTATGTACGTATGCCTCATCTTTGGGGTATGTGTGTATATATATCTCTCTCATGAATGAATTTGGTAAAGCTGTAGGATACAAAATTTATATACAGAAATTAGTTGCAGTTTTATACACTAATAATGAAGTATCAGAAAAAGAAATTAAGAAAACAATCCCATTTACCATTCCAACAAAAATAATAACATATCTAGGTATAAGCTATATCCTAAAGAGTACTTGTCCTCCAAAAACTGTATGATGCTCAGGAAGGAAATTGAAAATGACATGAACAGCTGGAAAGTTATACCATGTTTTTGGACTGAAGAATCAATATTGTTAAAATGATGATACTACCTCATGCAATGCACAGATGCTATGCAATCCACATCAAAATACTAATGGCATGATTCACAGAACTTGAACAGATAATCCTAAAGTTTGTATGGAAACACAAAAGACTCCAAGTAGCCAAAACAAACTTGAGAAAGAACAAACCTGGAGAAATCATATTCCCTCCCTTTAGACTATACTACAAAGCTACAGTAATCAAAAAAGTATGGTACTGGTGCGAAACAGACACATATGTCCATGGAAGAGAATACAGAGTGTAGAAATAAACTCAGGGGTTTATGATCAATTAATCTATAACAAAGGAGGGAAGAATATAAAATGGAGAAAATACAGTCACTTCAATGAGTGGTGCTGGGAAAACTGTATAGCTACATACAACAGAATGAAATTAGAACACTCTCTAACACCATATACAAAAATAAAATCAAAATCAGTTAAAGATCTAAATGTAAGACTGTGTACTCTTAAACTCCTAGAAGAAAACTTAGGCACAACACTCTTTGACATACATCACGGCAATATTTTTTTGGCTCTGGCTCCTAAAGTAAAGGAAATAAAAATAAAAATAAACAAATGGAACTTAATTAGTCAAAAGCTGTTGCATAGCAAAGGAAATCATTGACAAAATGAAAAAATGACCTACTGAATGGGAGAAAATATTTCCAAATGACATGATCAATAAGGGATTACTATCCAACATATATAGAGAGTTCACACACATCAACATCAAAAAATGAACAACCTGATTTAAAAATGGGCAAATACATTGAATATAATCTTTTTTCCCCAAAGAGGACATGCAGATGGCCCATTTCTAATCATCAGGGAAATGCAAATCAAAACCACAAGGGGATATCACCTCACACTTGTCAGAGGGCTATTATCAGAAAGAACATGAGGGGTGGAGGGTGGGAAGGGATAGATGGGATTTCAAAATTGTTAAACAGATAAACAAGATTACACTGTATGGCACAGGGAAATATACACAAGATCTTACAGTAGCTCACAGAGAAAACAATGTGACAATGAATATACCTATGTTCATGTATAACTGAAAAATTGTGCTCTACACTGGAATTTGACACAACACTGTAAAATGATTTTGAATCAATAAAAAAAATGTAAAAAAAAAGACATTGAAACAACCTAAATGTCCATCAACAGATGGCTGGATAAAGAAGTTGTGATATACTCATACAATGGAATACTACGCAGCCATAAAAAAGAATAAAATAATTCCATTTGTTGCCATATGGATGGACCTGGAGATTGTTACATTAAGTGAAGTAAGCCAGAAAGAGCAAGACAAATACCAAATGACATCACTTATATGTGAAATAAAAATATCACACAAATGAACTTATTTACTAAACAGAATCAGACTCATCAGACTCACAGACACAGAAAGCAAGCTTATGGGTACCAAAGTGGAAAGCAGATGAGGGAGGAACCAATTAGAAGTTTGGAATGAGCAGATACAAAATACTATATATAACAGATAAGCAACAGGGTGTTACGGTATGACACAGAGAACTATACTCACTATCCTGTAAATAAACCATAATGGGAAAGAATATGAAAAAGAATATGTATATATATATATGTAAAGCTGAATCACTTTGCTGTACACCAGAAACTTACACAATACTATAAATCAACTATAATTTAATTAAATTTTTTTTTAAAGAATAAAGATATTACACAATTAATTTTCACCTCGAAGAACTAGAAAAAAAGAAAAAGCAAAGGTGAGGAAAGTAACAAAATAATAAAGATGAGACAAAAATAACTAAAATACAGACTAGTAATCCTGTATAAAAGATCAAGGATGGCAAAAATTGTGTCTTTTAAAGATAAAAATTGAAAAATCTCTGGTTGAATCGTGCAAAAAAATATAAGAAAGAGGATTCACATAAAAAAGCAGAGATTAAAGAAGAGATATTGCAACTGAAGTAACAGAAATTCAAATGATCAAAACAGACTACTATGAACAATTATATGCCAACATATTGGAAAATCCAGAAAAGAATGGATAAATTCCTACAAAAATACAACCTACCAAGACTGAATCATGAAGAATTGGAAAATACGGACAAATAATGAATAAAAAGATTGAGTCAGCAACCAAAACAACACAAAATAAAGCAAAAAAAGCCCACGAGCAGATGGCTTTATGGGTGAATTCTACAAGACATTTAAAGAAGAATTAATACCAATTCTCAAATTATTTGAAAAATGAAACAAGGGAACACTTCCAAACTTATTTTGTGAGGCCAGCATTATCCTGATAGCAAAGCCAGATGAGGACAGTATAAGAAACAAAATTAGAATCAATATCTCAGATGAAGATACATACAAAAATCATCAAAAACATACAACAAAAAAATCTAACAGTACATTAAAAGAATCATATGGCATTATCAAGTGGGATTAATTCCTGGGATACCGGGATAGTTCAACACATAAAAATCAATGTTTATTGATTTGCTACATCACACTAACAGAATGAAGGATAAAATCGTGATAATCTCAACAGGTACAGAAAACTCACTTAACAAACTTCAACTGCTTTTCATGGTAAAAAATATATTCTAAGTATAGAAGGAAAGCAATGCAACAAAATAAAGACCATAACAATGCAACAGCTAACCTCATACTCAAAAAAAGCTTGAAGGCTTTTCTCTAAAATCAGGAAAGCCATAAGAATTTCGACTCTCACTAATTCTACTCAACATTGTACAGGAAATCCCATGCAGAGAAATCAGTCATGAAAAATAAATGAAAGGCATTCAAATCAAAAAGGAAAAATAAAATTGTATCTTTTGGTAGATTACATAATCTTTTTATTGAAGTGTAGTGTATTTACAATATTATGTTAGTTTCAGGTGTACAGTAAAGTGACTTAGGTTTTTTCAGATTGTATGTATATATATATATATGAGTGTGTGTATATATATGTATATATATGCCTGAAGACCCTGCAAAGAAAGAGTAATAGCCAATGAAAACAGTACAGTTTCTGAATAGAAAGTCAACGTACAAAATTTACTTGCATTTTTATATATTAACAATGAACTATCTAAAAATAAATTATCAAAACAATCTTATTTCCATTGGAACTATATATGCATGCATGTATGTATGTAGGTAGGTAGGTATGTATGTATGTACGTATGCCTCATCTTTGGGGTATGTGTGTATATATATCTCTCTCATGAATGAATTTGGTAAAGCTGTAGGATACAAAATTTATATACAGAAATTAGTTGCAGTTTTATACACTAATAATGAAGTATCAGAAAAAGAAATTAAGAAAACAATCCCATTTACCATTCCAACAAAAATAATAACATATCTAGGTATAAGCTATATCCTAAAGAGTACTTGTCCTCCAAAAACTGTATGATGCTCAGGAAGGAAATTGAAAATGACATGAACAGCTGGAAAGTTATACCATGTTTTTGGACTGAAGAATCAATATTGTTAAAATGATGATACTACCTCATGCAATGCACAGATGCTATGCAATCCACATCAAAATACTAATGGCATGATTCACAGAACTTGAACAGATAATCCTAAAGTTTGTATGGAAACACAAAAGACTCCAAGTAGCCAAAACAAACTTGAGAAAGAACAAACCTGGAGAAATCATATTCCCTCCCTTTAGACTATACTACAAAGCTACAGTAATCAAAAAAGTATGGTACTGGTGCGAAACAGACACATATGTCCATGGAAGAGAATACAGAGTGTAGAAATAAACTCAGGGGTTTATGATCAATTAATCTATAACAAAGGAGGGAAGAATATAAAATGGAGAAAATACAGTCACTTCAATGAGTGGTGCTGGGAAAACTGTATAGCTACATACAACAGAATGAAATTAGAACACTCTCTAACACCATATACAAAAATAAAATCAAAATCAGTTAAAGATCTAAATGTAAGACTGTGTACTCTAAAACTCCTAGAAGAAAACTTAGGCAGAACACTCTTTGACATACATCACGGCCATATTTTTTTGGCTCTGGCTCCTAAAGTAAAGGAAATAAAAATAAAAATAAACAAATGGAACTTAATTAGTCAAAAGCTGTTGCATAGCAAAGGAAATCATTGACAAAATGAAAAAATGACCTACTGAATGGGAGAAAATATTTCCAAATGACATGATCGATAAGGGATTACTATCCAACATATATAGAGAGCTCACACAACTCAACATCAAAAAATGAACAACCTGATTTAAAAATGGGCAAACACATTGAATATACTCTTTTTTCCCCAAAGAGGACATGCAGATGGCCCATTTCTAATCATCAGGGAAATGCAAATCAAAACCACAAGGGGATATCACCTCACACTTGTCAGAGGGCTATTATCAGAAAGAACATGAGGGGTGGAGGGTGGGAAGGGATAGATGGGATTTCAAAATTGTTAAACAGATAAACAAGATTACACTGTATGGCACAGGGAAATATACACAAGATCTTACAGTAGCTCACAGAGAAAACAATGTGACAATGAATATACCTATGTTCATGTATAACTGAAAAATTGTGCTCTACACTGGAATTTGACACAACACTGTAAAAAGATTTTGAATCAATAAAAAAATGTAAAAAAAAAACAAGACATTGAAACAACCTAAATGTCCATCAACAGATGGCTGGATAAAGAAGTTGTGATATACTCATACAATGGAATACTACGCAGCCATAAAAAAGAATAAAATAATTCCATTTGTTGCCATATGGATGGACCTGGAGATTGTTACATTAAGTGAAGTAAGCCAGAAAGAGCAAGACAAATACCAAATGACATCACTTATATGTGAAATAAAAATATCACACAAATGAACTTATTTACTAAACAGAATCAGACTCATCAGACTCACAGACACAGAAAGCAAGCTTATGGGTACCAAAGTGGAAAGCAGATGAGGGAGGAACCAATTAGAAGTTTGGAATGAGCAGATACAAAATAATATATATAACAGATAAGCAACAGGGTGTTACGGTATGACACAGAGAACTATACTCACTACCCTGTAAATAAACCATAATGGGAAAGAATATGAAAAAGAATATGTATATATATATATGTAAAGCTGAATCACTTTGCTGTACACCAGAAACTTACACAATACTATAAATCAACTATAATTTAATTAAAATATTTTAAAAGAATAAAGATATTACACAATTAATTTTCACCTCGAAGAACTAGAAACAAAGAAAAAGCAAAGGTGAGGAAAGTAACTAAATAATAAAGATGAGACAAAAATAACTAAAATACAGACTAGTAATCCTGTATAAAAGATCAAGGATGGCAAAAATTGTGTCTTTTAAAGATAAAAATTGAAAAATCTCTGGTTGAGTCGTGCAAAAAAATATAAGAAAGAGGATTCACATAAAAAAGCAGAGATTAAAGAAGAGATATTGCAACTGAAGTAACAGAAATTCAAATGATCAAAACAGACTACTATGAACAATTATATGCCAACATATTGGAAAATCCAGAAAAGAATGGATAAATTCCTACAAAAATACAACCTACCAAGACTGAATCATGAAGAATTGGAAAATACGGACAAATAATGAAAAAAAAGATTGAGTCAGCAACCAAAACAACACAAAATAAAGCAAAAAAAGCCCACGAGCAGATGGCTTTATGGGTGAATTCTACAAGACATTTAAAGAAGAATTAATACCAATTCTCAAATTATTTGAAAAATGAAAGAAGGGAACACTTCCAAACTTATTTTGTGAGGCCAGCATTATCCTGATAGCAAAGCCAGATGAGGACAGTATAAGAAACAAAATTATAATCAATATCTCAGATGAAGATACATACAAAAATCATCAAAAACATACAACAAAAAAATCTAACCGTACATTAAAAGAATCATATGGCATTATCAAGTGGGATTAATTCCTGGGATACCGGGATAGTTCAACACATAAAAATCAATGTTTATTGATTTGCTACATCACACTAACAGAATGAAGGATAAAATCGTGATAATCTCAACAGGTACAGAAAACTCACTTAACAAACTTCAACTGCTTTTCATGGTAAAAAATATATTCTAAGTATAGAAGGAAAGCAATGCAACAAAATAAAGACCATAACAATGCAACAGCTAACCTCATACTCAAAAAAAGCTTGAAGGCTTTTCTCTAAAATCAGGAAAGCCATAAGAATTTCGACTCTCAATAATTCTACTCAACATTGTACAGGAAATCCCATGCAGAGAAATCAGTCATGAAAAATAAATGAAAGGCATTCAAATCAAAAAGGAAAAATAAAATTGTATCTTTTGGTAGATTACATAATCTTTTTATTGAAGTGTAGTGTATTTACAATATTATGTTAGTTTCAGGTGTACAGTAAAGTGACTTAGGTGTTTTCAGATTGTATGTATATATATATATATATGAGTGTGTGTATATATATGTATATATATGCCTGAAGACTCCTGCAAAGAAAGAGTAATAGCCAATGAAAACAGTACAGTTTCTGAATATAAAGTCAACGTACAAAATTTACTTGCATTTCTATATATTAACAATGAACTATCTAAAAATAAATTATCAAAACAATCTTATTTCCATTGGAACTATATATGCATGCATGTATGTATGTAGGTAGGTAGGTATGTATGTATGTACGTATGCCTCATCTTTGGGGTATGTGTGTATATATATCTCTCTCATGAATGAATTTGGTAAAGCTGTAGGATACAAAATTTATATACAGAAATTAGTTGCAGTTTTATACACTAATAATGAAGTATCAGCAAAAGAAATTAAGAAAACAATCCCATTTACCATTCCAACAAAAATAATAACATATCTAGGTATAAGCTATATCCTAAAGAGTACTTGTCCTCCAAAAACTGTATGATGCTCAGGAAGGAAATTGAAAATGACATGAACAGCTGGAAAGTTATACCATGTTTTTGGACTGAAGAATCAATATTGTTAAAATGATGATACTACCTCATGCAATGCACAGATGCTATGCAATCCACATCAAAATACTAATGGCATGATTCACAGAACTTGAACAGATAATCCTAAAGTTTGTATGGAAACACAAAAGACTCCAAGTAGCCAAAACAAACTTGAGAAAGAACAAACCTGGAGAAATCATATTCCCTCCCTTTAGACTATACTACAAAGCTACAGTAATCAAAAAAGTATGGTACTGGTGCGAAACAGACACATATGTCCATGGAAGAGAATACAGAGTGTAGAAATAAACTCAGGGGTTTATGATCAATTAATCTATAACAAAGGAGGGAAGAATATAAAATGGAGAAAATACAGTCACTTCAATGAGTGGTGCTGGGAAAACTGTATAGCTACATACAACAGAATGAAATTAGAACACTCTCTAACACCATATACAAAAATAAAATCAAAATCAGTTAAAGATCTAAATGTAAGACTGTGTACTCTTAAACTCCTAGAAGAAAACTTAGGCACAACACTCTTTGACATACATCACGGCAATATTTTTTTGGCTCTGGCTCCTAAAGTAAAGGAAATAAAAATAAAAATAAACAAATGGAACTTAATTAGTCAAAAGCTGTTGCATAGCAAAGGAAATCATTGACAAAATGAAAAAATGACCTACTGAATGGGAGAAAATATTTCCAAATGACATGATCGATAAGGGATTACTATCCAACATATATAGAGAGCTCATACAACTCAACATCAAAAAATGAACAACCTGATTTAAAAATGGGCAAACACATTGAATATACTCTTTTTTCCCCAAAGAGGACATGCAGATGGCCCATTTCTAATCATCAGGGAAATGCAAATCAAAACCACAAGGGGATATCACCTCACACTTGTCAGAGGGCTATTATCAGAAAGAACATGAGGGGTGGAGGGTGGGAAGGGATAGATGGGATTTCAAAATTGTTAAACAGATAAACAAGATTACACTGTATGGCACAGGGAAATATACACAAGATCTTACAGTAGCTCACAGAGAAAACAATGTGACAATGAATATACCTATGTTCATGTATAACTGAAAAATTGTGCTCTACACTGGAATTTGACACAACACTGTAAAAAGATTTTGAATCAATAAAAAAATGTAAAAAAAAAACAAGACATTGAAACAACCTAAATGTCCATCAACAGATGGCTGGATAAAGAAGTTGTGATATACTCATACAATGGAATACTACGCAGCCATAAAAAAGAATAAAATAATTCCATTTGTTGCCATATGGATGGACCTGGAGATTGTTACATTAAGTGAAGTAAGCCAGAAAGAGCAAGACAAATACCAAATGACATCACTTATATGTGAAATAAAAATATCACACAAATGAACTTATTTACTAAACAGAATCAGACTCATCAGACTCACAGACACAGAAAGCAAGCTTATGGGTACCAAAGTGGAAAGCAGATGAGGGAGGAACCAATTAGAAGTTTGGAATGAGCAGATACAAAATAATATATATAACAGATAAGCAACAGGGTGTTACGGTATGACACAGAGAACTATACTCACTACCCTGTAAATAAACCATAATGGGAAAGAATATGAAAAAGAATATGTATATATATATATGTAAAGCTGAATCACTTTGCTGTACACCAGAAACTTACACAATACTATAAATCAACTATAATTTAATTAAAATATTTTAAAAGAATAAAGATATTACACAATTAATTTTCACCTCGAAGAACTAGAAACAAAGAAAAAGCAAAGGTGAGGAAAGTAACAAAATAATAAAGATGAGACAAAAATAACTAAAATACAGACTAGTAATCCTGTATAAAAGATCAAGGATGGCAAAAATTGTGTCTTTTAAAGATAAAAATTGAAAAATCTCTGGTTGAGTCGTGCAAAAAAATATAAGAAAGAGGATTCACATAAAAAAGCAGAGATTAAAGAAGAGATATTGCAACTGAAGTAACAGAAATTCAAATGATCAAAACAGACTACTATGAACAATTATATGCCAACATATTGGAAAATCCAGAAAAGAATGGATAAATTCCTACAAAAATACAACCTACCAAGACTGAATCATGAAGAATTGGAAAATACGGACAAATAATGAAAAAAAAGATTGAGTCAGCAACCAAAACAACACAAAATAAAGCAAAAAAAGCCCACGAGCAGATGGCTTTATGGGTGAATTCTACAAGACATTTAAAGAAGAATTAATACCAATTCTCAAATTATTTGAAAAATGAAAGAAGGGAACACTTCCAAACTTATTTTGTGAGGCCAGCATTATCCTGATAGCAAAGCCAGATGAGGACAGTATAAGAAACAAAATTATAATCAATATCTCAGATGAAGATACATACAAAAATCATCAAAAACATACAACAAAAAAATCTAACCGTACATTAAAAGAATCATATGGCATTATCAAGTGGGATTAATTCCTGGGATACCGGGATAGTTCAACACATAAAAATCAATGTTTATTGATTTGCTACATCACACTAACAGAATGAAGGATAAAATCGTGATAATCTCAACAGGTACAGAAAACTCACTTAACAAACTTCAACTGCTTTTCATGGTAAAAAATATATTCTAAGTATAGAAGGAAAGCAATGCAACAAAATAAAGACCATAACAATGCAACAGCTAACCTCATACTCAAAAAAAGCTTGAAGGCTTTTCTCTAAAATCAGGAAAGCCATAAGAATTTCGACTCTCACTAATTCTACTCAACATTGTACAGGAAATCCCATGCAGAGAAATCAGTCATGAAAAATAAATGAAAGGCATTCAAATCAAAAAGGAAAAATAAAATTGTATCTTTTGGTAGATTACATAATCTTTTTATTGAAGTGTAGTGTATTTACAATATTATGTTAGTTTCAGGTGTACAGTAAAGTGACTTAGGTTTTTTCAGATTGTATGTATATATATATATATATGAGTGTGTGTATATATATGTATATATATGCCTGAAGACTCCTGCAAAGAAAGAGTAATAGCCAATGAAAACAGTACAGTTTCTGAATATAAAGTCAACGTACAAAATTTACTTGCATTTCTATATATTAACAATGAACTATCTAAAAATAAATTATCAAAACAATCTTATTTCCATTGGAACTATATATGCATGCATGTATGTATGTAGGTAGGTAGGTATGTATGTATGTACGTATGCCTCATCTTTGGGGTATGTGTGTATATATATCTCTCTCATGAATGAATTTGGTAAAGCTGTAGGATACAAAATTTATATACAGAAATTAGTTGCAGTTTTATACACTAATAATGAAGTATCAGAAAAAGAAATTAAGAAAACAATCCCATTTACCATTCCAACAAAAATAATAACATATCTAGGTATAAGCTATATCCTAAAGAGTACTTGTCCTCCAAAAACTGTATGATGCTCAGGAAGGAAATTGAAAATGACATGAACAGCTGGAAAGTTATACCATGTTTTTGGACTGAAGAATCAATATTGTTAAAATGATGATACTACCTCATGCAATGCACAGATGCTATGCAATCCACATCAAAATACTAATGGCATGATTCACAGAACTTGAACAGATAATCCTAAAGTTTGTATGGAAACACAAAAGACTCCAAGTAGCCAAAACAAACTTGAGAAAGAACAAACCTGGAGAAATCATATTCCCTCCCTTTAGACTATACTACAAAGCTACAGTAATCAAAAAAGTATGGTACTGGTGCGAAACAGACACATATGTCCATGGAAGAGAATACAGAGTGTAGAAATAAACTCAGGGGTTTATGATCAATTAATCTATAACAAAGGAGGGAAGAATATAAAATGGAGAAAATACAGTCACTTCAATGAGTGGTGCTGGGAAAACTGTATAGCTACATACAACAGAATGAAATTAGAACACTCTCTAACACCATATACAAAAATAAAATCAAAATCAGTTAAAGATCTAAATGTAAGACTGTGTACTCTTAAACTCCTAGAAGAAAACTTAGGCACAACACTCTTTGACATACATCACGGCAATATTTTTTTGGCTCTGGCTCCTAAAGTAAAGGAAATAAAAATAAAAATAAACAAATGGAACTTAATTAGTCAAAAGCTGTTGCATAGCAAAGGAAATCATTGACAAAATGAAAAAATGACCTACTGAATGGGAGAAAATATTTCCAAATGACATGATCGATAAGGGATTACTATCCAACATATATAGAGAGCTCATACAACTCAACATCAAAAAATGAACAACCTGATTTAAAAATGGGCAAACACATTGAATATACTCTTTTTTCCCCAAAGAGGACATGCAGATGGCCCATTTCTAATCATCAGGGAAATGCAAATCAAAACCACAAGGGGATATCACCTCACACTTGTCAGAGGGCTATTATCAGAAAGAACATGAGGGGTGGAGGGTGGGAAGGGATAGATGGGATTTCAAAATTGTTAAACAGATAAACAAGATTACACTGTATGGCACAGGGAAATATACACAAGATCTTACAGTAGCTCACAGAGAAAACAATGTGACAATGAATATACCTATGTTCATGTATAACTGAAAAATTGTGCTCTACACTGGAATTTGACACAACACTGTAAAATGATTTTGAATCAATAAAAAAATGTAAAAAAAAAACAAGACATTGAAACAACCTAAATGTCCATCAACAGATGGCTGGATAAAGAAGTTGTGATATACTCATACAATGGAATACTACGCAGCCATAAAAAAGAATAAAATAATTCCATTTGTTGCCATATGGATGGACCTGGAGATTGTTACATTAAGTGAAGTAAGCCAGAAAGAGCAAGACAAATACCAAATGACATCACTTATATGTGAAATAAAAATATCACACAAATGAACTTATTTACTAAACAGAATCAGACTCATCAGACTCACAGACACAGAAAGCAAGCTTATGGGTACCAAAGTGGAAAGCAGATGAGGGAGGAACCAATTAGAAGTTTGGAATGAGCAGATACAAAATAATATATATAACAGATAAGCAACAGGGTGTTACGGTATGACACAGAGAACTATACTCACTATCCTGTAAATAAACCATAATGGGAAAGAATATGAAAAAGAATATGTATATATATATATGTAAAGCTGAATCACTTTGCTGTACACCAGAAACTTACACAATACTATAAATCAACTATAATTTAATTAAAATATTTTAAAAGAATAAAGATATTACACAATTAATTTTCACCTCGAAGAACTAGAAACAAAGAAAAAGCAAAGGTGAGGAAAGTAACAAAATAATAAAGATGAGACAAAAATAACTAAAATACAGACTAGTAATCCTGTATAAAAGATCAAGGATGGCAAAAATTGTGTCTTTTAAAGATAAAAATTGAAAAATCTCTGGTTGAGTCGTGCAAAAAAATATAAGAAAGAGGATTCACATAAAAAAGCAGAGATTAAAGAAGAGATATTGCAACTGAAGTAACAGAAATTCAAATGATCAAAACAGACTACTATGAACAATTATATGCCAACATATTGGAAAATCCAGAAAAGAATGGATAAATTCCTACAAAAATACAACCTACCAAGACTGAATCATGAAGAATTGGAAAATACGGACAAATAATGAAAAAAAAGATTGAGTCAGCAACCAAAACAACACAAAATAAAGCAAAAAAAGCCCACGAGCAGATGGCTTTATGGGTGAATTCTACAAGACATTTAAAGAAGAATTAATACCAATTCTCAAATTATTTGAAAAATGAAAGAAGGGAACACTTCCAAACTTATTTTGTGAGGCCAGCATTATCCTGATAGCAAAGCCAGATGAGGACAGTATAAGAAACAAAATTATAATCAATATCTCAGATGAAGATACATACAAAAATCATCAAAAACATACAACAAAAAAATCTAACCGTACATTAAAAGAATCATATGGCATTATCAAGTGGGATTAATTCCTGGGATACCGGGATAGTTCAACACATAAAAATCAATGTTTATTGATTTGCTACATCACACTAACAGAATGAAGGATAAAATCGTGATAATCTCAACAGGTACAGAAAACTCACTTAACAAACTTCAACTGCTTTTCATGGTAAAAAATATATTCTAAGTATAGAAGGAAAGCAATGCAACAAAATAAAGACCATAACAATGCAACAGCTAACCTCATACTCAAAAAAAGCTTGAAGGCTTTTCTCTAAAATCAGGAAAGCCATAAGAATTTCGACTCTCACTAATTCTACTCAACATTGTACAGGAAATCCCATGCAGAGAAATCAGTCATGAAAAATAAATGAAAGGCATTCAAATCAAAAAGGAAAAATAAAATTGTATCTTTTGGTAGATTACATAATCTTTTTATTGAAGTGTAGTTTATTTACAATATTATGTTAGTTTCAGGTGTACAGTAAAGTGACTTAGGTGTTTTCAGATTGTATGTATATATATATATATATGAGTGTGTGTATATATATGTATATATATGCCTGAAGACTCCTGCAAAGAAAGAGTAATAGCCAATGAAAACAGTACAGTTTCTGAATATAAAGTCAACGTACAAAATTTACTTGCATTTCTATATATTAACAATGAACTATCTAAAAATAAATTATCAAAACAATCTTATTTCCATTGGAACTATATATGCATGCATGTATGTATGTAGGTAGGTAGGTATGTATGTATGTACGTATGCCTCATCTTTGGGGTATGTGTGTATATATATCTCTCTCATGAATGAATTTGGTAAAGCTGTAGGATACAAAATTTATATACAGAAATTAGTTGCAGTTTTATACACTAATAATGAAGTATCAGAAAAAGAAATTAAGAAAACAATCCCATTTACCATTCCAACAAAAATAATAACATATCTAGGTATAAGCTATATCCTAAAGAGTACTTGTCCTCCAAAAACTGTATGATGCTCAGGAAGGAAATTGAAAATGACATGAACAGCTGGAAAGTTATACCATGTTTTTGGACTGAAGAATCAATATTGTTAAAATGATGATACTACCTCATGCAATGCACAGATGCTATGCAATCCACATCAAAATACTAATGGCATGATTCACAGAACTTGAACAGATAATCCTAAAGTTTGTATGGAAACACAAAAGACTCCAAGTAGCCAAAACAAACTTGAGAAAGAACAAACCTGGAGAAATCATATTCCCTCCCTTTAGACTATACTACAAAGCTACAGTAATCAAAAAAGTATGGTACTGGTGCGAAACAGACACATATGTCCATGGAAGAGAATACAGAGTGTAGAAATAAACTCAGGGGTTTATGATCAATTAATCTATAACAAAGGAGGGAAGAATATAAAATGGAGAAAATACAGTCACTTCAATGAGTGGTGCTGGGAAAACTGTATAGCTACATACAACAGAATGAAATTAGAACACTCTCTAACACCATATACAAAAATAAAATCAAAATCAGTTAAAGATCTAAATGTAAGACTGTGTACTCTTAAACTCCTAGAAGAAAACTTAGGCACAACACTCTTTGACATACATCACGGCAATATTTTTTTGGCTCTGGCTCCTAAAGTAAAGGAAATAAAAATAAAAATAAACAAATGGAACTTAATTAGTCAAAAGCTGTTGCATAGCAAAGGAAATCATTGACAAAATGAAAAAATGACCTACTGAATGGGAGAAAATATTTCCAAATGACATGATCGATAAGGGATTACTATCCAACATATATAGAGAGCTCATACAACTCAACATCAAAAAATGAACAACCTGATTTAAAAATGGGCAAACACATTGAATATACTCTTTTTTCCCCAAAGAGGACATGCAGATGGCCCATTTCTAATCATCAGGGAAATGCAAATCAAAACCACAAGGGGATATCACCTCACACTTGTCAGAGGGCTATTATCAGAAAGAACATGAGGGGTGGAGGGTGGGAAGGGATAGATGGGATTTCAAAATTGTTAAACAGATAAACAAGATTACACTGTATGGCACAGGGAAATATACACAAGATCTTACAGTAGCTCACAGAGAAAACAATGTGACAATGAATATACCTATGTTCATGTATAACTGAAAAATTGTGCTCTACACTGGAATTTGACACAACACTGTAAAAAGATTTTGAATCAATAAAAAAATGTAAAAAAAAAACAAGACATTGAAACAACCTAAATGTCCATCAACAGATGGCTGGATAAAGAAGTTGTGATATACTCATACAATGGAATACTACGCAGCCATAAAAAAGAATAAAATAATTCCATTTGTTGCCATATGGATGGACCTGGAGATTGTTACATTAAGTGAAGTAAGCCAGAAAGAGCAAGACAAATACCAAATGACATCACTTATATGTGAAATAAAAATATCACACAAATGAACTTATTTACTAAACAGAATCAGACTCATCAGACTCACAGACACAGAAAGCAAGCTTATGGGTACCAAAGTGGAAAGCAGATGAGGGAGGAACCAATTAGAAGTTTGGAATGAGCAGATACAAAATAATATATATAACAGATAAGCAACAGGGTGTTACGGTATGACACAGAGAACTATACTCACTACCCTGTAAATAAACCATAATGGGAAAGAATATGAAAAAGAATATGTATATATATATATGTAAAGCTGAATCACTTTGCTGTACACCAGAAACTTACACAATACTATAAATCAACTATAATTTAATTAAAATATTTTAAAAGAATAAAGATATTACACAATTAATTTTCACCTCGAAGAACTAGAAACAAAGAAAAAGCAAAGGTGAGGAAAGTAACAAAATAATAAAGATGAGACAAAAATAACTAAAATACAGACTAGTAATCCTGTATAAAAGATCAAGGATGGCAAAAATTGTGTCTTTTAAAGATAAAAATTGAAAAATCTCTGGTTGAATCGTGCAAAAAAATATAAGAAAGAGGATTCACATAAAAAAGCAGAGATTAAAGAAGAGATATTGCAACTGAAGTAACAGAAATTCAAATGATCAAAACAGACTACTATGAACAATTATATGCCAACATATTGGAAAATCCAGAAAAGAATGGATAAATTCCTACAAAAATACAACCTACCAAGACTGAATCATGAAGAATTGGAAAATACGGACAAATAATGAAAAAAAAGATTGAGTCAGCAACCAAAACAACACAAAATAAAGCAAAAAAAGCCCACGAGCAGATGGCTTTATGGGTGAATTCTACAAGACATTTAAAGAAGAATTAATACCAATTCTCAAATTATTTGAAAAATGAAAGAAGGGAACACTTCCAAACTTATTTTGTGAGGCCAGCATTATCCTGATAGCAAAGCCAGATGAGGACAGTATAAGAAACAAAATTATAATCAATATCTCAGATGAAGATAGATACAAAAATCATCAAAAACATACAACAAAAAAATCTAACCGTACATTAAAAGAATCATATGGCATTATCAAGTGGGATTAATTCCTGGGATACCGGGATAGTTCAACACATAAAAATCAATGTTTATTGATTTGCTACATCACACTAACAGAATGAAGGATAAAATCGTGATAATCTCAACAGGTACAGAAAAGTCACTTAACAAACTTCAACTGCTTTTCATGGTAAAAAATATATTCTAAGTATAGAAGGAAAGCAATGCAACAAAATAAAGACCATAACAATGCAACAGCTAACTTCATACTCAAAAAAACTTTGAAGGCTTTTCTCTAAAATCAGGAAAGCCATAAGAATTTCGACTCTCACTAATTCTACTCACCATTGTACAGGAAATCCCATGCAGAGAAATCAGTCATGAAAAATAAATGAAAGGCATTCAAATCAAAAAGGAAAAATAAAATTGTATCTTTTGGTAGATTACATAATCTTTTTATTGAAGTGTAGTGTATTTACAATATTATGTTAGTTTCAGGTGTACAGTAAAGTGACTTAGGTGTTTTCAGATTGTATGTATATATATATATATATGAGTGTGTGTATATATATGTATATATATGCCTGAAGACTCCTGCAAAAAAAGAGTAATAGCCAATGAAAACAGTACAGTTTCTGAATATAAAGTCAACGTACAAAATTTACTTGCATTTCTATATATTAACAATGAACTATCTAAAAATAAATTATCAAAACAATCTTATTTCCATTGGAACTATATATGCATGCATGTATGTATGTAGGTAGGTAGGTATGTATGTATGTACGTATGCCTCATCTTTGGGGTATGTGTGTATATATATCTCTCTCATGAATGAATTTGGTAAAGCTGTAGGATACAAAATTTATATACAGAAATTAGTTGCAGTTTTATACACTAATAATGAAGTATCAGAAAAAGAAATTAAGAAAACAATCCCATTTACCATTCCAACAAAAATAATAACATATCTAGGTATAAGCTATATCCTAAAGAGTACTTGTCCTCCAAAAACTGTATGATGCTCAGGAAGGAAATTGAAAATGACATGAACAGCTGGAAAGTTATACCATGTTTTTGGACTGAAGAATCAATATTGTTAAAATGATGATACTACCTCATGCAATGCACAGATGCTATGCAATCCACATCAAAATACTAATGGCATGATTCACAGAACTTGAACAGATAATTCTAAAGTTTGTATGGAAACACAAAAGACTCCAAGTAGCCAAAACAAACTTGAGAAAGAACAAACCTGGAGAAATCATATTCCCTCCCTTTAGACTATACTACAAAGCTACAGTAATCAAAAAAGTATGGTACTGGTGCGAAACAGACACATATGTCCATGGAAGAGAATACAGAGTGTAGAAATAAACTCAGGGGTTTATGATCAATTAATCTATAACAAAGGAGGGAAGAATATAAAATGGAGAAAATACAGTCACTTCAATGAGTGGTGCTGGGAAAACTGTATAGCTACATACAACAGAATGAAATTAGAACACTCTCTAACACCATATACAAAAATAAAATCAAAATCAGTTAAAGATCTAAATGTAAGACTGTGTACTCTAAAACTCCTAGAAGAAAACTTAGGCACAACACTCTTTGACATACATCACGGCAATATTTTTTTGGCTCTGGCTCCTAAAGTAAAGGAAATAAAAATAAAAATAAACAAATGGAACTTAATTAGTCAAAAGCTGTTGCATAGCAAAGGAAATCATTGACAAAATGAAAAAATGACCTACTGAATGGGAGAAAATATTTCCAAATGACATGATCGATAAGGGATTACTATCCAACATATATAGAGAGCTCATACAACTCAACATCAAAAAATGAACAACCTGATTTAAAAATGGGCAAACACATTGAATATACTCTTTTTTCCCCAAAGAGGACATGCAGATGGCCCATTTCTAATCATCAGGGAAATGCAAATCAAAACCACAAGGGGATATCACCTCACACTTGTCAGAGGGCTATTATCAGAAAGAACATGAGGGGTGGAGGGTGGGAAGGGATAGATGGGATTTCAAAATTGTTAAACAGATAAACAAGATTACACTGTATGGCACAGGGAAATATACACAAGATCTTACAGTAGCTCACAAAGAAAACAATGTGACAATGAATATACCTATGTTCATGTATAACTGAAAAATTGTGCTCTACACTGGAATTTGACACAACACTGTAAAAAGATTTTGAATCAATAAAAAAATGTAAAAAAAAAACAAGACATTGAAACAACCTAAATGTCCATCAACAGATGGCTGGATAAAGAAGTTGTGATATACTCATACAATGGAATACTACGCAGCCATAAAAAAGGATAAAATAATTCCATTTGTTGCCATATGGATGGACCTGGGGATTGTTACATTAAGTGAAGTAAGCCAGAAAGAGCAAGACAAATACCATATGACATCACTTATATGTGAAATAAAAATATCACACAAATGAACTTATTTACTAAACAGAATCAGACTCATCAGACTCACAGACACAGAAAGCAAGCTTATGGGTACCAAAGTGGAAAGCAGATGAGGGAGGAACCAATTAGAAGTTTGGAATGAGCAGATACAAAATACTATATATAACAGATAAGCAACAGGGTGTTACGGTATGACACAGAGAACTATACTCACTATCCTGTAAATAAACCATAATGGGAAAGAATATGAAAAAGAATATGTATATATATATATGTAAAGCTGAATCACTTTGCTGTACACCAGAAACTTACACAATACTATAAATCAACTATAATTTAATTAAAATATTTTAAAAGAATAAAGATATTACACAATTAATTTTCACCTCGAAGAACTAGAAACAAAGAAAAAGCAAAGGTGAGGAAAGTAACAAAATAATAAAGATGAGACAAAAATAACTAAAATACAGACTAGTAATCCTGTATAAAAGATCAAGGATGGCAAAAATTGTGTCTTTTAAAGATAAAAATTGAAAAATCTCTGGTTGAATCGTGCAAAAAAATATTAGAAAGAGGATTCACATAAAAAAGCAGAGATTAAAGAAGAGATATTGCAACTGAAGTAACAGAAATTCAAATGATCAAAACAGACTACTATGAACAATTATATGCCAACATATTGGAAAATCCAGAAAAGAATGGATAAATTCCTACAAAAATACAACCTACCAAGACTGAATCATGAAGAATTGGAAAATACGGACAAATAATGAATAAAAAGATTGAGTCAGCAACCAAAACAACACAAAATAAAGCAAAAAAAGCCCACGAGCAGATGGCTTTATGGGTGAATTCTACAAGACATTTAAAGAAGAATTAATACCAATTCTCAAATTATTTGAAAAATGAAAGAAGGGAACACTTCCAAACTTATTTTGTGAGGCCAGCATTATCCTGATAGCAAAGCCAGATGAGGACAGTATAAGAAACAAAATTAGAATCAATATCTCAGATGAAGATACATACAAAAATCATCAAAAACATACAACAAAAAAATCTAACAGTACATTAAAAGAATCATATGGCATTATCAAGTGGGATTAATTCCTGGGATACCGGGATAGTTCAACACATAAAAATCAATGTTTATTGATTTGCTACATCACACTAACAGAATGAAGGATAAAATCGTGATAATCTCAACAGGTACAGAAAAGTCACTTAACAAACTTCAACTGCTTTTCATGGTAAAAAATATATTCTAAGTATAGAAGGAAAGCAATGCAACAAAATAAAGACCATAACAATGCAACAGCTAACCTCATACTCAAAAAAAGCTTGAAGGCTTTTCTCTAAAATCAGGAAAGCCATAAGAATTTCGACTCTCACTAATTCTACTCAACATTGTACAGGAAATCCCATGCAGAGAAATCAGTCATGAAAAATAAATGAAAGGCATTCAAATCAAAAAGGAAAAATAAAATTGTATCTTTTGGTAGATTACATAATCTTTTTATTGAAGTGTAGTGTATTTACAATATTATGTTAGTTTCAGGTGTACAGTAAAGTGACTTAGGTTTTTTCAGATTGTATGTATATATATATATATGAGTGTGTGTATATATATGTATATATATGCCTGAAGACTCCTGCAAAGAAAGAGTAATAGCCAATGAAAACAGTACAGTTTCTGAATAGAAAGTCAACGTACAAAATTTACTTGCATTTCTATATATTAACAATGAACTATCTAAAAATAAATTATCAAAACAATCTTATTTCCATTGGAAATATATATGCATGCATGTATGTATGTAGGTAGGTAGGTATGTATGTATGTACGTATGCCTCATCTTTGGGGTATGTGTGTATATATATCTCTCTCATGAATGAATTTGGTAAAGCTGTAGGATACAAAATTTATATACAGAAATTAGTTGCAGTTTTATACACTAATAATGAAGTATCAGAAAAAGAAATTAAGAAAACAATCCCATTTACCATTCCAACAAAAATAATAACATATCTAGGTATAAGCTATATCCTAAAGAGTACTTGTCCTCCAAAAACTGTATGATGCTCAGGAAGGAAATTGAAAATGACATGAACAGCTGGAAAGTTATACCATGTTTTTGGACTGAAGAATCAATATTGTTAAAATGATGATACTACCTCATGCAATGCACAGATGCTATGCAATCCACATCAAAATACTAATGGCATGATTCACAGAACTTGAACAGATAATTCTAAAGTTTGTATGGAAACACAAAAGACTCCAAGTAGCCAAAACAAACTTGAGAAAGAACAAACCTGGAGAAATCATATTCCCTCCCTTTAGACTATACTACAAAGCTACAGTAATCAAAAAAGTATGGTACTGGTGCGAAACAGACACATATGTCCATGGAAGAGAATACAGAGTGTAGAAATAAACTCAGGGGTTTATGATCAATTAATCTATAACAAAGGAGGGAAGAATATAAAATGGAGAAAATACAGTCACTTCAATGAGTGGTGCTGGGAAAACTGTATAGCTACATACAACAGAATGAAATTAGAACACTCTCTAACACCATATACAAAAATAAAATCAAAATCAGTTAAAGATCTAAATGTAAGACTGTGTACTCTAAAACTCCTAGAAGAAAACTTAGGCACAACACTCTTTGACATACATCACGGCAATATTTTTTTGGCTCTGGCTCCTAAAGTAAAG
The DNA here is from genome assembly GCF_048564905.1 of Vicugna pacos. NCBI lineage: Eukaryota > Metazoa > Chordata > Mammalia > Artiodactyla > Camelidae > Vicugna > Vicugna pacos. Next base: position 3,220,900 of record NC_132989.1, read on the forward strand.
GAAATAAAAATAAAAATAAACAAATGGAACTTAATTAGTCAAAAGCTGTTGCATAGCAAAGGAAATCATTGACAAAATGAAAAAATGACCTACTGAATGGGAGAAAATATTTCCAAATGACATGACCGATAAGGGATTACTATCCAACATATATAGAGAGCTCATACAACTCAACATCAAAAAATGAACAACCTGATTTAAAAATGGGCAAACACATTGAATATACTCTTTTTTCCCCAAAGAGGACATGCAGATGGCCCATTTCTAATCATCAGGGAAATGCAAATCAAAACCACAAGGGGATATCACCTCACACTTGTCAGAGGGCTATTATCAGAAAGAACATGAGGGGTGGAGGGTGGGAAGGGATAGATGGGATTTCAAAATTGTTAAACAGATAAACAAGATTACACTGTATGGCACAGGGAAATATACACAAGATCTTACAGTAGCTCACAGAGAAAACAATGTGACAATGAATATATCTATGTTTATGTATAACTGAAAAATTGTGCTCTACACTGGAATTTGACACAACACTGTAAAAAGATTTTGAATCAATAAAAAAATGTAAAAAAAAAACAAGACATTGAAACAACCTAAATGTCCATCAACAGATGGCTGGATAAAGAAGTTGTGATATACTCATACAATGGAATACTACGCAGCCATAAAAAAGGATAAAATAATTCCATTTGTTGCCATATGGATGGACCTGGAGATTGTTACATTAAGTGAAGTAAGCCAGAAAGAGCAAGACAAATACCATATGACATCACTTATATGTGAAATAAAAATATCACACAAATGAACTTATTTACTAAACAGAATCAGACTCATCAGACTCACAGACACAGAAAGCAAGCTTATGGGTACCAAAGTGGAAAGCAGATGAGGGAGGAACCAATTAGAAGTTTGGAATGAGTAGATACAAAATACTATATATAACAGATAAGCAACAGGGTGTTACGGTATGACACAGAGAACTATACTCACTATCCTGTAAATAAACCATAATGGGAAAGAATATGAAAAAGAATATGTATATATATATATGTAAAGCTGAATCACTTTGCTGTACACCAGAAACTTACACAATACTATAAATCAACTATAATTTTATTAAAATATTTTAAAAGAATAAAGATATTACACAATTAATTTTCACCTCGAAGAACTAGAAAAAAAGAAAAAGCAAAGGTGAGGAAAGTAACAAAATAATAAAGATGAGACAAAAATAACTAAAATACAGACTAGTAATCCTGTATAAAAGATCAAGGATGGCAAAAATTGTGTCTTTTAAAGATAAAAATTGAAAAATCTCTGGTTGAATCGTGCAAAAAAATATTAGAAAGAGGATTCACATAAAAAAGCAGAGATTAAAGAAGAGATATTGCAACTGAAGTAACAGAAATTCAAATGATCAAAACAGACTACTATGAACAATTATATGCCAACATATTGGAAAATCCAGAAAAGAATGGATAAATTCCTACAAAAATACAACCTACCAAGACTGAATCATGAAGAATTGGAAAATACGGACAAATAATGAATAAAAAGATTGAGTCAGCAACCAAAACAACACAAAATAAAGCAAAAAAAGCCCACGAGCAGATGGCTTTATGGGTGAATTCTACAAGACATTTAAAGAAGAATTAATACCAATTCTCAAATTATTTGAAAAATGAAAGAAGGGAACACTTCCAAACTTATTTTGTGAGGCCAGCATTATCCTGATAGCAAAGCCAGATGAGGACAGTATAAGAAACAAAATTATAATCAATATCTCAGATGAAGATACATACAAAAATCATCAAAAACATACAACAAAAAAATCTAACAGTACATTAAAAGAATCATATGGCATTATCAAGTGGGATTAATTCCTGGGATACCGGGATAGTTCAACACATAAAAATCAATGTTTATTGATTTGCTACATCACACTAACAGAATGAAGGATAAAATCGTGATAATCTCAACAGGTACAGAAAAGTCACTTAACAAACTTCAACTGCTTTTCATGGTAAAAAATATATTCTAAGTATAGAAGGAAAGCAATGCAACAAAATAAAGACCATAACAATGCAACAGCTAACCTCATACTCAAAAAAAGCTTGAAGGCTTTTCTCTAAAATCAGGAAAGCCATAAGAATTTCGACTCTCACTAATTCTACTCAACATTGTACAGGAAATCCCATGCAGAGAAATCAGTCATGAAAAATAAATGAAAGGCATTCAAATCAAAAAGGAAAAATAAAATTGTATCTTTTGGTAGATTACATAATCTTTTTATTGAAGTGTAGTGTATTTACAATATTATGTTAGTTTCAGGTGTACAGTAAAGTGACTTAGGTGTTTTCAGATTGTATGTATATATATATATATATGAGTGTGTGTATATATATGTATATATATGCCTGAAGACTCCTGCAAAGAAAGAGTAATAGCCAATGAAAACAGTACAGTTTCTGAATAGAAAGTCAACGTACAAAATTTACTTGCATTTCTATATATTAACAATGAACTATCTAAAAATAAATTATCAAAACAATCTTATTTCCATTGGAACTATATATGCATGCATGTATGTATGTAGGTAGGTAGGTATGTATGTATGTACGTATGCCTCATCTTTGGGGTATGAGTGTATATATATCTCTCTCATGAATGAATTTGGTAAAGCTGTAGGATACAAAATTTATATACAGAAATTAGTTGCAGTTTTATACACTAATAATGAAGTATCAGAAAAAGAAATTAAGAAAACAATCCCATTTACCATTCCAACAAAAATAATAAAATATCTAGGTATAAGCTATATCCTAAAGAGTACTTGTCCTCCAAAAACTGTATGATGCTCAGGAAGGAAATTGAAAATGACATGAACAGCTGGAAAGTTATACCATGTTTTTGGACTGAAGAATCAATATTGTTAAAATGATGATACTACCTCATGCAATGCACAGATGCTATGCAATCCACATCAAAATACTAATGGCATGATTCACAGAACTTGAACAGATAATTCTAAAGTTTGTATGGAAACACAAAAGACTCCAAGTAGCCAAAACAAACTTGAGAAAGAACAAACCTGGAGAAATCATATTCCCTCCCTTTAGACTATACTACAAAGCTACAGTAATCAAAAAAGTATGGTACTGGTGCGAAACAGACACATATGTCCATGGAAGAGAATACAGAGTGTAGAAATAAACTCAGGGGTTTATGATCAATTAATCTATAACAAAGGAGGGAAGAATATAAAATGGAGAAAATACAGTCACTTCAATGAGTGGTGCTGGGAAAACTGTATAGCTACATACAACAGAATGAAATTAGAACACTCTCTAACACCATATACAAAAATAAAATCAAAATCAGTTAAAGATCTAAATGTAAGACTGTGTACTCTAAAACTCCTAGAAGAAAACTTAGGCAGAACACTCTTTGACATACATCACGGCAATATTTTTTTGGCTCTGGCTCCTAAAGTAAAGGAAATAAAAATAAAAATAAACAAATGGAACTTAATTAGTCAAAAGCTGTTGCATAGCAAAGGAAATCATTGACAAAATGAAAAAATGACCTACTGAATGGGAGAAAATATTTCCAAATGACATGATCGATAAGGGATTACTATCCAACATATATAGAGAGCTCATACAACTCAACATCAAAAAATGAACAACCTGATTTAAAAATGGGCAAACACATTGAATATACTCTTTTTTCCCCAAAGAGGACATGCAGATGGCCCATTTCTAATCATCAGGGAAATGCAAATCAAAACCACAAGGGGATATCACCTCACACTTGTCAGAGGGCTATTATCAGAAAGAACATGAGGGGTGGAGGGTGGGAAGGGATAGATGGGATTTCAAAATTGTTAAACAGATAAACAAGATTACACTGTATGGCACAGGGAAATATACACAAGATCTTACAGTAGCTCACAGAGAAAAAAATGTGACAATGAATATACCTATGTTCATGTATAACTGAAAAATTGTGCTCTACACTGGAATTTGACACAACACTGTAAAAAGATTTTGAATCAATAAAAAAATGTAAAAAAAAAACAAGACATTGAAACAACCTAAATGTCCATCAACAGATGGCTGGATAAAGAAGTTGTGATATACTCATACAATGGAATACTACGCAGCCATAAAAAAGAATAAAATAATTCCATTTGTTGCCATATGGATGGACCTGGAGATTGTTACATTAAGTGAAGTAAGCCAGAAAGAGCAAGACAAATACCAAATGACATCACTTATATGTGAAATAAAAATATCACACAAATGAACTTATTTACTAAACAGAATCAGACTCATCAGACTCACAGACACAGAAAGCAAGCTTATGGGTACCAAAGTGGAAAGCAGATGAGGGAGGAACCAATTAGAAGTTTGGAATGAGCAGATACAAAATAATATATATAACAGATAAGCAACAGGGTGTTACGGTATGACACAGAGAACTATACTCACTACCCTGTAAATAAACCATAATGGGAAAGAATATGAAAAAGAATATGTATATATATATATGTAAAGCTGAATCACTTTGCTGTACACCAGAAACTTACACAATACTATAAATCAACTATAATTTAATTAAAATATTTTAAAAGAATAAAGATATTACACAATTAATTTTCACCTCGAAGAACTAGAAACAAAGAAAAAGCAAAGGTGAGGAAAGTAACAAAATAATAAAGATGAGACAAAAATAACTAAAATACAGACTAGTAATCCTGTATAAAAGATCAAGGATGGCAAAAATTGTGTCTTTTAAAGATAAAAATTGAAAAATCTCTGGTTGAATCGTGCAAAAAAATATAAGAAAGAGGATTCACATAAAAAAGCAGAGATTAAAGAAGAGATATTGCAACTGAAGTAACAGAAATTCAAATGATCAAAACAGACTACTATGAACAATTATATGCCAACATATTGGAAAATCCAGAAAAGAATGGATAAATTCCTACAAAAATACAACCTACCAAGACTGAATCATGAAGAATTGGAAAATACGGACAAATAATGAAAAAAAAGATTGAGTCAGCAACCAAAACAACACAAAATAAAGCAAAAAAAGCCCACGAGCAGATGGCTTTATGGGTGAATTCTACAAGACATTTAAAGAAGAATTAATACCAATTCTCAAATTATTTGAAAAATGAAAGAAGGGAACACTTCCAAACTTATTTTGTGAGGCCAGCATTATCCTGATAGCAAAGCCAGATGAGGACAGTATAAGAAACAAAATTAGAATCAATATCTCAGATGAAGATAGATACAAAAATCATCAAAAACATACAACAAAAAAATCTAACAGTACATTAAAAGAATCATATGGCATTATCAAGTGGGATTAATTCCTGGGATACCGGGATAGTTCAACACATAAAAATCAATGTTTATTGATTTGCTACATCACACTAACAGAATGAAGGATAAAATCGTGATAATCTCAACAGGTACAGAAAAGTCACTTAACAAACTTCAACTGCTTTTCATGGTAAAAAATATATTCTAAGTATAGAAGGAAAGCAATGCAACAAAATAAAGACCATAACAATGCAACAGCTAACCTCATACTCAAAAAAACTTTGAAGGCTTTTCTCTAAAATCAGGAAAGCCATAAGAATTTCGACTCTCACTAATTCTACTCACCATTGTACAGGAAATCCCATGCAGAGAAATCAGTCATGAAAAATAAATGAAAGGCATTCAAATCAAAAAGGAAAAATAAAATTGTATCTTTTGGTAGATTACATAATCTTTTTATTGAAGTGTAGTGTATTTACAATATTATGTTAGTTTCAGGTGTACAGTAAAGTGACTTAGGTGTTTTCAGATTGTATGTATATATATATATATATGAGTGTGTGTATATATATGTATATATATGCCTGAAGACTCCTGCAAAAAAGGAGTAATAGCCAATGAAAACAGTACAGTTTCTGAATATAAAGTCAACGTACAAAATTTACTTGCATTTCTATATATTAACAATGAACTATCTAAAAATAAATTATCAAAACAATCTTATTTCCATTGGAACTATATATGCATGCATGTATGTATGTATGTAGGTAGGTAGGTATGTATGTATGTACGTATGCCTCATCTTTGGGGTATGTGTGTATATATATCTCTCTCATGAATGAATTTGGTAAAGCTGTAGGATACAAAATTTATATACAGAAATTAGTTGCAGTTTTATACACTAATAATGAAGTATCAGAAGAAGGAATTAAGAAAACAATCCCATTTACCATTCCAACAAAAATAATAAAATATCTAGGTATAAGCTATATCCCAAAGAGTACTTGTCCTCCAAAAACTGTATGATGCTCAGGAAGGAAATTGAAAATGACATGAACAGCTGGAAAGTTATACCATGTTTTTGGACTGAAGAATCAATATTGTTAAAATGATGATACTACCTCATGCAATGCACAGATGCTATGCAATCCACATCAAAATACTAATGGCATGATTCACAGAACTTGAACAGATAATTCTAAAGTTTGTATGGAAACACAAAAGACTCCAAGTAGCCAAAACAAACTTGAGAAAGAACAAACCTGGAGAAATCATATTCCCTCCCTTTAGACTATACTACAAAGCTACAGTAATCAAAAAAGTATGGTACTGGTGCGAAACAGACACATATGTCCATGGAAGAGAATACAGAGTGTAGAAATAAACTCAGGGGTTTATGATCAATTAATCTATAACAAAGGAGGGAAGAATATAAAATGGAGAAAATACAGTCACTTCAATGAGTGGTGCTGGGAAAACTGTATAGCTACATACAACAGAATGAAATTAGAACACTCTCTAACACCATATACAAAAATAAAATCAAAATCAGTTAAAGATCTAAATGTAAGACTGTGTACTCTAAAACTCCTAGAAGAAAACTTAGGCACAACACTCTTTGACATACATCACGGCAATATTTTTTTGGCTCTGGCTCCTAAAGTAAAGGAAATAAAAATAAAAATAAACAAATGGAACTTAATTAGTCAAAAGCTGTTGCATAGCAAAGGAAATCATTGACAAAATGAAAAAATGACCTACTGAATGGGAGAAAATATTTCCAAATGACATGATCGATAAGGGATTACTATCCAACATATATAGAGAGCTCATACAACTCAACATCAAAAAATGAACAACCTGATTTAAAAATGGGCAAACACATTGAATATACTCTTTTTTCCCCAAAGAGGACATGCAGATGGCCCATTTCTAATCATCAGGGAAATGCAAATCAAAACCACAAGGGGATATCACCTCACACTTGTCAGAGGGCTATTATCAGAAAGAACATGAGGGGTGGAGGGTGGGAAGGGATAGATGGGATTTCAAAATTGTTAAACAGATAAACAAGATTACACTGTATGGCACAGGGAAATATACACAAGATCTTACAGTAGCTCACAGAGAAAACAATGTGACAATGAATATACCTATGTTCATGTATAACTGAAAAATTGTGCTCTACACTGGAATTTGACACAACACTGTAAAAAGATTTTGAATCAATAAAAAAATGTAAAAAAAAAACAAGACATTGAAACAACCTAAATGTCCATCAACAGATGGCTGGATAAAGAAGTTGTGATATACTCATACAATGGAATACTACGCAGCCATAAAAAAGGATAAAATAATTCCATTTGTTGCCATATGGATGGACCTGGAGATTGTTACATTAAGTGAAGTAAGCCAGAAAGAGCAAGACAAATACCATATGACATCACTTATATGTGAAATAAAAATATCACACAAATGAACTTATTTACTAAACAGAATCAGACTCATCAGACTCACAGACACAGAAAGCAAGCTTATGGGTACCAAAGTGGAAAGCAGATGAGGGAGGAACCAATTAGAAGTTTGGAATGAGCAGATACAAAATACTATATATAACAGATAAGCAACAGGGTGTTACGGTATGACACAGAGAACTATACTCACTATCCTGTAAATAAACCATAATGGGAAAGAATATGAAAAAGAATATGTATATATATATATGTAAAGCTGAATCACTTTGCTGTACACCAGAAACTTACACAATACTATAAATCAACTATAATTTAATTAAAATATTTTAAAAGAATAAAGATATTACACAATTAATTTTCACCTCGAAGAACTAGAAACAAAGAAAAAGCAAAGGTGAGGAAAGTAACAAAATAATAAAGATGAGACAAAAATAACTAAAATACAGACTAGTAATCCTGTATAAAAGATCAAGGATGGCAAAAATTGTGTCTTTTAAAGATAAAAATTGAAAAATCTCTGGTTGAATCGTGCAAAAAAATATTAGAAAGAGGATTCACATAAAAAAGCAGAGATTAAAGAAGAGATATTGCAACTGAAGTAACAGAAATTCAAATGATCAAAACAGACTACTATGAACAATTATATGCCAACATATTGGAAAATCCAGAAAAGAATGGATAAATTCCTACAAAAATACAACCTACCAAGACTGAATCATGAAGAATTGGAAAATACGGACAAATAATGAATAAAAAGATTGAGTCAGCAACCAAAACAACACAAAATAAAGCAAAAAAAGCCCACGAGCAGATGGCTTTATGGGTGAATTCTACAAGACATTTAAAGAAGAATTAATACCAATTCTCAAATTATTTGAAAAATGAAAGAAGGGAACACTTCCAAACTTATTTTGTGAGGCCAGCATTATCCTGATAGCAAAGCCAGATGAGGACAGTATAAGAAACAAAATTAGAATCAATATCTCAGATGAAGATAGATACAAAAATCATCAAAAACATACAACAAAAAAATCTAACAGTACATTAAAAGAATCATATGGCATTATCAAGTGGGATTAATTCCTGGGATACCGGGATAGTTCAACACATAAAAATCAATGTTTATTGATTTGCTACATCACACTAACAGAATGAAGGATAAAATCGTGATAATCTCAACAGGTACAGAAAAGTCACTTAACAAACTTCAACTGCTTTTCATGGTAAAAAATATATTCTAAGTATAGAAGGAAAGCAATGCAACAAAATAAAGACCATAACAATGCAACAGCTAACCTCATACTCAAAAAAAGCTTGAAGGCTTTTCTCTAAAATCAGGAAAGCCATAAGAATTTCGACTCTCACTAATTCTACTCAACATTGTACAGGAAATCCCATGCAGAGAAATCAGTCATGAAAAATAAATGAAAGGCATTCAAATCAAAAAGGAAAAATAAAATTGTATCTTTTGGTAGATTACATAATCTTTTTATTGAAGTGTAGTGTATTTACAATATTATGTTAGTTTCAGGTGTACAGTAAAGTGACTTAGGTTTTTTCAGATTGTATGTATATATATATATATGAGTGTGTGTATATATATGTATATATATGCCTGAAGACTCCTGCAAAGAAAGAGTAATAGCCAATGAAAACAGTACAGTTTCTGAATAGAAAGTCAACGTACAAAATTTACTTGCATTTCTATATATTAACAATGAACTATCTAAAAATAAATTATCAAAACAATCTTATTTCCATTGGAAATATATATGCATGCATGTATGTATGTAGGTAGGTAGGTATGTATGTATGTACGTATGCCTCATCTTTGGGGTATGTGTGTATATATATCTCTCTCATGAATGAATTTGGTAAAGCTGTAGGATACAAAATTTATATACAGAAATTAGTTGCAGTTTTATACACTAATAATGAAGTATCAGAAAAAGAAATTAAGAAAACAATCCCATTTACCATTCCAACAAAAATAATAACATATCTAGGTATAAGCTATATCCTAAAGAGTACTTGTCCTCCAAAAACTGTATGATGCTCAGGAAGGAAATTGAAAATGACATGAACAGCTGGAAAGTTATACCATGTTTTTGGACTGAAGAATCAATATTGTTAAAATGATGATACTACCTCATGCAATGCACAGATGCTATGCAATCCACATCAAAATACTAATGGCATGATTCACAGAACTTGAACAGATAATTCTAAAGTTTGTATGGAAACACAAAAGACTCCAAGTAGCCAAAACAAACTTGAGAAAGAACAAACCTGGAGAAATCATATTCCCTCCCTTTAGACTATACTACAAAGCTACAGTAATCAAAAAAGTATGGTACTGGTGCGAAACAGACACATATGTCCATGGAAGAGAATACAGAGTGTAGAAATAAACTCAGGGGTTTATGATCAATTAATCTATAACAAAGGAGGGAAGAATATAAAATGGAGAAAATACAGTCACTTCAATGAGTGGTGCTGGGAAAACTGTATAGCTACATACAACAGAATGAAATTAGAACACTCTCTAACACCATATACAAAAATAAAATCAAAATCAGTTAAAGATCTAAATGTAAGACTGTGTACTCTAAAACTCCTAGAAGAAAACTTAGGCACAACACTCTTTGACATACATCACGGCAATATTTTTTTGGCTCTGGCTCCTAAAGTAAAGGAAATAAAAATAAAAATAAACAAATGGAACTTAATTAGTCAAAAGCTGTTGCATAGCAAAGGAAATCATTGACAAAATGAAAAAATGACCTACTGAATGGGAGAAAATATTTCCAAATGACATGACCGATAAGGGATTACTATCCAACATATATAGAGAGCTCATACAACTCAACATCAAAAAATGAACAACCTGATTTAAAAATGGGCAAACACATTGAATATACTCTTTTTTCCCCAAAGAGGACATGCAGATGGCCCATTTCTAATCATCAGGGAAATGCAAATCAAAACCACAAGGGGATATCACCTCACACTTGTCAGAGGGCTATTATCAGAAAGAACATGAGGGGTGGAGGGTGGGAAGGGATAGATGGGATTTCAAAATTGTTAAACAGATAAACAAGATTACACTGTATGGCACAGGGAAATATACACAAGATCTTACAGTAGCTCACAGAGAAAACAATGTGACAATGAATATACCTATGTTTATGTATAACTGAAAAATTGTGCTCTACACTGGAATTTGACACAACACTGTAAAAAGATTTTGAATCAATAAAAAAATGTAAAAAAAAAACAAGACATTGAAACAACCTAAATGTCCATCAACAGATGGCTGGATAAAGAAGTTGTGATATACTCATACAATGGAATACTACGCAGCCATAAAAAAGGATAAAATAATTCCATTTGTTGCCATATGGATGGACCTGGAGATTGTTACATTAAGTGAAGTAAGCCAGAAAGAGCAAGACAAATACCATATGACATCACTTATATGTGAAATAAAAATATCACACAAATGAACTTATTTACTAAACAGAATCAGACTCATCAGACTCACAGACACAGAAAGCAAGCTTATGGGTACCAAAGTGGAAAGCAGATGAGGGAGGAACCAATTAGAAGTTTGGAATGAGTAGATACAAAATACTATATATAACAGATAAGCAACAGGGTGTTACGGTATGACACAGAGAACTATACTCACTATCCTGTAAATAAACCATAATGGGAAAGAATATGAAAAAGAATATGTATATATATATATGTAAAGCTGAATCACTTTGCTGTACACCAGAAACTTACACAATACTATAAATCAACTATAATTTTATTAAAATATTTTAAAAGAATAAAGATATTACACAATTAATTTTCACCTCGAAGAACTAGAAAAAAAGAAAAAGCAAAGGTGAGGAAAGTAACAAAATAATAAAGATGAGACAAAAATAACTAAAATACAGACTAGTAATCCTGTATAAAAGATCAAGGATGGCAAAAATTGTGTCTTTTAAAGATAAAAATTGAAAAATCTCTGGTTGAATCGTGCAAAAAAATATTAGAAAGAGGATTCACATAAAAAAGCAGAGATTAAAGAAGAGATATTGCAACTGAAGTAACAGAAATTCAAATGATCAAAACAGACTACTATGAACAATTATATGCCAACATATTGGAAAATCCAGAAAAGAATGGATAAATTCCTACAAAAATACAACCTACCAAGACTGAATCATGAAGAATTGGAAAATACGGACAAATAATGAATAAAAAGATTGAGTCAGCAACCAAAACAACACAAAATAAAGCAAAAAAAGCCCACGAGCAGATGGCTTTATGGGTGAATTCTACAAGACATTTAAAGAAGAATTAATACCAATTCTCAAATTATTTGAAAACTGAAAGAAGGGAACACTTCCAAACTTATTTTGTGAGGCCAGCATTATCCTGATAGCAAAGCCAGATGAGGACAGTATAAGAAACAAAATTAGAATCAATATCTCAGATGAAGATACATACAAAAATCATCAAAAACATACAACAAAAAAATCTAACAGTACATTAAAAGAATCATATGGCATTATCAAGTGGGATTAATTCCTGGGATACCGGGATAGTTCAACACATAAAAATCAATGTTTATTGATTTGCTACATCACACTAACAGAATGAAGGATAAAATCGTGATAATCTCAACAGGTACAGAAAAGTCACTTAACAAACTTCAACTGCTTTTCATGGTAAAAAATATATTCTAAGTATAGAAGGAAAGCAATGCAACAAAATAAAGACCATAACAATGCAACAGCTAACCTCATACTCAAAAAAAGCTTGAAGGCTTTTCTCTAAAATCAGGAAAGCCATAAGAATTTCGACTCTCACTAATTCTACACAACATTGTACAGGAAATCCCATGCAGAGAAATCAGTCATGAAAAATAAATGAAAGGCATTCAAATCAAAAAGGAAAAATAAAACTGTATCTTTTGGTAGATTACATAATCTTTTTATTGAAGTGTAGTGTATTTACAATATTATGTTAGTTTCAGGTGTACAGTAAAGTGACTTAGGTTTTTTCAGATTGTATGTATATATATATATATATGAGTGTGTGTATATATATGTATATATATGCCTGAAGACTCCTGCAAAAAAAGAGTAATAGCCAATGAAAACAGTACAGTTTCTGAATAGAAAGTCAACGTACAAAATTTACTTGCATTTCTATATATTAACAATGAACTATCTAAAAATAAATTATCAAAACAATCTTATTTCCATTGGAACTATATATGCATGCATGTATGTATGTAGGTAGGTAGGTATGTATGTATGTACGTATGCCTCATCTTTGGGGTATGTGTGTATATATATCTCTCTCATGAATGAATTTGGTAAAGCTGTAGGATACAAAATTTATATACAGAAATTAGTTGCAGTTTTATACACTAATAATGAAGTATCAGAAAAAGAAATTAAGAAAACAATCCCATTTACCATTCCAACAAAAATAATAAAATATCTAGGTATAAGCTATATCCTAAAGAGTACTTGTCCTCCAAAAACTGTATGATGCTCAGGAAGGAAATTGAAAATGACATGAACAGCTGGAAAGTTATACCATGTTTTTGGACTGAAGAATCAATATTGTTAAAATGATGATACTACCTCATGCAATGCACAGATGCTATGCAATCCACATCAAAATACTAATGGCATGATTCACAGAACTTGAACAGATAATTCTAAAGTTTGTATGGAAACACAAAAGACTCCAAGTAGCCAAAACAAACTTGAGAAAGAACAAACCTGGAGAAATCATATTCCCTCCCTTTAGACTATACTACAAAGCTACAGTAATCAAAAAAGTATGGTACTGGTGCGAAACAGACACATATGTCCATGGAAGAGAATACAGAGTGTAGAAATAAACTCAGGGGTTTATGATCAATTAATCTATAACAAAGGAGGGAAGAATATAAAATGGAGAAAATACAGTCACTTCAATGAGTGGTGCTGGGAAAACTGTATAGCTACATACAACAGAATGAAATTAGAACACTCTCTAACACCATATACAAAAATAAAATCAAAATCAGTTAAAGATCTAAATGTAAGACTGTGTACTCTAAAACTCCTAGAAGAAAACTTAGGCACAACACTCTTTGACATACATCACGGCAATATTTTTTTGGCTCTGGCTCCTAAAGTAAAGGAAATAAAAATAAAAATAAACAAATGGAACTTAATTAGTCAAAAGCTGTTGCATAGCAAAGGAAATCATTGACAAAATGAAAAAATGACCTACTGAATGGGAGAAAATATTTCCAAATGACATGATCGATAAGGGATTACTATCCAACATATATAGAGAGCTCATACAACTCAACATCAAAAAATGAACAACCTGATTTAAAAATGGGCAAACACATTGAATATACTCTTTTTTCCCCAAAGAGGACATGCAGATGGCCCATTTCTAATCATCAGGGAAATGCAAATCAAAACCACAAGGGGATATCACCTCACACTTGTCAGAGGGCTATTATCAGAAAGAACATGAGGGGTGGAGGGTGGGAAGGGATAGATGGGATTTCAAAATTGTTAAACAGATAAACAAGATTACACTGTATGGCACAGGGAAATATACACAAGATCTTACAGTAGCTCACAGAGAAAACAATGTGACAATGAATATACCTATGTTCATGTATAACTGAAAAATTGTGCTCTACACTGGAATTTGACACAACACTGTAAAAAGATTTTGAATCAATAAAAAAATGTAAAAAAAAAACAAGACATTGAAACAACCTAAATGTCCATCAACAGATGGCTGGATAAAGAAGTTGTGATATACTCATACAATGGAATACTACGCAGCCATAAAAAAGGATAAAATAATTCCATTTGTTGCCATATGGATGGACCTGGAGATTGTTACATTAAGTGAAGTAAGCCAGAAAGAGCAAGACAAATACCATATGACATCACTTATATGTGAAATAAAAATATCACACAAATGAACTTATTTACTAAACAGAATCAGACTCATCAGACTCACAGACACAGAAAGCAAGCTTATGGGTACCAAAGTGGAAAGCAGATGAGGGAGGAACCAATTAGAAGTTTGGAATGAGCAGATACAAAATACTATATATAACAGATAAGCAACAGGGTGTTACGGTATGACACAGAGAACTATACTCACTATCCTGTAAATAAACCATAATGGGAAAGAATATGAAAAAGAATATGTATATATATATATGTAAAGCTGAATCACTTTGCTGTACACCAGAAACTTACACAATACTATAAATCAACTATAATTTAATTAAAATATTTTAAAAGAATAAAGATATTACACAATTAATTTTCACCTCGAAGAACTAGAAACAAAGAAAAAGCAAAGGTGAGGAAAGTAACAAAATAATAAAGATGAGACAAAAATAACTAAAATACAGACTAGTAATCCTGTATAAAAGATCAAGGATGGCAAAAATTGTGTCTTTTAAAGATAAAAATTGAAAAATCTCTGGTTGAATCGTGCAAAAAAAATTAGAAAGAGGATTCACATAAAAAAGCAGAGATTAAAGAAGAGATATTGCAACTGAAGTAACAGAAATTCAAATGATCAAAACAGACTACTATGAACAATTATATGCCAACATATTGGAAAATCCAGAAAAGAATGGATAAATCCCTACAAAAATACAACCTACCAAGACTGAATCATGAAGAATTGGAAAATACGGACAAATAATGAATAAAAAGATTGAGTCAGCAACCAAAACAACACAAAATAAAGCAAAAAAAGCCCACGAGCAGATGGCTTTATGGGTGAATTCTACAAGACATTTAAAGAAGAATTAATACCAATTCTCAAATTATTTGAAAAATGAAAGAAGGGAACACTTCCAAACTTATTTTGTGAGGCCAGCATTATCCTGATAGCAAAGCCAGATGAGGACAGTATAAGAAACAAAATTAGAATCAATATCTCAGATGAAGATACATACAAAAATCATCAAAAACATACAACAAAAAAATCTAACAGTACATTAAAAGAATCATATGGCATTATCAAGTGGGATTAATTCCTGGGATACCGGGATAGTTCAACACATAAAAATCAATGTTTATTGATTTGCTACATCACACTAACAGAATGAAGGATAAAATCGTGATAATCTCAACAGGTACAGAAAAGTCACTTAACAAACTTCAACTGCTTTTCATGGTAAAAATTATATTCTAAGTATAGAAGGAAAGCAATGCAAGAAAATAAAGACCATAACAATGCAACAGCTAACCTCATACTCAAAAAAAGCTTGAAGGCTTTTCTCTAAAATCAGGAAAGCCATAAGAATTTCGACTCTCACTAATTCTACTCAACATTGTACAGGAAGTCCCATGCAGAGAAATCAGTCATGAAAAATAAATGAAAGGCATTCAAATCAAAAAGGAAAAATAAAATTGTATCTTTTGGTAGATTACATAATCTTTTTATTGAAGTGTAGTGTATTTACAATATTATGTTAGTTTCAGGTGTACAGTAAAGTGACTTAGGTTTTGTCAGATTGTATGTATATATATATATATGAGTGTGTGTATATATACGTATATATATGCCTGAAGACTCCTGCAAAAAAAGAGTAATAGCCAATGAAAACAGTACAGTTTCTGAATATAAAGTCAACGTACAAAATTTACTTGCATTTCTATATATTAACAATGAAGTATCTAAAAATAAATTATCAAAACAATCTTATTTCCATTGGAACTATATATGCATGCATGTATGTATGTATGTAGGTAGGTAGGTATGTATGTATGTACGTATGCCTCATCTTTGGGGTATGTGTGTATATATATCTCTCTCATGAATGAATTTGGTAAAGCTGTAGGATACAAAATTTATATACAGAAATTAGTTGCAGTTTTATACACTAATAATGAAGTATCAGAAGAAGGAATTAAGAAAACAATCCCATTTACCATTCCAACAAAAATAATAAAATATCTAGGTATAAGCTATATCCCAAAGAGTACTTGTCCTCCAAAAACTGTATGATGCTCAGGAAGGAAATTGAAAATGACATGAACAGCTGGAAAGTTATACCATGTTTTTGGACTGAAGAATCAATATTGTTAAAATGATGATACTACCTCATGCAATGCACAGATGCTATGCAATCCACATCAAAATACTAATGGCATGATTCACAGAACTTGAACAGATAATTCTAAAGTTTGTATGGAAACACAAAAGACTCCAAGTAGCCAAAACAAACTTGAGAAAGAACAAACCTGGAGAAATCATATTCCCTCCCTTTAGACTATACTACAAAGCTACAGTAATCAAAAAAGTATGGTACTGGTGCGAAACAGACACATATGTCCATGGAAGAGAATACAGAGTGTAGAAATAAACTCAGGGGTTTATGATCAATTAATCTATAACAAAGGAGGGAAGAATATAAAATGGAGAAAATACAGTCACTTCAATGAGTGGTGCTGGGAAAACTGTATAGCTACATACAACAGAATGAAATTAGAACACTCTCTAACACCATATACAAAAATAAAATCAAAATCAGTTAAAGATCTAAATGTAAGACTGTGTACTCTAAAACTCCTAGAAGAAAACTTAGGCACAACACTCTTTGACATACATCACGGCAATATTTTTTTGGCTCTGGCTCCTAAAGTAAAGGAAATAAAAATAAAAATAAACAAATGGAACTTAATTAGTCAAAAGCTGTTGCATAGCAAAGGAAATCATTGACAAAATGAAAAAATGACCTACTGAATGGGAGAAAATATTTCCAAATGACATGATCGATAAGGGATTACTATCCAACATATATAGAGAGCTCATACAACTCAACATCAAAAAATGAACAACCTGATTTAAAAATGGGCAAACACATTGAATATACTCTTTTTTCCCCAAAGAGGACATGCAGATGGCCCATTTCTAATCATCAGGGAAATGCAAATCAAAACCACAAGGGGATATCACCTCACACTTGTCAGAGGGCTATTATCAGAAAGAACATGAGGGGTGGAGGGTGGGAAGGGATAGATGGGATTTCAAAATTGTTAAACAGATAAACAAGATTACACTGTATGGCACAGGGAAATATACACAAGATCTTACAGTAGCTCACAGAGAAAACAATGTGACAATGAATATACCTATGTTCATGTATAACTGAAAAATTGTGCTCTACACTGGAATTTGACACAACACTGTAAAAAGATTTTGAATCAATAAAAAAATGTAAAAAAAAAACAAGACATTGAAACAACCTAAATGTCCATCAACAGATGGCTGGATAAAGAAGTTGTGATATACTCATACAATGGAATACTACGCAGCCATAAAAAAGGATAAAATAATTCCATTTGTTGCCATATGGATGGACCTGGAGATTGTTACATTAAGTGAAGTAAGCCAGAAAGAGCAAGACAAATACCATATGACATCACTTATATGTGAAATAAAAATATCACACAAATGAACTTATTTACTAAACAGAATCAGACTCATCAGACTCACAGACACAGAAAGCAAGCTTATGGGTACCAAAGTGGAAAGCAGATGAGGGAGGAACCAATTAGAAGTTTGGAATGAGCAGATACAAAATACTATATATAACAGATAAGCAACAGGGTGTTACGGTATGACACAGAGAACTATACTCACTATCCTGTAAATAAACCATAATGGGAAAGAATATGAAAAAGAATATGTATATATATATATGTAAAGCTGAATCACTTTGCTGTACACCAGAAACTTACACAATACTATAAATCAACTATAATTTAATTAAAATATTTTAAAAGAATAAAGATATTACACAATTAATTTTCACCTCGAAGAACTAGAGAAAAAGAAAAAGCAAAGGTGAGGAAAGTAACAAAATAATAAAGATGAGACAAAAGTAACTAAAATACAGACTAGTAATCCTGTATAAAAGATCAAGGATGGCAAAAATTGTGTCTTTTAAAGATAAAAATTGAAAAATCTCTGGTTGAATCGTGCAAAAAAATATAAGAAAGAGGATTCACATAAAAAAGCAGAGATTAAAGAAGAGATATTGCAACTGAAGTAACAGAAATTCAAATGATCAAAACAGACTACTATGAACAATTATATGCCAACATATTGGAAAATCCAGAAAAGAATGGATAAATTCCTACAAAAATACAACCTACCAAGACTGAATCATGAAGAATTGGAAAATACGGACAAATAATGAATAAAAAGATTGAGTCAGCAACCAAAACAACACAAAATAAAGCAAAAAAAGCCCACGAGCAGATGGCTTTATGGGTGAATTCTACAAGACATTTAAAGAAGAATTAATACCAATTCTCAAATTATTTGAAAACTGAAAGAAGGGAACACTTCCAAACTTATTTTGTGAGGCCAGCATTATCCTGATAGCAAAGCCAGATGAGGACAGTATAAGAAACAAAATTAGAATCAATATCTCAGATGAAGATACATACAAAAATCATCAAAAACATACAACAAAAAAATCTAACAGTACATTAAAAGAATCATATGGCATTATCAAGTGGGATTAATTCCTGGGATACCGGGATAGTTCAACACATAAAAATCAATGTTTATTGATTTGCTACATGACACTAACAGAATGAAGGATAAAATCGTGATAATCTCAACAGGTACAGAAAAGTCACTTAACAAACTTCAACTGCTTTTCATGGTAAAAAATATATTCTAAGTATAGAAGGAAAGCAATGCAACAAAATAAAGACCATAACAATGCAACAGCTAACCTCATACTCAAAAAAAGCTTGAAGGCTTTTCTCTAAAATCAGGAAAGCCATAAGAATTTCGACTCTCACTAATTCTACTCACCATTGTACAGGAAATCCCATGCAGAGAAATCAGTCATGAAAAATAAATGAAAGGCATTCAAATCAAAAAGGAAAAATAAAATTGTATCTTTTGGTAGATTACATAATCTTTTTATTGAAGTGTAGTGTATTTACAATATTATGTTAGTTTCCGGTGTACAGTAAAGTGACTTAGGTTTTGTCAGATTGTATGTATATATATATATATGAGTGTGTGTATATATACGTATATATATGCCTGAAGACTCCTGCAAAAAAAGAGTAATAGCCAATGAAAACAGTACAGTTTCTGAATATAAAGTCAACGTACAAAATTTACTTGCATTTCTATATATTAACAATGAACTATCTAAAAATAAATTATCAAAACAATCTTATTTCCATTGGAACTATATATGCATGCATGTATGTATGTATGTAGGTAGGTATGTATGTATGTACGTATGCCTCATCTTTGGGGTATGTGTGTATATATATCTCTCTCATGAATGAACTTGGTAAAGCTGTAGGATACAAAATTTATATACAGAAATTAGTTGCAGTTTTATACACTAATAATGAAGTATCAGAAGAAGGAATTAAGAAAACAATCCCATTTACCATTCCAACAAAAATAATAAAATATCTAGGTATAAGCTATATCCCAAAGAGTACTTGTCCTCCAAAAACTGTATGATGCTCAGGAAGGAAATTGAAAATGACATGAACAGCTGGAAAGTTATACCATGTTTTTGGACTGAAGAATCAATATTGTTAAAATGATGATACTACCTCATGCAATGCACAGATGCTATGCAATCCACATCAAAATACTAATGGCATGATTCACAGAACTTGAACAGATAATTCTAAAGTTTGTATGGAAACACAAAAGACTCCAAGTAGCCAAAACAAACTTGAGAAAGAACAAACCTGGAGAAATCATATTCCCTCCCTTTAGACTATACTACAAAGCTACAGTAATCAAAAAAGTATGGTACTGGTGCGAAACAGACACATATGTCCATGGAAGAGAATACAGAGTGTAGAAATAAACTCAGGGGTTTATGATCAATTAATCTATAACAAAGGAGGGAAGAATATAAAATGGAGAAAATACAGTCACTTCAATGAGTGGTGCTGGGAAAACTGTATAGCTACATACAACAGAATGAAATTAGAACACTCTCTAACACCATATACAAAAATAAAATCAAAATCAGTTAAAGATCTAAATGTAAGACTGTGTACTCTAAAACTCCTAGAAGAAAACTTAGGCACAACACTCTTTGACATACATCACGGCAATATTTTTTTGGCTCTGGCTCCTAAAGTAAAGGAAATAAAAATAAAAATAAACAAATGGAACTTAATTAGTCAAAAGCTGTTGCATAGCAAAGGAAATCATTGACAAAATGAAAAAATGACCTACTGAATGGGAGAAAATATTTCCAAATGACATGATCGATAAGGGATTACTATCCAACATATATAGAGAGCTCATACAACTCAACATCAAAAAATGAACAACCTGATTTAAAAATGGGCAAACACATTGAATATACTCTTTTTTCCCCAAAGAGGACATGCAGATGGCCCATTTCTAATCATCAGGGAAATGCAAATCAAAACCACAAGGGGATATCACCTCACACTTGTCAGAGGGCTATTATCAGAAAGAACATGAGGGGTGGAGGGTGGGAAGGGATAGATGGGATTTCAAAATTGTTAAACAGATAAACAAGATTACACTGTATGGCACAGGGAAATATACACAAGATCTTACAGTAGCTCACAGAGAAAACAATGTGACAATGAATATACCTATGTTCATGTATAACTGAAAAATTGTGCTCTACACTGGAATTTGACACAACACTGTAAAAAGATTTTGAATCAATAAAAAAATGTAAAAAAAAAACAAGACATTGAAACAACCTAAATGTCCATCAACAGATGGCTGGATAAAGAAGTTGTGATATACTCATACAATGGAATACTACGCAGCCATAAAAAAGGATAAAATAATTCCATTTGTTGCCATATGGATGGACCTGGAGATTGTTACATTAAGTGAAGTAAGCCAGAAAGAGCAAGACAAATACCATATGACATCACTTATATGTGAAATAAAAATATCACACAAATGAACTTATTTACTAAACAGAATCAGACTCATCAGACTCACAGACACAGAAAGCAAGCTTATGGGTACCAAAGTGGAAAGCAGATGAGGGAGGAACCAATTAGAAGTTTGGAATGAGCAGATACAAAATACTATATATAACAGATAAGCAACAGGGTGTTACGGTATGACACAGAGAACTATACTCACTATCCTGTAAATAAACCATAATGGGAAAGAATATGAAAAAGAATATGTATATATATATATGTAAAGCTGAATCACTTTGCTGTACACCAGAAACTTACACAATACTATAAATCAACTATAATTTAATTAAAATATTTTAAAAGAATAAAGATATTACACAATTAATTTTCACCTCGAAGAACTAGAAACAAAGAAAAAGCAAAGGTGAGGAAAGTAACAAAATAATAAAGATGAGACAAAAATAACTAAAATACAGACTAGTAATCCTGTATAAAAGATCAAGGATGGCAAAAATTGTGTCTTTTAAAGATAAAAATTGAAAAATCTCTGGTTGAATCGTGCAAAAAAAATTAGAAAGAGGATTCACATAAAAAAGCAGAGATTAAAGAAGAGATATTGCAACTGAAGTAACAGAAATTCAAATGATCAAAACAGACTACTATGAACAATTATATGCCAACATATTGGAAAATCCAGAAAAGAATGGATAAATCCCTACAAAAATACAACCTACCAAGACTGAATCATGAAGAATTG
The DNA here is from genome assembly GCF_048564905.1 of Vicugna pacos. Taxonomy (NCBI): domain Eukaryota; kingdom Metazoa; phylum Chordata; class Mammalia; order Artiodactyla; family Camelidae; genus Vicugna; species Vicugna pacos. The sequence continues at coordinate 3,243,452 of NC_132989.1, forward strand.
GAAAATACGGACAAATAATGAATAAAAAGATTGAGTCAGCAACCAAAACAACACAAAATAAAGCAAAAAAAGCCCACGAGCAGATGGCTTTATGGGTGAATTCTACAAGACATTTAAAGAAGAATTAATACCAATTCTCAAATTATTTGAAAAATGAAAGAAGGGAACACTTCCAAACTTATTTTGTGAGGCCAGCATTATCCTGATAGCAAAGCCAGATGAGGACAGTATAAGAAACAAAATTAGAATCAATATCTCAGATGAAGATACATACAAAAATCATCAAAAACATACAACAAAAAAATCTAACAGTACATTAAAAGAATCATATGGCATTATCAAGTGGGATTAATTCCTGGGATACCGGGATAGTTCAACACATAAAAATCAATGTTTATTGATTTGCTACATCACACTAACAGAATGAAGGATAAAATCGTGATAATCTCAACAGGTACAGAAAAGTCACTTAACAAACTTCAACTGCTTTTCATGGTAAAAATTATATTCTAAGTATAGAAGGAAAGCAATGCAAGAAAATAAAGACCATAACAATGCAACAGCTAACCTCATACTCAAAAAAAGCTTGAAGGCTTTTCTCTAAAATCAGGAAAGCCATAAGAATTTCGACTCTCACTAATTCTACTCAACATTGTACAGGAAGTCCCATGCAGAGAAATCAGTCATGAAAAATAAATGAAAGGCATTCAAATCAAAAAGGAAAAATAAAATTGTATCTTTTGGTAGATTACATAATCTTTTTATTGAAGTGTAGTGTATTTACAATATTATGTTAGTTTCAGGTGTACAGTAAAGTGACTTAGGTTTTGTCAGATTGTATGTATATATATATATATGAGTGTGTGTATATATACGTATATATATGCCTGAAGACTCCTGCAAAAAAAGAGTAATAGCCAATGAAAACAGTACAGTTTCTGAATATAAAGTCAACGTACAAAATTTACTTGCATTTCTATATATTAACAATGAAGTATCTAAAAATAAATTATCAAAACAATCTTATTTCCATTGGAACTATATATGCATGCATGTATGTATGTATGTAGGTAGGTAGGTATGTATGTATGTACGTATGCCTCATCTTTGGGGTATGTGTGTATATATATCTCTCTCATGAATGAATTTGGTAAAGCTGTAGGATACAAAATTTATATACAGAAATTAGTTGCAGTTTTATACACTAATAATGAAGTATCAGAAGAAGGAATTAAGAAAACAATCCCATTTACCATTCCAACAAAAATAATAAAATATCTAGGTATAAGCTATATCCCAAAGAGTACTTGTCCTCCAAAAACTGTATGATGCTCAGGAAGGAAATTGAAAATGACATGAACAGCTGGAAAGTTATACCATGTTTTTGGACTGAAGAATCAATATTGTTAAAATGATGATACTACCTCATGCAATGCACAGATGCTATGCAATCCACATCAAAATACTAATGGCATGATTCACAGAACTTGAACAGATAATTCTAAAGTTTGTATGGAAACACAAAAGACTCCAAGTAGCCAAAACAAACTTGAGAAAGAACAAACCTGGAGAAATCATATTCCCTCCCTTTAGACTATACTACAAAGCTACAGTAATCAAAAAAGTATGGTACTGGTGCGAAACAGACACATATGTCCATGGAAGAGAATACAGAGTGTAGAAATAAACTCAGGGGTTTATGATCAATTAATCTATAACAAAGGAGGGAAGAATATAAAATGGAGAAAATACAGTCACTTCAATGAGTGGTGCTGGGAAAACTGTATAGCTACATACAACAGAATGAAATTAGAACACTCTCTAACACCATATACAAAAATAAAATCAAAATCAGTTAAAGATCTAAATGTAAGACTGTGTACTCTAAAACTCCTAGAAGAAAACTTAGGCACAACACTCTTTGACATACATCACGGCAATATTTTTTTGGCTCTGGCTCCTAAAGTAAAGGAAATAAAAATAAAAATAAACAAATGGAACTTAATTAGTCAAAAGCTGTTGCATAGCAAAGGAAATCATTGACAAAATGAAAAAATGACCTACTGAATGGGAGAAAATATTTCCAAATGACATGATCGATAAGGGATTACTATCCAACATATATAGAGAGCTCATACAACTCAACATCAAAAAATGAACAACCTGATTTAAAAATGGGCAAACACATTGAATATACTCTTTTTTCCCCAAAGAGGACATGCAGATGGCCCATTTCTAATCATCAGGGAAATGCAAATCAAAACCACAAGGGGATATCACCTCACACTTGTCAGAGGGCTATTATCAGAAAGAACATGAGGGGTGGAGGGTGGGAAGGGATAGATGGGATTTCAAAATTGTTAAACAGATAAACAAGATTACACTGTATGGCACAGGGAAATATACACAAGATCTTACAGTAGCTCACAGAGAAAACAATGTGACAATGAATATACCTATGTTCATGTATAACTGAAAAATTGTGCTCTACACTGGAATTTGACACAACACTGTAAAATGATTTTGAATCAATAAAAAAATGTAAAAAAAAAAGACATTGAAACAACCTAAATGTCCATCAACAGATGGCTGGATAAAGAAGTTGTGATATACTCATACAATGGAATACTACGCAGCCATAAAAAAGAATAAAATAATTCCATTTGTTGCAATATGGATGGACCTGGAGATTGTTACATTAAGTGAAGTAAGCCAGAAAGAGCAAGACAAATACCATATGACATCACTTATATGTGAAATAAAAATATCACACAAATGAACTTATTTACTAAACAGAATCAGACTCATCAGACTCACAGACACAGAAAGCAAGCTTATGGGTACCAAAGTGGAAACCAGATGAGGGAGGAACCAATTAGAAGTTTGGAATTAGCAGATACAAAATACTATATATAACAGATAAGCAACAGGGTGTTACGGTATGACACAGAGAACTATACTCACTATCCTGTAAATAAACCATAATGGGAAAGAATATGAAAAAGAATATGTATATATATATATGTAAAGCTGAATCACTTTGCTGTACACCAGAAACTTACACAATACTATAAATCAACTATAATTTAATTAAAATATTTTAAAAGAATAAAGATATTACACAATTAATTTTCACCTCGAAGAACTAGAGAAAAAGAAAAAGCAAAGGTGAGGAAAGTAACAAAATAATAAAGATGAGACAAAAGTAACTAAAATACAGACTAGTAATCCTGTATAAAAGATCAAGGATGGCAAAAATTGTGTCTTTTAAAGATAAAAATTGAAAAATCTCTGGTTGAATCGTGCAAAAAAATATAAGAAAGAGGATTCACATAAAAAAGCAGAGATTAAAGAAGAGATATTGCAACTGAAGTAACAGAAATTCAAATGATCAAAACAGACTACTATGAACAATTATATGCCAACATATTGGAAAATCCAGAAAAGAATGGATAAATTCCTACAAAAATACAACCTACCAAGACTGAATCATGAAGAATTGGAAAATACGGACAAATAATGAATAAAAAGATTGAGTCAGCAACCAAAACAACACAAAATAAAGCAAAAAAAGCCCACGAGCAGATGGCTTTATGGGTGAATTCTACAAGACATTTAAAGAAGAATTAATACCAATTCTCAAATTATTTGAAAACTGAAAGAAGGGAACACTTCCAAACTTATTTTGTGAGGCCAGCATTATCCTGATAGCAAAGCCAGATGAGGACAGTATAAGAAACAAAATTAGAATCAATATCTCAGATGAAGATACATACAAAAATCATCAAAAACATACAACAAAAAAATCTAACAGTACATTAAAAGAATCATATGGCATTATCAAGTGGGATTAATTCCTGGGATACCGGGATAGTTCAACACATAAAAATCAATGTTTATTGATTTGCTACATGACACTAACAGAATGAAGGATAAAATCGTGATAATCTCAACAGGTACAGAAAAGTCACTTAACAAACTTCAACTGCTTTTCATGGTAAAAAATATATTCTAAGTATAGAAGGAAAGCAATGCAACAAAATAAAGACCATAACAATGCAACAGCTAACCTCATACTCAAAAAAAGCTTGAAGGCTTTTCTCTAAAATCAGGAAAGCCATAAGAATTTCGACTCTCACTAATTCTACTCACCATTGTACAGGAAATCCCATGCAGAGAAATCAGTCATGAAAAATAAATGAAAGGCATTCAAATCAAAAAGGAAAAATAAAATTGTATCTTTTGGTAGATTACATAATCTTTTTATTGAAGTGTAGTGTATTTACAATATTATGTTAGTTTCAGGTGTACAGTAAAGTGACTTAGGTTTTGTCAGATTGTATGTATATATATATATATGAGTGTGTGTATATATACGTATATATATGCCTGAAGACTCCTGCAAAAAAAGAGTAATAGCCAATGAAAACAGTACAGTTTCTGAATATAAAGTCAACGTACAAAATTTACTTGCATTTCTATATATTAACAATGAACTATCTAAAAATAAATTATCAAAACAATCTTATTTCCATTGGAACTATATATGCATGCATGTATGTATGTATGTAGGTAGGTATGTATGTATGTACGTATGCCTCATCTTTGGGGTATGTGTGTATATATATCTCTCTCATGAATGAACTTGGTAAAGCTGTAGGATACAAAATTTATATACAGAAATTAGTTGCAGTTTTATACACTAATAATGAAGTATCAGAAAAAGAAATTAAGAAAACAATCCCATTTACCATTCCAACAAAAATAATAAAATATCTAGGTATAAGCTATATCCTAAAGAGTACTTGTCCTCCAAAAACTGTATGATGCTCAGGAAGGAAATTGAAAATGACATGAACAGCTGGAAAGTTATACCATGTTTTTGGACTGAAGAATCAATATTGTTAAAATGATGATACTACCTAATGCAATGCACAGATGCTATGCAATCCACATCAAAATACTAATGGCATGATTCACAGAACTTGAACAGATAATTCTAAAGTTTGTATGGAAACACAAAAGACTCCAAGTCGCCAAAACAAACTTGAGAAAGAACAAACCTGGAGAAATCATATTCCCTCCCTTTAGACTATACTACAAAGCTACAGTAATCAAAAAAGTATGGTACTGGTGCGAAACAGACACATATGTCCATGGAAGAGAATACAGAGTGTAGAAATAAACTCAGGGGTTTATGATCAATTAATCTATAACAAAGGAGGGAAGAATATAAAATGGAGAAAATACAGTCACTTCAATGAGTGGTGCTGGGAAAACTGTATAGCTACATACAACAGAATGAAATTAGAACACTCTCTAACACCATATACAAAAATAAAATCAAAATCAGTTAAAGATCTAAATGTAAGACTGTGTACTCTAAAACTCCTAGAAGAAAACATAGGCAGAACACTCTTTGACATACATCACGGCAATATTTTTTTGGCTCTGGCTCCTAAAGTAAAGGAAATAAAAATAAAAATAAACAAATGGAACTTAATTAGTCAAAAGCTGTTGCATAGCAAAGGAAATCATTGACAAAATGAAAAAATGACCTACTGAATGGGAGAAAATATTTCCAAATGACATGATCGATAAGGGATTACTATCCAACATATATAGAGAGCTCATACAACTCAACATCAAAAAATGAACAACCTGATTTAAAAATGGGCAAACACATTGAATATACTCTTTTTTCCCCAAAGAGGACATGCAGATGGCCCATTTCTAATCATCAGGGAAATGCAAATCAAAACCACAAGGGGATATCACCTCACACTTGTCAGAGGACTATTATCACAAAGAACATGAGGGGTGGAGGGTGGGAAGGGATAGATGGGATTTCAAAATTGTTAAACAGATAAACAAGATTACACTGTATGGCACAGGGAAATATACACAAGATCTTACAGTAGCTCACAGAGAAAACAATGTCACAATGAATATACCTATGTTCATGTATAACTGAAAAATTGTGCTCTACACTGGAATTTGACACAACACTGTAAAATGATTTTGAATCAATGAAAAAAATGTAAAAAAAAAAGACATTGAAACAACCTAAATGTCCATCAACAGATGGCTGGATAAAGAAGTTGTGATATACTCATACAATGGAATACTACGCAGCCATAAAAAAGAATAAAATAATTCCATTTGTTGCAATATGGATGGACCTGGAGATTGTTATATTAAGTGAAGTAAGCCAGAAAGAGCAAGACAAATACCATATGACATCACTTATATGTGAAATAAAAATATCACACAAATGAACTTATTTACTAAACACAATCAGACTCATCAGACTCACAGACACAGAAAGCAAACTTATGGGTACCAAAGTGGAAATCAGATGAGGGAGGAACCAATTAGAAGTTTGGAATTAGCAGATACAAAATACTATATATAACAGATAAGCAACAGAGTGTTACGGTATGACACAGAGAACTATACTCACTATCCTGTAAATAAACCATAATGGGAAAGAATATGAAAAAGAATATGTATATATATATATATGTAAAACTGAATCACTTTGCTGTACACCAGAAACTTACACAATACTATAAATCAACTATAATTTAATTAAAATATTTTAAAAGAATAAAGATATTACACAATTAATTTTCACCTCGAAGAACTAGAAACAAAGAAAAAGCAAAGGTGAGGAAAGTAACAAAATAATAAAGATGAGACAAAAATAACTAAAATACAGACTAGTAATCCTGTATAAAAGATCAAGGATGGCAAAAATTGTGTCTTTTAAAGATAAAAATTGAAAAATCTCTGGTTGAATCATGCAAAAAAATATAAGAAAGAGGATTCACATAAAAAAGCAGAGATTAAAGAAGAGATATTGCAACTGAAGTAACAGAAATTCAAATGATCAAAACAGACTACTATGAACAATTATATGCCAACATATTGGAAAATCCAGAAAAGAATGGATAAATTCCTACAAAAATACAACCTACCAAGACTGAATCATGAAGAATTGGAAAATACGGACAAATAATGAATAAAAAGATTGAGTCAGCAACCAAAACAACACAAAATAAAGCAAAAAAAGCCCACGAGCAGATGGCTTTATGGGTGAATTCTACAAGACATTTAAAGAAGAATTAATACCAATTCTCAAATTATTTGAAAACTGAAAGAAGGGAACACTTCCAAACTTATTTTGTGAGGCCAGCATTATCCTGATAGCAAAGCCAGATGAGGACAGTATAAGAAACAAAATTAGAATCAATATCTCAGATGAAGATACATACAAAAATCATCAAAAACATACAACAAAAAAATCTAACAGTACATTAAAAGAATCATATGGCATTATCAAGTGGGATTAATTCCTGGGATACCGGGATAGTTCAACACATAAAAATCAATGTTTATTGATTTGCTACATCACACTAACAGAATGAAGGATAAAATCGTGATAATCTCAACAGGTACAGAAAAGTCACTTAACAAACTTCAACTGCTTTTCATGGTAAAAACTATATTCTAAGTATAGAAGGAAAGCAATGCAACAAAATAAAGACCATAACAATGCAACAGCTAACCTCATACTCAAAAAAACCTTGAAGGCTTTTCTCTAAAATCAGGAAAGCCATAAGAATTTCGACTCTCACTAATTCTACTCAACATTGTACAGGAAATCCCATGCAGAGAAATCAGTCATGAAAAATAAATGAAAGGCATTCAAATCAAAAAGGAAAAATAAAATTGTATCTTTTGGTAGATTACATAATCTTTTTATTGAAGTGTAGTGTATTTACAATATTATGTTAGTTTCAGGTGTACAGTAAAGTGACTTAGGTTTTGTCAGATTGTATGTATATATATATATATGAGTGTGTGTATATATACGTATATATATGCCTGAAGACTCCTGCAAAAAAAGAGTAATAGCCAATGAAAACAGTACAGTTTCTGAATATAAAGTCAACGTACAAAATTTACTTGCATTTCTATATATTAACAATGAACTATCTAAAAATAAATTATCAAAACAATCTTATTTCCATTGGAACTATATATGCATGCATGTATGTATGTATGTAGGTAGGTATGTATGTATGTACGTATGCCTCATCTTTGGGGTATGTGTGTATATATATCTCTCTCATGAATGAACTTGGTAAAGCTGTAGGATACAAAATTTATATACAGAAATTAGTTGCAGTTTTATACACTAATAATGAAGTATCAGAAAAAGAAATTAAGAAAACAATCCCATTTACCATTCCAACAAAAATAATAAAATATCTAGGTATAAGCTATATCCTAAAGAGTACTTGTCCTCCAAAAACTGTATGATGCTCAGGAAGGAAATTGAAAATGACATGAACAGCTGGAAAGTTATACCATGTTTTTGGACTGAAGAATCAATATTGTTAAAATGATGATACTACCTAATGCAATGCACAGATGCTATGCAATCCACATCAAAATACTAATGGCATGATTCACAGAACTTGAACAGATAATTCTAAAGTTTGTATGGAAACACAAAAGACTCCAAGTCGCCAAAACAAACTTGAGAAAGAACAAACCTGGAGAAATCATATTCCCTCCCTTTAGACTATACTACAAAGCTACAGTAATCAAAAAAGTATGGTACTGGTGCGAAACAGACACATATGTCCATGGAAGAGAATACAGAGTGTAGAAATAAACTCAGGGGTTTATGATCAATTAATCTATAACAAAGGAGGGAAGAATATAAAATGGAGAAAATACAGTCACTTCAATGAGTGGTGCTGGGAAAACTGTATAGCTACATACAACAGAATGAAATTAGAACACTCTCTAACACCATATACAAAAATAAAATCAAAATCAGTTAAAGATCTAAATGTAAGACTGTGTACTCTAAAACTCCTAGAAGAAAACATAGGCAGAACACTCTTTGACATACATCACGGCAATATTTTTTTGGCTCTGGCTCCTAAAGTAAAGGAAATAAAAATAAAAATAAACAAATGGAACTTAATTAGTCAAAAGCTGTTGCATAGCAAAGGAAATCATTGACAAAATGAAAAAATGACCTACTGAATGGGAGAAAATATTTCCAAATGACATGATCGATAAGGGATTACTATCCAACATATATAGAGAGCTCATACAACTCAACATCAAAAAATGAACAACCTGATTTAAAAATGGGCAAACACATTGAATATACTCTTTTTTCCCCAAAGAGGACATGCAGATGGCCCATTTCTAATCATCAGGGAAATGCAAATCAAAACCACAAGGGGATATCACCTCACACTTGTCAGAGGACTATTATCACAAAGAACATGAGGGGTGGAGGGTGGGAAGGGATAGATGGGATTTCAAAATTGTTAAACAGATAAACAAGATTACACTGTATGGCACAGGGAAATATACACAAGATCTTACAGTAGCTCACAGAGAAAACAATGTCACAATGAATATACCTATGTTCATGTATAACTGAAAAATTGTGCTCTACACTGGAATTTGACACAACACTGTAAAATGATTTTGAATCAATGAAAAAAATGTAAAAAAAAAAAGACATTGAAACAACCTAAATGTCCATCAACAGATGGCTGGATAAAGAAGTTGTGATATACTCATACAATGGAATACTACGCAGCCATAAAAAAGAATAAAATAATTCCATTTGTTGCAATATGGATGGACCTGGAGATTGTTATATTAAGTGAAGTAAGCCAGAAAGAGCAAGACAAATACCATATGACATCACTTATATGTGAAATAAAAATATCACACAAATGAACTTATTTACTAAACAGAATCAGACTCATCAGACTCACAGACACAGAAAGCAAACTTATGGGTACCAAAGTGGAAATCAGATGAGGGAGGAACCAATTAGAAGTTTGGAATTAGCAGATACAAAATACTATATATAACAGATAAGCAACAGGGTGTTACGGTATGACACAGAGAACTATACTCACTATCCTGTAAATAAACCATAATGGGAAAGAATATGAAAAAGAATATGTATATATATATATATGTAAAACTGAATCACTTTGCTGTACACCAGAAACTTACACAATACTATAAATCAACTATAATTTAATTAAAATATTTTAAAAGAATAAAGATATTACACAATTAATTTTCACCTCGAAGAACTAGAAACAAAGAAAAAGCAAAGGTGAGGAAAGTAACAAAATAATAAAGATGAGACAAAAATAACTAAAATACAGACTAGTAATCCTGTATAAAAGATCAAGGATGGCAAAAATTGTGTCTTTTAAAGATAAAAATTGAAAAATCTCTGGTTGAATCATGCAAAAAAATATAAGAAAGAGGATTCACATAAAAAAGCAGAGATTAAAGAAGAGATATTGCAACTGAAGTAACAGAAATTCAAATGATCAAAACAGACTACTATGAACAATTATATGCCAACATATTGGAAAATCCAGAAAAGAATGGATAAATTCCTACAAAAATACAACCTACCAAGACTGAATCATGAAGAATTGGAAAATACGGACAAATAATGAATAAAAAGATTGAGTCAGCAACCAAAACAACACAAAATAAAGCAAAAAAAGCCCACGAGCAGATGGCTTTATGGGTGAATTCTACAAGACATTTAAAGAAGAATTAATACCAATTCTCAAATTATTTGAAAAATGAAAGAAGGGAACACTTCCAAACTTATTTTGTGAGGCCAGCATTATCCTGATAGCAAAGCCAGATGAGGACAGTATAAGAAACAAAATTAGAATCAATATCTCAGATGAAGATACATACAAAAATCATCAAAAACATACAACAAAAAAATCTAACAGTACATTAAAAGAATCATATGGCATTATCAAGTGGGATTAATTCCTGGGATACCGGGATAGTTCAACACATAAAAATCAATGTTTATTGATTTGCTACATCACACTAACAGAATGAAGGATAAAATCGTGATAATCTCAACAGGTACAGAAAAGTCACTTAACAAACTTCAACTGCTTTTCATGGTAAAAACTATATTCTAAGTATAGAAGGAAAGCAATGCAACAAAATAAAGACCATAACAATGCAACAGCTAACCTCATACTCAAAAAAACCTTGAAGGCTTTTCTCTAAAATCAGGAAAGCCATAAGAATTTCGACTCTCACTAATTCTACTCAACATTGTACAGGAAATCCCATGCAGAGAAATCAGTCATGAAAAATAAATGAAAGGCATTCAAATCAAAAAGGAAAAATAAAATTGTATCTTTTGGTAGATTACATAATCTTTTTATTGAAGTGTAGTGTATTTACAATATTATGTTAGTTTCAGGTGTACAGTAAAGTGACTTAGGTTTTTTCAGAATGTATGTATATATATATATATATGAGTGTGTGTATATATATGTATATATATGCCTGAAGACTCCTGCAAAAAAAGAGTAATAGCCAATGAAAACAGTACAGTTTCTGAATATAAAGTCAACGTACAAAATTTACTTGTATTTCTATATATTAACAATGAACTAACTAAAAATAAATTATCAAAACAATCTTATTTCCATTGGAACTATATATGCATGCATGTATGTATGTAGGTAGGTAGGTATGTATGTATGTACGTATGCCTCATCTTTGGGGTATGTGTGTATATATATCTCTCTCATGAATGAATTTGGTAAAGCTGTAGGATACAAAATTTATATACAGAAATTAGTTGCAGTTTTATACACTAATAATGAAGTATCAGAAAAAGAAATTAAGAAAACAATCCCATTTACCATTCCAACAAAAATAATAAAATATCTAGGTATAAGCTATATCCTAAAGAGTACTTGTCCTCCAAAAACTGTATGATGCTCAGGAAGGAAATTGAAAATGACATGAACAGCTGGAAAGTTATACCATGTTTTTGGACTGAAGAATGAATATTGTTAAAATGATGATACTACCTAATGCAATGCACAGATGCTATGCAATCCACATCAAAATACTAATGGCATGATTCACAGAACTTGAACAGATAATTCTAAAGTTTGTATGGAAACACAAAAGACTCCAAGTAGCCAAAACAAACTTGAGAAAGAACAAACCTGGAGAAATCATATTCCCTCCCTTTAGACTATACTACAAAGCTACAGTAATCAAAAAAGTATGGTACTGGTGCGAAACAGACACATATGTCCATGGAAGAGAATACAGAGTGTAGAAATAAACTCAGGGGTTTATGATCAATTAATCTATAACAAAGGAGGGAAGAATATAAAATGGAGAAAATACAGTCACTTCAATGAGTGGTGCTGGGAAAACTGTATAGCTACATACAACAGAATGAAATTAGAACACTCTCTAACACCATATACAAAAATAAAATCAAAATCAGTTAAAGATCTAAATGTAAGACTGTGTACTCTAAAACTCCTAGAAGAAAACTTAGGCACAACACTCTTTGACATACATCACGGCAATATTTTTTTGGCTCTGGCTCCTAAAGTAAAGGAAATAAAAATAAAAATAAACAAATGGAACTTAATTAGTCAAAAGCTGTTGCATAGCAAAGGAAATCATTGACAAAATGAAAAAATGACCTACTGAATGGGAGAAAATATTTCCAAATGACATGATCGATAAGGGATTACTATCCAACATATATAGAGAGCTCATACAACTCAACATCAAAAAATGAACAACCTGATTTTAAAATGGGCAAACACATTGAATATACTCTTTTTTCCCCAAAGAGGACATGCAGATGGCCCATTTCTAATCACCAGGGAAATGCAAATCAAAACCACAAGGGGATATCACCTCACACTTGTCACAGGGCTATTATCAGAAAGAACATGAGGGGTGGAGGGTGGGAAGGGATAGATGGGATTTCAAAATTGTTAAACAGATAAATAAGATTACACTGTATGGCACAGGGAAATATACACAAGATCTTACAGTAGCTCACAGAGAAAACAATGTGACAATGAATATACCTATGTTCATGTATAACTGAAAAATTGTGCTCTACACTGGAATTTGACACAACACTGTAAAAAGATTTTGAATCAATAAAAAAATGTAAAAAAAAAAAACAAGACATTGAAACAACCTAAATGTCCATCAACAGATGGCTGGATAAAGAAGTTGTGATATACTCATACAATGGAATACTACGCAGCCATAAAAAAGGATAAAATAATTCCATTTGTTGCCATATGGATGGACCTGGAGATTGTTACATTAAGTGAAGTAAGCCAGAAAGAGCAAGACAAATACCATATGACATCACTTATATGTGAAATAAAAATATCACACAAATGAACTTATTTACTGAACAGAATCAGACTCATCAGAATCACAGACAGAGAAAGCAAGCTTATGGGTACCAAAGTGGAAAGCAGATGAGGGAGGAACCAATTAGAAGTTTGGAATGAGCAGATACAAAATAATATATATAACAGATAAGCAACAGGGTGTTACGGTATGACACAGAGAACTATACTCACTACCCTGTAAATAAACCATAATGGGAAAGAATATGAAAAAGAATATGTATATATATATATGTAAAGCTGAATCACTTTGCTGTACACCAGAAACTTACACAATACTATAAATCAACTATAATTTTATTAAAATATTTTAAAAGAATAAAGATATTACACAATTAATTTTCACCTCGAAGAACTAGAAAAAAAGAAAAAGCAAAGGTGAGGAAAGTAACAAAATAATAAAGATGAGACAAAAATAACTAAAATACAGACTAGTAATCCTGTATAAAAGATCAAGGATGGCAAAAATTGTGTCTTTTAAAGATAAAAATTGAAAAATCTCTGGTTGAATCGTGCAAAAAAATATAAGAAAGAGGATTCACATAAAAAAGCAGAGATTAAAGAAGAGATATTGCAACTGAAGTAACAGAAATTCAAATGATCAAAACAGACTACTATGAACAATTATATGCCAACATATTGGAAAATCCAGAAAAGAATGGATAAATTCCTACAAAAATACAACCTACCAAGACTGAATCATGAAGAATTGGAAAATACGGACAAATAATGAATAAAAAGATTGAGTCAGCAACCAAAACAACACAAAATAAAGCAAAAAAAGCCCACGAGCAGATGGCTTTATGGGTGAATTCTACAAGACATTTAAAGAAGAATTAATACCAATTCTCAAATTATTTGAAAAATGAAAGAAGGGAACACTTCCAAACTTATTTTGTGAGGCCAGCATTATCCTGATAGCAAAGCCAGATGAGGACAGTATAAGAAACAAAATTAGAATCAATATCTCAGATGAAGATAGATACAAAAATCATCAAAAACATACAACAAAAAAATCTAACAGTACATTAAAAGAATCATATGGCATTATCAAGTGGGATTAATTCCTGGGATACCGGGATAGTTCAACACATAAAAATCAATGTTTATTGATTTGCTACATCACACTAACAGAATGAAGGATAAAATCGTGATAATCTCAACAGGTACAGAAAAGTCACTTAACAAACTTCAACTGCTTTTCATGGTAAAAAATATATTCTAAGTATAGAAGGAAAGCAATGCAACAAAATAAAGACCATAACAATGCAACAGCTAACCTCATACTCAAAAAAAGCTTGAAGGCTTTTCTCTAAAATCAGGAAAGCCATAAGAATTTCGACTCTCACTAATTCTACTCAACATTGTACAGGAAATCCCATGCAGAGAAATCAGTCATGAAAAATAAATGAAAGGCATTCAAATCAAAAAGGAAAAATAAAATTGTATCTTTTGGTAGATTACATAATCTTTTTATTGAAGTGTAGTGTATTTACAATATTATGTTAGTTTCAGGTGTACAGTAAAGTGACTTAGGTTTTTTCAGATTGTATGTATATATATATATATGAGTGTGTGTATATATATGTATATATATGCCTGAAGACTCCTGCAAAAAAAGAGTAATAGCCAATGAAAACAGTACAGTTTCTGAATATAAAGTCAACGTACAAAACTTACTTGCATTTCTATATATTAACAATGAACTAACTAAAAATAAATTATCAAAACAATCTTATTTCCATTGGAACTATATATGCATGCATGTATGTATGTAGGTAGGTAGGTATGTATGTATGTACGTATGCCTCATCTTTGGGGTATGTGTGTATATATATCTCTCTCATGAATGAATTTGGTAAAGCTGTAGGATACAAAATTTATATACAGAAATTAGTTGCAGTTTTATACACTAATAATGAAGTATCAGAAAAAGAAATTAAGAAAACAATCCCATTTACCATTCCAACAAAAATAATAAAATATCTAGGTATAAGCTATATCCTAAAGAGTACTTGTCCTCCAAAAACTGTATGATGCTCAGGAAGGAAATTGAAAATGACATGAACAGCTGGAAAGTTATACCATGTTTTTGGACTGAAGAATCAATATTGTTAAAATGATGATACTACCTCATGCAATGCACAGATGCTATGCAATCCACATCAAAATACTAATGGCATGATTCACAGAACTTGAACAGATAATTCTAAAGTTTGTATGGAAACACAAAAGACTCCAAGTAGCCAAAACAAACTTGAGAAAGAACAAACCTGGAGAAATCATATTCCCTCCCTTTAGACTATACTACAAAGCTACAGTAATCAAAAAAGTATGGTACTGGTGCAAAACAGACACATATGTCCATGGAAGAGAATACAGAGTGTAGAAATAAACTCAGGGGTTTATGATCAATTAATCTATAACAAAGGAGGGAAGAATATAAAATGGAGAAAATACAGTCACTTCAATGAGTGGTGCTGGGAAAACTGTATAGCTACATACAACAGAATGAAATTAGAACACTCTCTAACACCATATACAAAAATAAAATCAAAATCAGTTAAAGATCTAAATGTAAGACTGTGTACTCTAAAACTCCTAGAAGAAAACTTAGGCAGAACACTCTTTGACATACATCACGGCCATATTTTTTTGGCTCTGGCTCCTAAAGTAAAGGAAATAAAAATAAAAATAAACAAATGGAACTTAATTAGTCAAAAGCTGTTGCATAGCAAAGGAAATCATTGACAAAATGAAAAAATGACCTACTGAATGGGAGAAAATATTTCCAAATGACATGATCGATAAGGGATTACTATCCAACATATATAGAGAGCTCACACAACTCAACATCAAAAAATGAACAACCTGATTTAAAAATGGGCAAACACATTGAATATACTCTTTTTTCCCCAAAGAGGACATGCAGATGGCCCATTTCTAATCATCAGGGAAATGCAAATCAAAACCACAAGGGGATATCACCTCACACTTGTCAGAGGGCTATTATCAGAAAGAACATGAGGGGTGGAGGGTGGGAAGGGATAGATGGGATTTCAAAATTGTTAAACAGATAAACAAGATTACACTGTATGGCACAGGGAAATATACACAAGATCTTACAGTAGCTCACAGAGAAAACAATGTGACAATGAATATACCTATGTTCATGTATAACTGAAAAATTGTGCTCTACACTGGAATTTGACACAACACTGTAAAAAGATTTTGAATCAATAAAAAAATGTAAAAAAAAAACAAGACATTGAAACAACCTAAATGTCCATCAACAGATGGCTGGATAAAGAAGTTGTGATATACTCATACAATGGAATACTACGCAGCCATAAAAAAGGATAAAATAATTCCATTTGTTGCCATATGGATGGACCTGGAGATTGTTACATTAAGTGAAGTAAGCCAGAAAGAGCAAGACAAATACCATATGACATCACTTATATGTGAAATAAAAATATCACACAAATGAACTTATTTACTGAACAGAATCAGACTCATCAGACTCACAGACACAGAAAGCAAGCTTATGGGTACCAAAGTGGAAAGCAGATGAGGGAGGAACCAATTAGAAGTTTGGAATGAGCAGATACAAAATAATATATATAACAGATAAGCAACAGGGTGTTACGGTATGACACAGAGAACTATACTCACTATCCTGTAAATAAACCATAATGGGAAAGAATATGAAAAAGAATATGTATATATATATATGTAAAGCTGAATCACTTTGCTGTACACCAGAAACTTACACAATACTATAAATCAACTATAATTTTATTAAAATATTTTAAAAGAATAAAGATATTACACAATTAATTTTCACCTCGAAGAACTAGAAACAAAGAAAAAGCAAAGGTGAGGAAAGTAACAAAATAATAAAGATGAGACAAAAATAACTAAAATACAGACTAGTAATCCTGTATAAAAGATCAAGGATGGCAAAAATTGTGTCTTTTAAAGATAAAAATTGAAAAATCTCTGGTTGAATCGTGCAAAAAAATATAAGAAAGAGGATTCACATAAAAAAGCAGAGATTAAAGAAGAGATATTGCAACTGAAGTAACAGAAATTCAAATGATCAAAACAGACTACTATGAACAATTATATGCCAACATATTGGAAAATCCAGAAAAGAATGGATAAATTCCTACAAAAATACAACCTACCAAGACTGAATCATGAAGAATTGGAAAATACGGACAAATAATGAATAAAAAGATTGAGTCAGCAACCAAAACAACACAAAATAAAGCAAAAAAAGCCCACGAGCAGATGGCTTTATGGGTGAATTCTACAAGACATTTAAAGAAGAATTAATACCAATTCTCAAATTATTTGAAAAATGAAAGAAGGGAACACTTCCAAACTTATTTTGTGAGGCCAGCATTATCCTGATAGCAAAGCCAGATGAGGACAGTATAAGAAACAAAATTAGAATCAATATCTCAGATGAAGATAGATACAAAAATCATCAAAAACATACAACAAAAAAATCTAACAGTACATTAAAAGAATCATATGGCATTATCAAGTGGGATTAATTCCTGGGATACCGGGATAGTTCAACACATAAAAATCAATGTTTATTGATTTGCTACATCACACTAACAGAATGAAGGATAAAATCGTGATAATCTCAACAGGTACAGAAAAGTCACTTAACAAACTTCAACTGCTTTTCATGGTAAAAAATATATTCTAAGTATAGAAGGAAAGCAATGCAACAAAATAAAGACCATAACAATGCAACAGCTAACCTCATACTCAAAAAAAGCTTGAAGGCTTTTCTCTAAAATCAGGAAAGCCATAAGAATTTCGACTCTCACTAATTCTACTCAACATTGTACAGGAAATCCCATGCAGAGAAATCAGTCATGAAAAATAAATGAAAGGCATTCAAATCAAAAAGGAAAAATAAAATTGTATCTTTTGGTAGATTACATAATCTTTTTATTGAAGTGTAGTGTATTTACAATATTATGTTAGTTTCAGGTGTACAGTAAAGTGACTTAGGTTTTTTCAGATTGTATGTATATATATATATATGAGTGTGTGTATATATATGTATATATATGCCTGAAGACTCCTGCAAAAAAAGAGTAATAGCCAATGAAAACAGTACAGTTTCTGAATATAAAGTCAACGTACAAAACTTACTTGCATTTCTATATATTAACAATGAACTAACTAAAAATAAATTATCAAAACAATCTTATTTCCATTGGAACTATATATGCATGCATGTATGTATGTAGGTAGGTAGGTATGTATGTATGTACGTATGCCTCATCTTTGGGGTATGTGTGTATATATATCTCTCTCATGAATGAATTTGGTAAAGCTGTAGGATACAAAATTTATATACAGAAATTAGTTGCAGTTTTATACACTAATAATGAAGTATCAGAAAAAGAAATTAAGAAAACAATCCCATTTACCATTCCAACAAAAATAATAAAATATCTAGGTATAAGCTATATCCTAAAGAGTACTTGTCCTCCAAAAACTGTATGATGCTCAGGAAGGAAATTGAAAATGACATGAACAGCTGGAAAGTTATACCATGTTTTTGGACTGAAGAATCAATATTGTTAAAATGATGATACTACCTCATGCAATGCACAGATGCTATGCAATCCACATCAAAATACTAATGGCATGATTCACAGAACTTGAACAGATAATTCTAAAGTTTGTATGGAAACACAAAAGACTCCAAGTAGCCAAAACAAACTTGAGAAAGAACAAACCTGGAGAAATCATATTCCCTCCCTTTAGACTATACTACAAAGCTACAGTAATCAAAAAAGTATGGTACTGGTGCAAAACAGACACATATGTCCATGGAAGAGAATACAGAGTGTAGAAATAAACTCAGGGGTTTATGATCAATTAATCTATAACAAAGGAGGGAAGAATATAAAATGGAGAAAATACAGTCACTTCAATGAGTGGTGCTGGGAAAACTGTATAGCTACATACAACAGAATGAAATTAGAACACTCTCTAACACCATATACAAAAATAAAATCAAAATCAGTTAAAGATCTAAATGTAAGACTGTGTACTCTAAAACTCCTAGAAGAAAACTTAGGCAGAACACTCTTTGACATACATCACGGCCATATTTTTTTGGCTCTGGCTCCTAAAGTAAAGGAAATAAAAATAAAAATAAACAAATGGAACTTAATTAGTCAAAAGCTGTTGCATAGCAAAGGAAATCATTGACAAAATGAAAAAATGACCTACTGAATGGGAGAAAATATTTCCAAATGACATGATCGATAAGGGATTACTATCCAACATATATAGAGAGCTCACACAACTCAACATCAAAAAATGAACAACCTGATTTAAAAATGGGCAAACACATTGAATATACTCTTTTTTCCCCAAAGAGGACATGCAGATGGCCCATTTCTAATCATCAGGGAAATGCAAATCAAAACCACAAGGGGATATCACCTCACACTTGTCAGAGGGCTATTATCAGAAAGAACATGAGGGGTGGAGGGTGGGAAGGGATAGATGGGATTTCAAAATTGTTAAACAGATAAACAAGATTACACTGTATGGCACAGGGAAATATACACAAGATCTTACAGTAGCTCACAGAGAAAACAATGTGACAATGAATATACCTATGTTCATGTATAACTGAAAAATTGTGCTCTACACTGGAATTTGACACAACACTGTAAAAAGATTTTGAATCAATAAAAAAATGTAAAAAAAAAACAAGACATTGAAACAACCTAAATGTCCATCAACAGATGGCTGGATAAAGAAGTTGTGATATACTCATACAATGGAATACTACGCAGCCATAAAAAAGGATAAAATAATTCCATTTGTTGCCATATGGATGGACCTGGAGATTGTTACATTAAGTGAAGTAAGCCAGAAAGAGCAAGACAAATACCATATGACATCACTTATATGTGAAATAAAAATATCACACAAATGAACTTATTTACTGAACAGAATCAGACTCATCAGACTCACAGACACAGAAAGCAAGCTTATGGGTACCAAAGTGGAAAGCAGATGAGGGAGGAACCAATTAGAAGTTTGGAATGAGCAGATACAAAATAATATATATAACAGATAAGCAACAGGGTGTTACGGTATGACACAGAGAACTATACTCACTATCCTGTAAATAAACCATAATGGGAAAGAATATGAAAAAGAATATGTATATATATATATGTAAAGCTGAATCACTTTGCTGTACACCAGAAACTTACACAATACTATAAATCAACTATAATTTTATTAAAATATTTTAAAAGAATAAAGATATTACACAATTAATTTTCACCTCGAAGAACTAGAAACAAAGAAAAAGCAAAGGTGAGGAAAGTAACAAAATAATAAAGATGAGACAAAAATAACTAAAATACAGACTAGTAATCCTGTATAAAAGATCAAGGATGGCAAAAATTGTGTCTTTTAAAGATAAAAATTGAAAAATCTCTGGTTGAATCGTGCAAAAAAATATAAGAAAGAGGATTCACATAAAAAAGCAGAGATTAAAGAAGAGATATTGCAACTGAAGTAACAGAAATTCAAATGATGAAAACAGACTACTATGAACAATTATATGCCAACATATTGGAAAATCCAGAAAAGAATGGATAAATTCCTACAAAAATACAACCTACCAAGACTGAATCATGAAGAATTGGAAAATACGGACAAATAATGAATAAAAAGATTGAGTCAGCAACCAAAACAACACAAAATAAAGCAAAAAAAGCCCACGAGCAGATGGCTTTATGGGTGAATTCTACAAGACATTTAAAGAAGAATTAATACCAATTCTCAAATTATTTGAAAAATGAAAGAAGGGAACACTTCCAAACTTATTTTGTGAGGCCAGCATTATCCTGATAGCAAAGCCAGATGAGGACAGTATAAGAAACAAAATTATAATCAATATCTCAGATGAAGATAGATACAAAAATCATCAAAAACATACAACAAAAAAATCTAACAGTACATTAAAAGAATCATATGGCATTATCAAGTGGGATTAATTCCTGGGATACCGGGATAGTTCAACACATAAAAATCAATGTTTATTGATTTGCTACATCACACTAACAGAATGAAGGATAAAATCGTGATAATCTCAACAGGTACAGAAAAGTCACTTAACAAACTTCAACTGCTTTTCATGGTAAAAAATATATTCTAAGTATAGAAGGAAAGCAATGCAACAAAATAAAGACCATAACAATGCAACAGCTAACCTCATACTCAAAAAAAGCTTGAAGGCTTTTCTCTAAAATCAGGAAAGCCATAAGAATTTCGACTCTCACTAATTCTACTCAACATTGTACAGGAAATCCCATGCAGAGAAATCAGTCATGAAAAATAAATGAAAGGCATTCAAATCAAAAAGGAAAAATAAAATTGTATCTTTTGGTAGATTACATAATCTTTTTATTGAAGTGTAGTGTATTTACAATATTATGTTAGTTTCAGGTGTACAGTAAAGTGACTTAGGTTTTTTCAGATTGTATGTATATATATATATATGAGTGTGTGTATATATATGTATATATATGCCTGAAGACTCCTGCAAAAAAAGAGTAATAGCCAATGAAAACAGTACAGTTTCTGAATATAAAGTCAACGTACAAAACTTACTTGCATTTCTATATATTAACAATGAACTAACTAAAAATAAATTATCAAAACAATCTTATTTCCATTGGAACTATATATGCATGCATGTATGTATGTAGGTAGGTAGGTATGTATGTATGTACGTATGCCTCATCTTTGGGGTATGTGTGTATATATATCTCTCTCATGAATGAATTTGGTAAAGCTGTAGGATACAAAATTTATATACAGAAATTAGTTGCAGTTTTATACACTAATAATGAAGTATCAGAAAAAGAAATTAAGAAAACAATCCCATTTACCATTCCAACAAAAATAATAAAATATCTAGGTATAAGCTATATCCTAAAGAGTACTTGTCCTCCAAAAACTGTATGATGCTCAGGAAGGAAATTGAAAATGACATGAACAGCTGGAAAGTTATACCATGTTTTTGGACTGAAGAATCAATATTGTTAAAATGATGATACTACCTCATGCAATGCACAGATGCTATGCAATCCACATCAAAATACTAATGGCATGATTCACAGAACTTGAACAGATAATTCTAAAGTTTGTATGGAAACACAAAAGACTCCAAGTAGCCAAAACAAACTTGAGAAAGAACAAACCTGGAGAAATCATATTCCCTCCCTTTAGACTATACTACAAAGCTACAGTAATCAAAAAAGTATGGTACTGGTGCAAAACAGACACATATGTCCATGGAAGAGAATACAGAGTGTAGAAATAAACTCAGGGGTTTATGATCAATTAATCTATAACAAAGGAGGGAAGAATATAAAATGGAGAAAATACAGTCACTTCAATGAGTGGTGCTGGGAAAACTGTATAGCTACATACAACAGAATGAAATTAGAACACTCTCTAACACCATATACAAAAATAAAATCAAAATCAGTTAAAGATCTAAATGTAAGACTGTGTACTCTAAAACTCCTAGAAGAAAACTTAGGCAGAACACTCTTTGACATACATCACGGCCATATTTTTTTGGCTCTGGCTCCTAAAGTAAAGGAAATAAAAATAAAAATAAACAAATGGAACTTAATTAGTCAAAAGCTGTTGCATAGCAAAGGAAATCATTGACAAAATGAAAAAATGACCTACTGAATGGGAGAAAATATTTCCAAATGACATGATCGATAAGGGATTACTATCCAACATATATAGAGAGCTCACACAACTCAACATCAAAAAATGAACAACCTGATTTAAAAATGGGCAAACACATTGAATATACTCTTTTTTCCCCAAAGAGGACATGCAGATGGCCCATTTCTAATCATCAGGGAAATGCAAATCAAAACCACAAGGGGATATCACCTCACACTTGTCAGAGGGCTATTATCAGAAAGAACATGAGGGGTGGAGGGTGGGAAGGGATAGATGGGATTTCAAAATTGTTAAACAGATAAACAAGATTACACTGTATGGCACAGGGAAATATACACAAGATCTTACAGTAGCTCACAGAGAAAACAATGTGACAATGAATATACCTATGTTCATGTATAACTGAAAAATTGTGCTCTACACTGGAATTTGACACAACACTGTAAAAAGATTTTGAATCAATAAAAAAATGTAAAAAAAAAACAAGACATTGAAACAACCTAAATGTCCATCAACAGATGGCTGGATAAAGAAGTTGTGATATACTCATACAATGGAATACTACGCAGCCATAGAAAAGGATAAAATAATTCCATTTGTTGCCATATGGATGGACCTGGAGATTGTTACATTAAGTGAAGTAAGCCAGAAAGAGCAAGACAAATACCATATGACATCACTTATATGTGAAATAAAAATATCACACAAATGAACTTATTTACTGAACAGAATCAGACTCATCAGACTCACAGACACAGAAAGCAAGCTTATGGGTACCAAAGTGGAAAGCAGATGAGGGAGGAACCAATTAGAAGTTTGGAATGAGCAGATACAAAATAATATATATAACAGATAAGCAACAGGGTGTTACGGTATGACACAGAGAACTATACTCACTATCCTGTAAATAAACCATAATGGGAAAGAATATGAAAAAGAATATGTATATATATATATGTAAAGCTGAATCACTTTGCTGTACACCAGAAACTTACACAATACTATAAATCAACTATAATTTAATTAAAATATTTTAAAAGAATAAAGATATTACACAATTAATTTTCACCTCGAAGAACTAGAAACAAAGAAAAAGCAAAGGTGAGGAAAGTAACAAAATAATAAAGATGAGACAAAAATAACTAAAATACAGACTAGTAATCCTGTATAAAAGATCAAGGATGGCAAAAATTGCGTCTTTTAAAGATAAAAATTGAAAAATCTCTGGTTGAATCGTGCAAAAAAATATAAGAAAGAGGATTCACATAAAAAAGCAGAGATTAAAGAAGAGATATTGCAACTGAAGTAACAGAAATTCAAATGATCAAAACAGACTACTATGAACAATTATATGCCAACATATTGGAAAATCCAGAAAAGAATGGATAAATTCCTACAAAAATACAACCTACCAAGACTGAATCATGAAGAATTGGAAAATACGGACAAATAATGAATAAAAAGATTGAGTCAGCAACCAAAACAACACAAAATAAAGCAAAAAAAGCCCACGAGCAAATGGCTTTATGGGTGAATTCTACAAGACATTTAAAGAAGAATTAATACCAATTCTCAAATTATTTGAAAAATGAAAGAAGGGAACACTTCCAAACTTATTTTGTGAGGCCAGCATTATCCTGATAGCAAAGCCAGATGAGGACAGTATAAGAAACAAAATTATAATCAATATCTCAGATGAAGATAGATACAAAAATCATCAAAAACATACAACAAAAAAATCTAACAGTACATTAAAAGAATCATATGGCATTATCAAGTGGGATTAATTCCTGGGATACCGGGATAGTTCAACACATAAAAATCAATGTTTATTGATTTGCTACATCACACTAACAGAATGAAGGATAAAATCGTGATAATCTCAACAGGTACAGAAAAGTCACTTAACAAACTTCAACTGCTTTTCATGGTAAAAAATATATTCTAAGTATAGAAGGAAAGCAATGCAACAAAATAAAGACCATAACAATGCAACAGCTAACCTCATACTCAAAAAAAGCTTGAAGGCTTTTCTCTAAAATCAGGAAAGCCATAAGAATTTCGACTCTCACTAATTCTACTCAACATTGTACAGGAAATCCCATGCAGAGAAATCAGTCATGAAAAATAAATGAAAGGCATTCAAATCAAAAAGGAAAAATAAAATTGTATCTTTTGGTAGATTACATAATCTTTTTATTGAAGTGTAGTGTATTTACAATATTATGTTAGTTTCAGGTGTACAGTAAAGTGACTTAGGTTTTTTCAGATTGTATGTATATATATATATATGAGTGTGTGTATATATATGTATATATATGCCTGAAGACTCCTGCAAAAAAAGAGTAATAGCCAATGAAAACAGTACAGTTTCTGAATATAAAGTCAACGTACAAAACTTACTTGCATTTCTATATATTAACAATGAACTAACTAAAAATAAATTATCAAAACAATCTTATTTCCATTGGAACTATATATGCATGCATGTATGTATGTAGGTAGGTAGGTATGTATGTATGTACGTATGCCTCATCTTTGGGGTATGTGTGTATATATATCTCTCTCATGAATGAATTTGGTAAAGCTGTAGGATACAAAATTTATATACAGAAATTAGTTGCAGTTTTATACACTAATAATGAAGTATCAGAAAAAGAAATTAAGAAAACAATCCCATTTACCATTCCAACAAAAATAATAAAATATCTAGGTATAAGCTATATCCTAAAGAGTACTTGTCCTCCAAAAACTGTATGATGCTCAGGAAGGAAATTGAAAATGACATGAACAGCTGGAAAGTTATACCATGTTTTTGGACTGAAGAATCAATATTGTTAAAATGATGATACTACCTCATGCAATGCACAGATGCTATGCAATCCACATCAAAATACTAATGGCATGATTCACAGAACTTGAACAGATAATTCTAAAGTTTGTATGGAAACACAAAAGACTCCAAGTAGCCAAAACAAACTTGAGAAAGAACAAACCTGGAGAAATCATATTCCCTCCCTTTAGACTATACTACAAAGCTACAGTAATCAAAAAAGTATGGTACTGGTGCAAAACAGACACATATGTCCATGGAAGAGAATACAGAGTGTAGAAATAAACTCAGGGGTTTATGATCAATTAATCTATAACAAAGGAGGGAAGAATATAAAATGGAGAAAATACAGTCACTTCAATGAGTGGTGCTGGGAAAACTGTATAGCTACATACAACAGAATGAAATTAGAACACTCTCTAACACCATATACAAAAATAAAATCAAAATCAGTTAAAGATCTAAATGTAAGACTGTGTACTCTAAAACTCCTAGAAGAAAACTTAGGCAGAACACTCTTTGACATACATCACGGCCATATTTTTTTGGCTCTGGCTCCTAAAGTAAAGGAAATAAAAATAAAAATAAACAAATGGAACTTAATTAGTCAAAAGCTGTTGCATAGCAAAGGAAATCATTGACAAAATGAAAAAATGACCTACTGAATGGGAGAAAATATTTCCAAATGACATGATCGATAAGGGATTACTATCCAACATATATAGAGAGCTCACACAACTCAACATCAAAAAATGAACAACCTGATTTAAAAATGGGCAAACACATTGAATATACTCTTTTTTCCCCAAAGAGGACATGCAGATGGCCCATTTCTAATCATCAGGGAAATGCAAATCAAAACCACAAGGGGATATCACCTCACACTTGTCAGAGGGCTATTATCAGAAAGAACATGAGGGGTGGAGGGTGGGAAGGGATAGATGGGATTTCAAAATTGTTAAACAGATAAACAAGATTACACTGTATGGCACAGGGAAATATACACAAGATCTTACAGTAGCTCACAGAGAAAACAATGTGACAATGAATATACCTATGTTCATGTATAACTGAAAAATTGTGCTCTACACTGGAATTTGACACAACACTGTAAAAAGATTTTGAATCAATAAAAAAATGTAAAAAAAAAACAAGACATTGAAACAACCTAAATGTCCATCAACAGATGGCTGGATAAAGAAGTTGTGATATACTCATACAATGGAATACTACGCAGCCATAAAAAAGGATAAAATAATTCCATTTGTTGCCATATGGATGGACCTGGAGATTGTTACATTAAGTGAAGTAAGCCAGAAAGAGCAAGACAAATACCATATGACATCACTTATATGTGAAATAAAAATATCACACAAATGAACTTATTTACTGAACAGAATCAGACTCATCAGACTCACAGACACAGAAAGCAAGCTTATGGGTACCAAAGTGGAAAGCAGATGAGGGAGGAACCAATTAGAAGTTTGGAATGAGCAGATACAAAATAATATATATAACAGATAAGCAACAGGGTGTTACGGTATGACACAGAGAACTATACTCACTATCCTGTAAATAAACCATAATGGGAAAGAATATGAAAAAGAATATGTATATATATATATGTAAAGCTGAATCACTTTGCTGTACACCAGAAACTTACACAATACTATAAATCAACTATAATTTAATTAAAATATTTTAAAAGAATAAAGATATTACACAATTAATTTTCACCTCGAAGAACTAGAAACAAAGAAAAAGCAAAGGTGAGGAAAGTAACAAAATAATAAAGATGAGACAAAAATAACTAAAATACAGACTAGTAATCCTGTATAAAAGATCAAGGATGGCAAAAATTGCGTCTTTTAAAGATAAAAATTGAAAAATCTCTGGTTGAATCGTGCAAAAAAATATAAGAAAGAGGATTCACATAAAAAAGCAGAGATTAAAGAAGAGATATTGCAACTGAAGTAACAGAAATTCAAATGATCAAAACAGACTACTATGAACAATTATATGCCAACATATTGGAAAATCCAGAAAAGAATGGATAAATTCCTACAAAAATACAACCTACCAAGACTGAATCATGAAGAATTGGAAAATACGGACAAATAATGAATAAAAAGATTGAGTCAGCAACCAAAACAACACAAAATAAAGCAAAAAAAGCCCACGAGCAAATGGCTTTATGGGTGAATTCTACAAGACATTTAAAGAAGAATTAATACCAATTCTCAAATTATTTGAAAAATGAAAGAAGGGAACACTTCCAAACTTATTTTGTGAGGCCAGCATTATCCTGATAGCAAAGCCAGATGAGGACAGTATAAGAAACAAAATTATAATCAATATCTCAGATGAAGATAGATACAAAAATCATCAAAAACATACAACAAAAAAATCTAACAGTACATTAAAAGAATCATATGGCATTATCAAGTGGGATTAATTCCTGGGATACCGGGATAGTTCAACACATAAAAATCAATGTTTATTGATTTGCTACATCACACTAACAGAATGAAGGATAAAATCGTGATAATCTCAACAGGTACAGAAAAGTCACTTAACAAACTTCAACTGCTTTTCATGGTAAAAAATATATTCTAAGTATAGAAGGAAAGCAATGCAACCAAATAAAGACCATAACAATGCAACAGCTAACCTCATACTCAAAAAAAACTTGAAGGCTTTTCTCTAAAATCAGGAAAGCCATAAGAATTTCGACTCTCACTAATTCTACTCAACATTGTACAGGAAATCCCATGCAGAGAAATCAGTCATGAAAAATAAATGAAAGGCATTCAAATCAAAAAGGAAAAATAAAATTGTATCTTTTGGTAGATTACATAATCTTTTTATTGAAGTGTAGTGTATTTACAATATTATGTTAGTTTCAGGTGTACAGTAAAGTGACTTAGGTTTTGTCAGATTGTATGTATATATATATATATGAGTGTGTGTATATATATGTATATATATGCCTGAAGACTCCTGCAAAAAAAGAGTAATAGCCAATGAAAACAGTACAGTTTCTGAATATAAAGTCAACGTACAAAATTTACTTGCATTTCTATATATTAACAATGAAGTATCTAAAAATAAATTATCAAAACAATCTTATTTCCATTGGAACTATATATGCATGCATGTATGTATGTATGTAGGTAGGTAGGTATGTATGTATGTACGTATGCCTCATCTTTGGGGTATGTGTGTATATATATCTCTCTCATGAATGAATTTGGTAAAGCTGTAGGATACAAAATTTATATACAGAAATTAGTTGCAGTTTTATACACTAATAATGAAGTATCAGAAAAAGAAATTAAGAAAACAATCCCATTTACCATTCCAACAAAAATAATAAAATATCTAGGTATAAGCTATATCCTAAAGAGTACTTGTCCTCCAAAAACTGTATGATGCTCAGGAAGGAAATTGAAAATGACATGAACAGCTGGAAAGTTATACCATGTTTTTGGACTGAAGAATCAATATTGTTAAAATGATGATACTACCTCATGCAATGCACAGATGCTATGCAATCCACATCAAAATACTAATGGCATGATTCACAGAACTTGAACAGATAATTCTAAAGTTTGTATGGAAACACAAAAGACTCCAAGTAGCCAAAACAAACTTGAGAAAGAACAAACCTGGAGAAATCATATTCCCTCCCTTTAGACTATACTACAAAGCTACAGTAATCAAAAAAGTATGGTACTGGTGCGAAACAGACACATATGTCCATGGAAGAGAATACAGAGTGTAGAAATAAACTCAGGGGTTTATGATCAATTAATCTATAACAAAGGAGGGAAGAATATAAAATGGAGAAAATACAGTCACTTCAATGAGTGGTGCTGGGAAAACTGTATAGCTACATACAACAGAATGAAATTAGAACACTCTCTAACACCATATACAAAAATAAAATCAAAATCAGTTAAAGATCTAAATGTAAGACTGTGTACTCTAAAACTCCTAGAAGAAAACTTAGGCAGAACACTCTTTGACATACATCACGGCCATATTTTTTTGGCTCTGGCTCCTAAAGTAAAGGAAATAAAAATAAAAATAAACAAATGGAACTTAATTAGTCAAAAGCTGTTGCATAGCAAAGGAAATCATTGACAAAATGAAAAAATGACCTACTGAATGGGAGAAAATATTTCCAAATGACATGATCGATAAGGGATTACTATCCAACATATATAGAGAGCTCACACAACTCAACATCAAAAAATGAACAACCTGATTTAAAAATGGGCAAACACATTGAATATACTCTTTTTTCCCCAAAGAGGACATGCAGATGGCCCATTTCTAATCATCAGGGAAATGCAAATCAAAACCACAAGGGGATATCACCTCACACTTGTCAGAGGGCTATTATCAGAAAGAACATGAGGGGTGGAGGGTGGGAAGGGATAGATGGGATTTCAAAATTGTTAAACAGATAAACAAGATTACACTGTATGGCACAGGGAAATATACACAAGATCTTACAGTAGCTCACAGAGAAAACAATGTGACAATGAATATACCTATGTTCATGTATAACTGAAAAATTGTGCTCTACACTGGAATTTGACACAACACTGTAAAAAGATTTTGAATCAATAAAAAAATGTAAAAAAAAAACAAGACATTGAAACAACCTAAATGTCCATCAACAGATGGCTGGATAAAGAAGTTGTGATATACTCATACAATGGAATACTACGCAGCCATAAAAAAGGATAAAATAATTCCATTTGTTGCCATATGGATGGACCTGGAGATTGTTACATTAAGTGAAGTAAGCCAGAAAGAGCAAGACAAATACCATATGACATCACTTATATGTGAAATAAAAATATCACACAAATGAACTTATTTACTGAACAGAATCAGACTCATCAGACTCACAGACACAGAAAGCAAGCTTATGGGTACCAAAGTGGAAAGCAGATGAGGGAGGAACCAATTAGAAGTTTGGAATGAGCAGATACAAAATAATATATATAACAGATAAGCAACAGGGTGTTACGGTATGACACAGAGAACTATACTCACTATCCTGTAAATAAACCATAATGGGAAAGAATATGAAAAAGAATATGTATATATATATATGTAAAGCTGAATCACTTTGCTGTACACCAGAAACTTACACAATACTATAAATCAACTATAATTTAATTAAAATATTTTAAAAGAATAAAGATATTACACAATTAATTTTCACCTCGAAGAACTAGAAACAAAGAAAAAGCAAAGGTGAGGAAAGTAACAAAATAATAAAGATGAGACAAAAATAACTAAAATACAGACTAGTAATCCTGTATAAAAGATCAAGGATGGCAAAAATTGTGTCTTTTAAAGATAAAAATTGAAAAATCTCTGGTTGAATCGTGCAAAAAAATATAAGAAAGAGGATTCACATAAAAAAGCAGAGATTAAAGAAGAGATATTGCAACTGAAGTAACAGAAATTCAAATGATCAAAACAGACTACTATGAACAATTATATGCCAACATATTGGAAAATCCAGAAAAGAATGGATAAATTCCTACAAAAATACAACCTACCAAGACTGAATCATGAAGAATTGGAAAATACGGACAAATAATGAATAAAAAGATTGAGTCAGCAACCAAAACAACACAAAATAAAGCAAAAAAAGCCCACGAGCAGATGGCTTTATGGGTGAATTCTACAAGACATTTAAAGAAGAATTAATACCAATTCTCAAATTAATTGAAAAATGAAAGAAGGGAACACTTCCAAACTTATTTTGTGAGGCCAGCATTATCCTGATAGCAAAGCCAGATGAGGACAGTATAAGAAACAAAATTAGAATCAATATCTCAGATGAAGATACAAACAAAAATCATCAAAAACATACAACAAAAAAATCTAACAGTACATTAAAAGAATCATATGGCATTATCAAGTGGGATTAATTCCTGGGATACCGGGATAGTTCAACACATAAAAATCAATGTTTATTGATTTGCTACATCACACTAACAGAATGAAGGATAAAATCGTGATAATCTCAACAGGTACAGAAAAGTCACTTAACAAACTTCAACTTCTTTTCATGGTAAAAACTATATTCTAAGTATAGAAGGAAAGCAATGCAACAAAATAAAGACCATAACAATGCAACAGCTAACCTCATACTCAAAAAAAGCTTGAAGGATTTTCTCTAAAATCAGGAAAGCCATAAGAATTTCGACTCTCACTAATTCTACTCAACATTGTACAGGAAGTCCCATGCAGAGAAATCAGTCATGAAAAATAAATGAAAGGCATTCAAATCAAAAAGGAAAAATAAAATTGTATCTTTTGGTAGATTACATAATCTTTTTATTGAAGTGTAGTGTATTTACAATATTATGTTAGTTTCAGGTGTACAGTAAAGTGACTTAGGTTTTTTCAGATTGTATGAATATATATATATATGAGTGTGTGTATATATACGTATATATATGCCTGAAGACTCCTGCAAAAAAAGAGTAATAGCCAATGAAAACAGTACAGTTTCTGAATATAAAGTCAACGTACAAAATTTACTTGCATTTCTATATATTAACAATGAAGTATCTAAAAATAAATTATCAAAACAATCTTATTTCCATTGGAACTATATATGCATGCATGTATGTATGTATGTAGGTAGGTAGGTATGTATGTATGTACGTATGCCTCATCTTTGGGGTATGTGTGTATATATATCTCTCTCATGAATGAATTTGGTAAAGCTGTAGGATACAAAATTTATATACAGAAATTAGTTGCAGTTTTATACACTAATAATGAAGTATCAGAAGAAGGAATTAAGAAAACAATCCCATTTACCATTCCAACAAAAATAATAAAATATCTAGGTATAAGCTATATCCCAAAGAGTACTTGTCCTCCAAAAACTGTATGATGCTCAGGAAGGAAATTGAAAATGACATGAACAGCTGGAAAGTTATACCATGTTTTTGGACTGAAGAATCAATATTGTTAAAATGATGATACTACCTCATGCAATGCACAGATGCTATGCAATCCACATCAAAATACTAATGGCATGATTCACAGAACTTGAACAGATAATTCTAAAGTTTGTATGGAAACACAAAAGACTCCAAGTAGCCAAAACAAACTTGAGAAAGAACAAACCTGGAGAAATCATATTCCCTCCCTTTAGACTATACTACAAAGCTACAGTAATCAAAAAAGTATGGTACTGGTGCGAAACAGACACATATGTCCATGGAAGAGAATACAGAGTGTAGAAATAAACTCAGGGGTTTATGATCAATTAATCTATAACAAAGGAGGGAAGAATATAAAATGGAGAAAATACAGTCACTTCAATGAGTGGTGCTG
Source organism: Vicugna pacos (assembly GCF_048564905.1). Lineage (NCBI taxonomy): Eukaryota > Metazoa > Chordata > Mammalia > Artiodactyla > Camelidae > Vicugna > Vicugna pacos. The sequence goes on from NC_132989.1 coordinate 3,276,746, forward strand.
GGAAAACTGTATAGCTACATACAACAGAATGAAATTAGAACACTCTCTAACACCATATACAAAAATAAAATCAAAATCAGTTAAAGATCTAAATGTAAGACTGTGTACTCTAAAACTCCTAGAAGAAAACATAGGCAGAACACTCTTTGACATACATCACGGCAATATTTTTTTGGCTCTGGCTCCTAAAGTAAAGGAAATAAAAATAAAAATAAACAAATGGAACTTAATTAGTCAAAAGCTGTTGCATAGCAAAGGAAATCATTGACAAAATGAAAAAATGACCTACTGAATGGGAGAAAATATTTCCAAATGACATGATTGATAAGGGATTACTATCCAACATATATAGAGAGCTCATACAACTCAACATCAAAAAATGAACAACCTGATTTAAAAATGGGCAAACACATTGAATATACTCTTTTTTCCCCAAAGAGGACATGCAGATGGCCCATTTCTAATCATCAGGGAAATGCAAATCAAAACCACAAGGGGATATCACCTCACACTTGTCAGAGGGCTATTATCACAAAGAACATGAGGGGTGGAGGGTGGGAAGGGATAGATGGGATTTCAAAATTGTTAAACAGATAAACAAGATTACACTGTATGGCACAGGGAAATATACACAAGATCTTACAGTAGCTCACAGAGAAAACAATGTGACAATGAATATACCTATGTTCATGTATAACTGAAAAATTGTGCTCTACACTGGAATTTGACACAACACTGTAAAATGATTTTGAATCAATAAAAAAATGTAAAAAAAAAAGACATTGAAACAACCTAAATGTCCATCAACAGATGGCTGGATAAAGAAGTTGTGATATACTCATACAATGGAATACTACGCAGCCATAAAAAAGAATAAAATAATTCCATTTGTTGCAATATGGATGGACCTGGAGATTGTTACATTAAGTGAAGTAAGCCAGAAAGAGCAAGACAAATACCATATGACATCACTTATATGTGAAATAAAAATATCACACAAATGAACTTATTTACTAAACAGAATCAGACTCATCAGACTCACAGACACAGAAAGCAAGCTTATGGGTACCAAAGTGGAAAGCAGATGAGGGAGGAACCAATTAGAAGTTTGGAATGAGCAGATACAAAATACTATATATAACAGATAAGCAACAGGGTGTTACGGTATGACACAGAGAACTATACTCACTATCCTGTAAATAAACCATAATGGGAAAGAATATGAAAAAGAATATGTATATATATATATGTAAAGCTGAATCACTTTGCTGTACACCAGAAACTTACACAATACTATAAATCAACTATAATTTAATTAAAATATTTTAAAAGAATAAAGATATTACACAATTAATTTTCACCTCGAAGAACTAGAAACAAAGAAAAAGCAAAGGTGAGGAAAGTAACAAAATAATAAAGATGAGACAAAAATAACTAAAATACAGACTAGTAATCCTGTATAAAAGATCAAGGATGGCAAAAATTGTGTCTTTTAAAGATAAAAATTGAAAAATCTCTGGTTGAATCGTGCAAAAAAATATTAGAAAGAGGATTCACATAAAAAAGCAGAGATTAAAGAAGAGATATTGCAACTGAAGTAACAGAAATTCAAATGATCAAAACAGACTACTATGAACAATTATATGCCAACATATTGGAAAATCCAGAAAAGAATGGATAAATTCCTACAAAAATACAACCTACCAAGACTGAATCATGAAGAATTGGAAAATACGGACAAATAATGAATAAAAAGATTGAGTCAGCAACCAAAACAACACAAAATAAAGCAAAAAAAGCCCACGAGCAGATGGCTTTATGGGTGAATTCTACAAGACATTTAAAGAAGAATTAATACCAATTCTCAAATTAATTGAAAAATGAAAGAAGGGAACACTTCCAAACTTATTTTGTGAGGCCAGCATTATCCTGATAGCAAAGCCAGATGAGGACAGTATAAGAAACAAAATTAGAATCAATATCTCAGATGAAGATAGATATAAAAATCATCAAAAACATACAACAAAAATATCTAACAGTACATTAAAAGAATCATATGGCATTATCAAGTGGGATTAATTCCTGGGATACCGGGATAGTTCAACACATAAAAATCAATGTTTATTGATTTGCTACATCACACTAACAGAATGAAGGATAAAATCGTGATAATCTCAACAGGTACAGAAAAGTCACTTAACAAACTTCAACTGCTTTTCATGGTAAAAACTATATTCTAAGTATAGAAGGAAAGCAATGCAACAAAATAAAGACCATAACAATGCAACAGCTAACCTCATACTCAAAAAAAGCTTGAAGGATTTTCTCTAAAATCAGGAAAGCCATAAGAATTTCGACTCTCACTAATTCTACTCAACATTGTACAGGAAGTCCCATGCAGAGAAATCAGTCATGAAAAATAAATGAAAGGCATTCAAATCAAAAAGGAAAAATAAAATTGTATCTTTTGGTAGATTACATAATCTTTTTATTGAAGTGTAGTGTATTTACAATATTATGTTAGTTTCAGGTGTACAGTAAAGTGACTTAGGTTTTTTCAGATTGTATGTATATATATATATATGAGTGTGTGTATATATACGTATATATATGCCTGAAGACTCCTGCAAAAAAAGAGTAATAGCCAATGAAAACAGTACAGTTTCTGAATATAAAGTCAACGTACAAAATTTACTTGCATTTCTATATATTAACAATGAAGTATCTAAAAATAAATTATCAAAACAATCTTATTTCCATTGGAACTATATATGCATGCATGTATGTATGTATGTAGGTAGGTAGGTATGTATGTATGTACGTATGCCTCATCTTTGGGGTATGTGTGTATATATATCTCTCTCATGAATGAATTTGGTAAAGCTGTAGGATACAAAATTTATATACAGAAATTAGTTGCAGTTTTATACACTAATAATGAAGTATCAGAAGAAGGAATTAAGAAAACAATCCCATTTACCATTCCAACAAAAATAATAAAATATCTAGGTATAAGCTATATCCCAAAGAGTACTTGTCCTCCAAAAACTGTATGATGCTCAGGAAGGAAATTGAAAATGACATGAACAGCTGGAAAGTTATACCATGTTTTTGGACTGAAGAATCAATATTGTTAAAATGATGATACTACCTCATGCAATGCACAGATGCTATGCAATCCACATCAAAATACTAATGGCATGATTCACAGAACTTGAACAGATAATTCTAAAGTTTGTATGGAAACACAAAAGACTCCAAGTAGCCAAAACAAACTTGAGAAAGAACAAACCTGGAGAAATCATATTCCCTCCCTTTAGACTATACTACAAAGCTACAGTAATCAAAAAAGTATGGTACTGGTGCAAAACAGACACATATGTCCATGGAAGAGAATACAGAGTGTAGAAATAAACTCAGGGGTTTATGATCAATTAATCTATAACAAAGGAGGGAAGAATATAAAATGGAGAAAATACAGTCACTTCAATGAGTGGTGCTGGGAAAACTGTATAGCTACATACAACAGAATGAAATTAGAACACTCTCTAACACCATATACAAAAATAAAATCAAAATCAGTTAAAGATCTAAATGTAAGACTGTGTACTCTAAAACTCCTAGAAGAAAACATAGGCAGAACACTCTTTGACATACATCACGGCAATATTTTTTTGGCTCTGGCTCCTAAAGTAAAGGAAATAAAAATAAAAATAAACAAATGGAACTTAATTAGTCAAAAGCTGTTGCATAGCAAAGGAAATCATTGACAAAATGAAAAAATGACCTACTGAATGGGAGAAAATATTTCCAAATGACATGATTGATAAGGGATTACTATCCAACATATATAGAGAGCTCATACAACTCAACATCAAAAAATGAACAACCTGATTTAAAAATGGGCAAACACATTGAATATACTCTTTTTTCCCCAAAGAGGACATGCAGATGGCCCATTTCTAATCATCAGGGAAATGCAAATCAAAACCACAAGGGGATATCACCTCACACTTGTCAGAGGGCTATTATCACAAAGAACATGAGGGGTGGAGGGTGGGAAGGGATAGATGGGATTTCAAAATTGTTAAACAGATAAACAAGATTACACTGTATGGCACAGGGAAATATACACAAGATCTTACAGTAGCTCACAGAGAAAACAATGTGACAATGAATATACCTATGTTCATGTATAACTGAAAAATTGTGCTCTACACTGGAATTTGACACAACACTGTAAAATGATTTTGAATCAATAAAAAAATGTAAAAAAAAAAGACATTGAAACAACCTAAATGTCCATCAACAGATGGCTGGATAAAGAAGTTGTGATATACTCATACAATGGAATACTACGCAGCCATAAAAAAGAATAAAATAATTCCATTTGTTGCAATATGGATGGACCTGGAGATTGTTACATTAAGTGAAGTAAGCCAGAAAGAGCAAGACAAATACCATATGACATCACTTATATGTGAAATAAAAATATCACACAAATGAACTTATTTACTAAACAGAATCAGACTCATCAGACTCACAGACACAGAAAGCAAGCTTATGGGTACCAAAGTGGAAAGCAGATGAGGGAGGAACCAATTAGAAGTTTGGAATGAGCAGATACAAAATACTATATATAACAGATAAGCAACAGGGTGTTACGGTATGACACAGAGAACTATACTCACTATCCTGTAAATAAACCATAATGGGAAAGAATATGAAAAAGAATATGTATATATATATATGTAAAGCTGAATCACTTTGCTGTACACCAGAAACTTACACAATACTATAAATCAACTATAATTTAATTAAAATATTTTAAAAGAATAAAGATATTACACAATTAAGTTTCACCTCGAAGAACTAGAAACAAAGAAAAAGCAAAGGTGAGGAAAGTAACAAAATAATAAAGATGAGACAAAAATAACTAAAATACAGACTAGTAATCCTGTATAAAAGATCAAGGATGGCAAAAATTGTGTCTTTTAAAGATAAAAATTGAAAAATCTCTGGTTGAATCGTGCAAAAAAATATTAGAAAGAGGATTCACATAAAAAAGCAGAGATTAAAGAAGAGATATTGCAACTGAAGTAACAGAAATTCAAATGATCAAAACAGACTACTATGAACAATTATATGCCAACATATTGGAAAATCCAGAAAAGAATGGATAAATTCCTACAAAAATACAACCTACCAAGACTGAATCATGAAGAATTGGAAAATACGGACAAATAATGAATAAAAAGATTGAGTCAGCAACCAAAACAACACAAAATAAAGCAAAAAAAGCCCACGAGCAGATGTCTTTATGGGTGAATTCTACAAGACATTTAAAGAAGAATTAATACCAATTCTCAAATTATTTGAAAAATGAAAGAAGGGAACACTTCCAAACTTATTTTGTGAGGCCAGCATTATCCTGATAGCAAAGCCAGATGAGGACAGTATAAGAAACAAAATTATAATCAATATCTCAGATGAAGATACATACAAAAATCATCAAAAACATACAACAAAAAAATCTAACAGTACATTAAAAGAATCATATGGCATTATCAAGTGGGATTAATTCCTGGGATACCGGGATAGTTCAACACATAAAAATCAATGTTTATTGATTTGCTACATCACACTAACAGAATGAAGGATAAAATCGTGATCATCTCAACAGGTACAGAAAAGTCACTTAACAAACTTCAACTGCTTTTCATGGTAAAAAATATATTCTAAGTATAGAAGGAAAGCAATGCAACAAAATAAAGACCATAACAATGCAACAGCTAACCTCATACTCAAAAAAAGCTTGAAGGCTTTTCTCTAAAATCAGGAAAGCCATAAGAATTTCGACTCTCACTAATTCTACTCAACATTGTACAGGAAGTCCCATGCAGAGAAATCAGTCATGAAAAATAAATGAAAGGCATTCAAATCAAAAAGGAAAAATAAAATTGTATCTTTTGGTAGATTACATAATCTTTTTATTGAAGTGTAGTGTATTTACAATATTATGTTAGTTTCAGGTGTACAGTAAAGTGACTTAGGTTTTTTCAGATTGTATGTATATATATATATATGAGTGTGTGTATATATATGTATATATATGCCTGAAGACTCCTGCAAAGAAAGAGTAATAGCCAATGAAAACAGTACAGTTTCTGAATAGAAAGTCAACGTACAAAATTTACTTGCATTTCTATATATTAACAATGAACTATCTAAAAATAAATTATCAAAACAATCTTATTTCCATTGGAACTATATATGCATGCATGTATGTATGTAGGTAGGTAGGTATGTATGTATGTACGTATGCCTCATCTTTGGGGTATGTGTGTATATATATCTCTCTCATGAATGAATTTGGTAAAGCTGTAGGATACAAAATTTATATACAGAAATTAGTTGCAGTTTTATACACTAATAATGAAGTATCAGAAAAAGAAATTAAGAAAACAATCCCATTTACCATTCCAACAAAAATAATAACATATCTAGGTATAAGCTATATCCTAAAGAGTACTTGTCCTCCAAAAACTGTATGATGCTCAGGAAGGAAATTGAAAATGACATGAAGAGCTGGAAAGTTATACCATGTTTTTGGACTGAAGAATCAATATTGTTAAAATGATGATACTACCTCATGCAATGCACAGATGCTATGCAATCCACATCAAAATACTAATGGCATGATTCACAGAACTTGAACAGATAATTCTAAAGTTTGTATGGAAACACAAAAGACTCCAAGTAGCCAAAACAAACTTGAGAAAGAACAAACCTGGAGAAATCATATTCCCTCCCTTTAGACTATACTACAAAGCTACAGTAATCAAAAAAGTATGGTACTGGTGCGAAACAGACACATATGTCCATGGAAGAGAATACAGAGTGTAGAAATAAACTCAGGGGTTTATGATCAATTAATCTCTAACAAAGGAGGGAAGAATATAAAATGGAGAAAATACAGTCACTTCAATGAGTGGTGCTGGGAAAACTGTATAGCTACATACAACAGAATGAAATTAGAACACTCTCTAACACCATATACAAAAATAAAATCAAAATCAGTTAAAGATCTAAATGTAAGACTGTGTACTCTAAAACTCCTAGAAGAAAACTTAGGCACAACACCCTTTGACATACATCACGGCAATATTTTTTTGGCTCTGGCTCCTAAAGTAAAGGAAATAAAAATAAAAATAAACAAATGGAACTTAATTAGTCAAAAGCTGTTGCATAGCAAAGGAAATCATTGACAAAATGAAAAAATGACCTACTGAATGGGAGAAAATATTTCCAAATGACATGATCGATAAGGGATTACTATCCAACATATATAGAGAGCTCACACAACTCAACATCAAAAAATGAACAACCTGATTTAAAAATGGGCAAACACATTGAATATACTCTTTTTTCCCCAAAGAGGACATGCAGATGGCCCATTTCTAATCATCAGGGAAATGCAAATCAAAACCACAAGGGGATATCACCTCACACTTGTCAGAGGGCTATTATCAGAAAGAACATGAGGGGTGGAGGGTGGGAAGGGATAGATGGGATTTCAAAATTGTTAAACAGATAAACAAGATTACACTGTATGGCACAGGGAAATATACACAAGATCTTACAGTAGCTCACAGAGAAAACAATGTGACAATGAATATACCTATGTTCATGTATAACTGAAAAATTGTGCTCTACACTGGAATTTGACACAACACTGTAAAATGATTTTGAATCAATAAAAAAAATGTTAAAAAAAAGACATTGAAACAACCTAAATGTCCATCAACAGATGGCTGGATAAAGAAGTTGTGATATACTCATACAATGGAATACTACGCAGCCATAAAAAAGAATAAAATAATTCCATTTGTTGCCATATGGATGGACCTGGAGATTGTTACATTAAGTGAAGTAAGCCAGAAAGAGCAAGACAAATACCAAATGACATCACTTATATGTGAAATAAAAATATCACACAAATGAACTTATTTACTAAACAGAATCAGACTCATCAGACTCACAGACACAGAAAGCAAGCTTATGGGTACCAAAGTGGAAAGCAGATGAGGGAGGAACCAATTAGAAGTTTGGAATGAGCAGATACAAAATAATATATATAACAGATAAGCAACAGGGTGTTACGGTATGACACAGAGAACTATACTCACTACCCTGTAAATAAACCATAATGGGAAAGAATATGAAAAAGAATATGTATATATATATATGTAAAGCTGAATCACTTTGCTGTACACCAGAAACTTACACAATACTATAAATCAACTATAATTTAATTAAAATATTTTAAAAGAATAAAGATATTACACAATTAATTTTCACCTCGAAGAACTAGAAACAAAGAAAAAGCAAAGGTGAGGAAAGTAACAAAATAATAAAGATGAGACAAAAATAACTAAAATACAGACTAGTAATCCTGTATAAAAGATCAAGGATGGCAAAAATTGTGTCTTTTAAAGATAAAAATTGAAAAATCTCTGGTTGAATCGTGCAAAAAAATATAAGAAAGAGGATTCACATAAAAAAGCAGAGATTAAAGAAGAGATATTGCAACTGAAGTAACAGAAATTCAAATGATCAAAACAGACTACTATGAACAATTATATGCCAACATATTGGAAAATCCAGAAAAGAATGGATAAATTCCTACAAAAATACAACCTACCAAGACTGAATCATGAAGAATTGGAAAATACGGACAAATAATGAAAAAAAAGATTGAGTCAGCAACCAAAACAACACAAAATAAAGCAAAAAAAGCCCACGAGCAGATGGCTTTATGGGTGAATTCTACAAGACATTTAAAGAAGAATTAATACCAATTCTCAAATTATTTGAAAAATGAAAGAAGGGAACACTTCCAAACTTATTTTGTGAGGCCAGCATTATCCTGATAGCAAAGCCAGATGAGGACAGTATAAGAAACAAAATTATAATCAATATCTCAGATGAAGATAGATACAAAAATCATCAAAAACATACAACAAAAAAATCTAACAGTACATTAAAAGAATCATATGGCATTATCAAGTGGGATTAATTCCTGGGATACCGGGATAGTTCAACACATAAAAATCAATGTTTATTGATTTGCTACATCACACTAACAGAATGAAGGATAAAATCGTGATAATCTCAACAGGTACAGAAAAGTCACTTAACAAACTTCAACTGCTTTTCATGGTAAAAAATATATTCTAAGTATAGAAGGAAAGCAATGCAAGAAAATAAAGACCATAACAATGCAACAGCTAACCTCATACTCAAAAAAAGCTTGAAGGCTTTTCTCTAAAATCAGGAAAGCCATAAGAATTTCGACTCTCACTAATTCTACTCAACATTGTACAGGAAATCCCATGCAGAGAAATCAGTCATGAAAAATAAATGAAAGGCATTCAAATCAAAAAGGAAAAATAAAATTGTATCTTTTGGTAGATTACATAATCTTTTTATTGAAGTGTAGTGTATTTACAATATTATGTTAGTTTCAGGTGTACAGTAAAGTGACTTAGGTTTTTTCAGATTGTATGTATATATATATATATGAGTGTGTGTATATATATGTATATATATGCCTGAAGACTCCTGCAAAGAAAGAGTAATAGCCAATGAAAACAGTACAGTTTCTGAATAGAAAGTCAACGTACAAAATTTACTTGCATTTCTATATATTAACAATGAACTATCTAAAAATAAATTATCAAAACAATCTTATTTCCATTGGAACTATATATGCATGCATGTATGTATGTAGGTAGGTAGGTATGTATGTATGTACGTATGCCTCATCTTTGGGGTATGTGTGTATATATATCTCTCTCATGAATGAATTTGGTAAAGCTGTAGGATACAAAATTTATATACAGAAATTAGTTGCAGTTTTATACACTAATAATGAAGTATCAGAAAAAGAAATTAAGAAAACAATCCCATTTACCATTCCAACAAAAATAATAACATATCTAGGTATAAGCTATATCCTAAAGAGTACTTGTCCTCCAAAAACTGTATGATGCTCAGGAAGGAAATTGAAAATGACATGAACAGCTGGAAAGTTATACCATGTTTTTGGACTGAAGAATCAATATTGTTAAAATGATGATACTACCTCATGCAATGCACAGATGCTATGCAATCCACATCAAAATACTAATGGCATGATTCACAGAACTTGAACAGATAATCCTAAAGTTTGTATGGAAACACAAAAGACTCCAAGTAGCCAAAACAAACTTGAGAAAGAACAAACCTGGAGAAATCATATTCCCTCCCTTTAGACTATACTACAAAGCTACAGTAATCAAAAAAGTATGGTACTGGTGCGAAACAGACACATATGTCCATGGAAGAGAATACAGAGTGTAGAAATAAACTCAGGGGTTTATGATCAATTAATCTATAACAAAGGAGGGAAGAATATAAAATGGAGAAAATACAGTCACTTCAATGAGTGGTGCTGGGAAAACTGTATAGCTACATACAACAGAATGAAATTAGAACACTCTCTAACACCATATACAAAAATAAAATCAAAATCAGTTAAAGATCTAAATGTAAGACTGTGTACTCTAAAACTCCTAGAAGAAGACTTAGGCACAACACTCTTTGACATACATCACGGCAATATTTTTTTGGCTCTGGCTCCTAAAGTAAAGGAAATAAAAATAAAAATAAACAAATGGAACTTAATTAGTCAAAAGCTGTTGCATAGCAAAGGAAATCATTGACAAAATGAAAAAATGACCTACTGAATGGGAGAAAATATTTCCAAATGACATGATCGATAAGGGATTACTATCCAACATATATAGAGAGCTCATACAACTCAACATCAAAAAATGAACAACCTGATTTAAAAATGGGCAAACACATTGAATATACTCTTTTTTCCCCAAAGAGGACATGCAGATGGCCCATTTCTAATCATCAGGGAAATGCAATTCAAAACCACAAGGGGATATCACCTCACACTTGTCAGAGGGCTATTATCAGAAAGAACATGAGGGGTGGAGGGTGGGAAGGGATAGATGGGATTTCAAAATTGTTAAACAGATAAACAAGATTACACTGTATGGCACAGGGAAATATACACAAGATCTTACAGTAGCTCACAGAGAAAACAATGTGACAATGAATATACCTATGTTCATGTATAACTGAAAAATTGTGCTCTACACTGGAATATGACACAACACTGTAAAAAGATTTTGAATCAATAAAAAAATGTAAAAAAAAAACAAGACATTGAAACAACCTAAATGTCCATCAACAGATGGCTGGATAAAGAAGTTGTGATATACTCATACAATGGAATACTACGCAGCCATAAAAAAGGATAAAATAATTCCATTTGTTGCCATATGGATGGACCTGGAGATTGTTACATTAAGTGAAGTAAGCCAGAAAGAGCAAGACAAATACCATATGACATCACTTATATGTGAAATAAAAATATCACACAAATGAACTTATTTACTAAACAGAATCAGACTCATCAGACTCACAGACACAGAAAGCAAGCTTATGGGTACCAAAGTGGAAAGCAGATGAGGGAGGAACCAATTAGAAGTTTGGAATGAGCAGATACAAAATAATATATATAACAGATAAGCAACAGGGTGTTACGGTATGACACAGAGAACTATACTCACTATCCTGTAAATAAACCATAATGGGAAAGAATATGAAAAAGAATATGTATATATATATATGTAAAGCTGAATCACTTTGCTGTACACCAGAAACTTACACAATACTATAAATCAACTATAATTTAATTAAAATATTTTAAAAGAATAAAGATATTACACAATTAATTTTCACCTCGAAGAACTAGAAACAAAGAAAAAGCAAAGGTGAGGAAAGTAACAAAATAATAAAGATGAGACAAAAATAACTAAAATACAGACTAGTAATCCTGTATAAAAGATCAAGGATGGCAAAAATTGTGTCTTTTAAAGATAAAAATTGAAAAATCTCTGGTTGAATCGTGCAAAAAAATATTAGAAAGAGGATTCACATAAAAAAGCAGAGATTAAAGAAGAGATATTGCAACTGAAGTAACAGAAATTCAAATGATCAAAACAGACTACTATGAACAATTATATGCCAACATATTGGAAAATCCAGAAAAGAATGGATAAATTCCTACAAAAATACAACCTACCAAGACTGAATCATGAAGAATTGGAAAATACGGACAAATAATGAATAAAAAGATTGAGTCAGCAACCAAAACAACACAAAATAAAGCAAAAAAAGCCCACGAGCAGATGGCTTTATGGGTGAATTCTACAAGACATTTAAAGAAGAATTAATACCAATTCTCAAATTATTTGAAAAATGAAAGAAGGGAACACTTCCAAACTTATTTTGTGAGGCCAGCATTATCCTGATAGCAAAGCCAGATGAGGACAGTATAAGAAACAAAATTAGAATCAATATCTCAGATGAAGATACATACAAAAATCATCAAAAACATACAACAAAAAAATCTAACAGTACATTAAAAGAATCATATGGCATTATCAAGTGGGATTAATTCCTGGGATACCGGGATAGTTCAACACATAAAAATCAATGTTTATTGATTTGCTACATCACACTAACAGAATGAAGGATAAAATCGTGATAATCTCAACAGGTACAGAAAAGTCACTTAACAAACTTCAACTGCTTTTCATGGTAAAAACTATATTCTAAGTATAGAAGGAAAGCAATGCAACAAAATAAAGACCATAACAATGCAACAGCTAACCTCATACTCAAAAAAAGCTTGAAGGCTTTTCTCTAAAATCAGGAAAGCCATAAGAATTTCGACTCTCACTAATTCTACTCAACATTGTACAGGAAATCCCATGCAGAGAAATCAGTCATGAAAAATAAATGAAAGGCATTCAAATCAAAAAGGAAAAATAAAATTGTATCTTTTGGTAGATTACATAATCTTTTTATTGAAGTGTAGTGTATTTACAATATTATGTTAGTTTCAGGTGTACAGTAAAGTGACTTAGGTTTTTTCAGATTGTATGTATATATATATATATGAGTGTGTGTATATATATGTATATATATGCCTGAAGACTCCTGCAAAGAAAGAGTAATAGCCAATGAAAACAGTACAGTTTCTGAATAGAAAGTCAACGTACAAAATTTACTTGCATTTCTATATATTAACAATGAACTATCTAAAAATAAATTATCAAAACAATCTTATTTCCATTGGAACTATATATGCATGCATGTATGTATGTAGGTAGGTAGGTATGTATGTATGTACGTATGCCTCATCTTTGGGGTATGTGTGTATATATATCTCTCTCATGAATGAATTTGGTAAAGCTGTAGGATACAAAATTTATATACAGAAATTAGTTGCAGTTTTATACACTAATAATGAAGTATCAGAAAAAGAAATTAAGAAAACAATCCCATTTACCATTCCAACAAAAATAATAACATATCTAGGTATAAGCTATATCCTAAAGAGTACTTGTCCTCCAAAAACTGTATGATGCTCAGGAAGGAAATTGAAAATGACATGAACAGCTGGAAAGTTATACCATGTTTTTGGACTGAACAATCAATATTGTTAAAATGATGATACTACCTCATGCAATGCACAGATGCTATGCAATCCACATCAAAATACTAATGGCATGATTCACAGAACTTGAACAGATAATCCTAAAGTTTGTATGGAAACACAAAAGACTCCAAGTAGCCAAAACAAACTTGAGAAAGAACAAACCTGGAGAAATCATATTCCCTCCCTTTAGACTATACTACAAAGCTACAGTAATCAAAAAAGTATGGTACTGGTGCGAAACAGACACATATGTCCATGGAAGAGAATACAGAGTGTAGAAATAAACTCAGGGGTTTATGATCAATTAATCTATAACAAAGGAGGGAAGAATATAAAATGGAGAAAATACAGTCACTTCAATGAGTGGTGCTGGGAAAACTGTATAGCTACATACAACAGAATGAAATTAGAACACTCTCTAACACCATATACAAAAATAAAATCAAAATCAGTTAAAGATCTAAATGTAAGACTGTGTACTCTAAAACTCCTAGAAGAAAACTTAGGCACAACACTCTTTGACATACATCACGGCAATATTTTTTTGGCTCTGGCTCCTAAAGTAAAGGAAATAAAAATAAAAATAAACAAATGGAACTTAATTAGTCAAAAGCTGTTGCATAGCAAAGGAAATCATTGACAAAATGAAAAAATGACCTACTGAATGGGAGAAAATATTTCCAAATGACATGATCAATAAGGGATTACTATCCAACATATATAAAGAGCTCACACACATCAACATCAAAAAATGAACAACCTGATTTAAAAATGGGCAAATACATTGAATATACTCTTTTTTCCCCAAAGAGGACATGCAGATGGCCCATTTCTAATCATCAGGGAAATGCAAATCAAAACCACAAGGGGATATCACCTCACACTTGTCAGAGGGCTATTATCAGAAAGAACATGAGGGGTGGAGGGTGGGAAGGGATAGATGGGATTTCAAAATTGTTAAACAGATAAACAAGATTACACTGTATGGCACAGGGAAATATACACAAGATCTTACAGTAGCTCACAGAGAAAACAATGTGACAATGAATATACCTATGTTCATGTATAACTGAAAAATTGTGCTCTACACTGGAATTTGACACAACACTGTAAAATGATTTTGAATCAATAAAAAAAATGTAAAAAAAAAAGACATTGAAACAACCTAAATGTCCATCAACAGATGGCTGGATAAAGAAGTTGTGATATACTCATACAATGGAATACTACGCAGCCATAAAAAAGAATAAAATAATTCCATTTGTTGCCATATGGATGGACCTGGAGATTGTTACATTAAGTGAAGTAAGCCAGAAAGAGCAAGACAAATACCAAATGACATCACTTATATGTGAAATAAAAATATCACACAAATGAACTTATTTACTAAACAGAATCAGACTCATCAGACTCACAGACACAGAAAGCAAGCTTATGGGTACCAAAGTGGAAAGCAGATGAGGGAGGAACCAATTAGAAGTTTGGAATGAGCAGATACAAAATAATATATATAACATATAAGCAACAGGGTGTTACGGTATGACACAGAGAACTATACTCACTATCCTGTAAATAAACCATAATGGGAAAGAATATGAAAAAGAATATGTATATATATATATGTAAAGCTGAATCACTTTGCTGTACACCAGAAACTTACACAATACTATAAATCAACTATAATTTAATTAAAATATTTTAAAAGAATAAAGATATTACACAATTAATTTTCACCTCGAAGAACTAGAAACAAAGAAAAAGCAAAGGTGAGGAAAGTAACAAAATAATAAAGATGAGACAAAAATAACTAAAATACAGACTAGTAATCCTGTATAAAAGATCAAGGATGGCAAAAATTGTGTCTTTTAAAGATAAAAATTGAAAAATCTCTGGTTGAATCGTGCAAAAAAATATTAGAAAGAGGATTCACATAAAAAAGCAGAGATTAAAGAAGAGATATTGCAACTGAAGTAACAGAAATTCAAATGATCAAAACAGACTACTATGAACAATTATATGCCAACATATTGGAAAATCCAGAAAAGAATGGATAAATTCCTACAAAAATACAACCTACCAAGACTGAATCATGAAGAATTGGAAAATACGGACAAATAATGAATAAAAAGATTGAGTCAGCAACCAAAACAACACAAAATAAAGCAAAAAAAGCCCACGAGCAGATGGCTTTATGGGTGAATTCTACAAGACATTTAAAGAAGAATTAATACCAATTCTCAAATTATTTGAAAAATGAAAGAAGGGAACACTTCCAAACTTATTTTGTGAGGCCAGCATTATCCTGATAGCAAAGCCAGATGAGGACAGTATAAGAAACAAAATTAGAATCAATATCTCAGATGAAGATACATACAAAAATCATCAAAAACATACAACAAAAAAATCTAACAGTACATTAAAAGAATCATATGGCATTATCAAGTGGGATTAATTCCTGGGATACCGGGATAGTTCAACACATAAAAATCAATGTTTATTGATTTGCTACATCACACTAACAGAATGAAGGATAAAATCGTGATAATCTCAACAGGTACAGAAAAGTCACTTAACAAACTTCAACTGCTTTTCATGGTAAAAACTATATTCTAAGTATAGAAGGAAAGCAATGCAACAAAATAAAGACCATAACAATGCAACAGCTAACCTCATACTCAAAAAAAGCTTGAAGGCTTTTCTCTAAAATCAGGAAAGCCATAAGAATTTCGACTCTCACTAATTCTACTCAACATTGTACAGGAAATCCCATGCAGAGAAATCAGTCATGAAAAATAAATGAAAGGCATTCAAATCAAAAAGGAAAAATAAAATTGTATCTTTTGGTAGATTACATAATCTTTTTATTGAAGTGTAGTGTATTTACAATATTATGTTAGTTTCAGGTGTACAGTAAAGTGACTTAGGTTTTGTCAGATTGTATGTATATATATATATATGAGTGTGTGTATATATATGTATATATATGCCTGAAGACTCCTGCAAAGAAAGAGTAATAGCCAATGAAAACAGTACAGTTTCTGAATATAAAGTCAACGTACAAAATTTACTTGCATTTCTATATATTAACAATGAACTATCTAAAAATAAATTATCAAAACAATCTTATTTCCATTGGAACTATATATGCATGCATGTATGTATGTATGTAGGTAGGTATGTATGTATGTACGTATGCCTCATCTTTGGGGTATGTGTGTATATATATCTCTCTCATGAATGAATTTGGTAAAGCTGTAGGATACAAAATTTATATACAGAAATTAGTTGCAGTTTTATACACTAATAATGAAGTATCAGAAAAAGAAATTAAGAAAACAATCCCATTTACCATTCCAACAAAAATAATAAAATATCTAGGTATAAGCTATATCCTAAAGATTACTTGTCCTCCAAAAACTGTATGATGCTCAGGAAGGAAATTGAAAATGACATGAACAGCTGGAAAGTTATACCATGTTTTTGGACTGAAGAATCAATATTGTTAAAATGATGATACTACCTCATGCAATGCACAGATGCTATGCAATCCACATCAAAATACTAATGGCATGATTCACAGAACTTGAACAGATAATTCTAAAGTTTGTATGGAAACACAAAAGACTCCAAGTAGCCAAAACAAACTTGAGAAAGAACAAACCTGGAGAAATCATATTCCCTCCCTTTAGACTATACTACAAAGCTACAGTAATCAAAAAAGTATGGTACTGGTGCGAAACAGACACATATGTCCATGGAAGAGAATACAGAGTGTAGAAATAAACTCAGGGGTTTATGATCAATTAATCTATAACAAAGGAGGGAAGAATATAAAATGGAGAAAATACAGTCACTTCAATGAGTGGTGCTGGGAAAACTGTATAGCTACATACAACAGAATGAAATTAGAACACTCTCTAACACCATATACAAAAATAAAATCAAAATCAGTTAAAGATCTAAATGTAAGACTGTGTACTCTAAAACTCCTAGAAGAAAACTTAGGCACAACACTCTTTGACATACATCACGGCAATATTTTTTTGGCTCTGGCTCCTAAAGTAAAGGAAATAAAAATAAAAATAAACAAATGGAACTTAATTAGTCAAAAGCTGTTGCATAGCAAAGGAAATCATTGACAAAATGAAAAAATGACCTACTGAATGGGAGAAAATATTTCCAAATGACATGATCGATAAGGGATTACTATCCAACATATATAGAGAGCTCATACAACTCAACATCAAAAAATGAACAACCTGATTTAAAAATGGGCAAACACATTGAATATACTCTTTTTTCCCCAAAGAGGACATGCAGATGGCCCATTTCTAATCATCAGGGAAATGCAAATCAAAACCACAAGGGGATATCACCTCACACTTGTCAGAGGGCTATTATCAGAAAGAACATGAGGGGTGGAGGGTGGGAAGGGATAGATGGGATTTCAAAATTGTTAAACAGATAAACAAGATTACACTGTATGGCACAGGGAAATATACACAAGATCTTACAGTAGCTCACAGAGAAAACAATGTGACAATGAATATACCTATGTTCATGTATAACTGAAAAATTGTGCTCTACACTGGAATTTGACACAACACTGTAAAAAGATTTTGAATCAATAAAAAAATGTAAAAAAAAAAAAAGACATTGAAACAACCTAAATGTCCATCAACAGATGGCTGGATAAAGAAGTTGTGATATACTCATACAATGGAATACTACGCAGCCATAAAAAAGGATAAAATAATTCCATTTGTTGCCATATGGATGGACCTGGAGATTGTTACATTAAGTGAAGTAAGCCAGAAAGAGCAAGACAAATACCATATGACATCACTTATATGTGAAATAAAAATATCACACAAATGAACTTATTTACTAAACAGAATCAGACTCATCAGACTCACAGACACAGAAAGCAAGCTTATGGGTACCAAAGTGGAAAGCAGATGAGGGAGGAACCAATGAGAAGTTTGGAATGAGCAGATACAAAATACTATATATAACAGATAAGCAACAGGGTGTTACGGTATGACACAGAGAACTATACTCACTATCCTGTAAATAAACCATAATGGGAAAGAATATGAAAAAGAATATGTATATATATATATGTAAAGCTGAATCACTTTGCTGTACACCAGAAACTTACACAATACTATAAATCAACTATAATTTAATTAAAATATTTTAAAAGAATAAAGATATTACACAATTAATTTTCACCTCGAAGAACTAGAAACAAAGAAAAAGCAAAGGTGAGGAAAGTAACAAAATAATAAAGATGAGACAAAAATAACTAAAATACAGACTAGTAATCCTGTATAAAAGATCAAGGATGGCAAAAATTGTGTCTTTTAAAGATAAAAATTGAAAAATCTCTGGTTGAATCGTGCAAAAAAATATTAGAAAGAGGATTCACATAAAAAAGCAGAGATTAAAGAAGAGATATTGCAACTGAAGTAACAGAAATTCAAATGATCAAAACAGACTACTATGAACAATTATATGCCAACATATTGGAAAATCCAGAAAAGAATGGATAAATTCCTACAAAAATACAACCTACCAAGACTGAATCATGAAGAATTGGAAAATACGGACAAATAATGAATAAAAAGATTGAGTCAGCAACCAAAACAACACAAAATAAAGCAAAAAAAGCCCACGAGCAGATGGCTTTATGGGTGAATTCTACAAGACATTTAAAGAAGAATTAATACCAATTCTCAAATTATTTGAAAAATGAAAGAAGGGAACACTTCCAAACTTATTTTGTGAGGCCAGCATTATCCTGATAGCAAAGCCAGATGAGGACAGTATAAGAAACAAAATTAGAATCAATATCTCAGATGAAGATACATACAAAAATCATCAAAAACATACAACAAAAAAATCTAACAGTACATTAAAAGAATCATATGGCATTATCAAGTGGGATTAATTCCTGGGATACCGGGATAGTTCAACACATAAAAATCAATGTTTATTGATTTGCTACATCACACTAACAGAATGAAGGATAAAATCGTGATAATCTCAACAGGTACAGAAAAGTCACTTAACAAACTTCAACTGCTTTTCATGGTAAAAAATATATTCTAAGTATAGAAGGAAAGCAATGCAAGAAAATAAAGACCATAACAATGCAACAGCTAACCTCATACTCAAAAAAAGCTTGAAGGCTTTTCTCTAAAATCAGGAAAGCCATAAGAATTTCGACTCTCACTAATTCTACTCAACATTGTACAGGAAATCCCATGCAGAGAAATCAGTCATGAAAAATAAATGAAAGGCATTCAAATCAAAAAGGAAAAATAAAATTGTATCTTTTGGTAGATTACATAATCTTTTTATTGAAGTGTAGTGTATTTACAATATTATGTTAGTTTCAGGTGTACAGTAAAGTGACTTAGGTTTTTTCAGATTGTATGTATATATATATATATGAGTGTGTGTATATATATGTATATATATGCCTGAAGACTCCTGCAAAGAAAGAGTAATAGCCAATGAAAACAGTACAGTTTCTGAATAGAAAGTCAACGTACAAAATTTACTTGCATTTCTATATATTAACAATGAACTATCTAAAAATAAATTATCAAAACAATCTTATTTCCATTGGAACTATATACGCATGCATGTATGTATGTATGTAGGTAGGTATGTATGTATGTACGTATGCCTCATCTTTCGGGTATGTGTGTATATATATCTCTCTCATGAATGAATTTGGTAAAGCTGTAGGATACAAAATTTATATACAGAAATTAGTTGCAGTTTTATACACTAATAATGAAGTATCAGAAAAAGAAATTAAGAAAACAATCCCATTTACCATTCCAACAAAAATAATAACATATCTAGGTATAAGCTATATCCTAAAGAGTACTTGTCCTCCAAAAACTGTATGATGCTCAGGAAGGAAATTGAAAATGACATGAACAGCTGGAAAGTTATACCATGTTTTTGGACTGAACAATCAATATTGTTAAAATGATGATACTACCTCATGCAATGCACAGAT
This sequence comes from Vicugna pacos, assembly GCF_048564905.1. Lineage (NCBI taxonomy): Eukaryota > Metazoa > Chordata > Mammalia > Artiodactyla > Camelidae > Vicugna > Vicugna pacos. The sequence goes on from NC_132989.1 coordinate 3,297,412, forward strand.
GCTATGCAATCCACATCAAAATACTAATGGCATGATTCACAGAACTTGAACAGATAATCCTAAAGTTTGTATGGAAACACAAAAGACTCCAAGTAGCCAAAACAAACTTGAGAAAGAACAAACCTGGAGAAATCATATTCCCTCCCTTTAGACTATACTACAAAGCTACAGTAATCAAAAAAGTATGGTACTGGTGCGAAACAGACACATATGTCCATGGAAGAGAATACAGAGTGTAGAAATAAACTCAGGGGTTTATGATCAATTAATCTATAACAAAGGAGGGAAGAATATAAAATGGAGAAAATACAGTCACTTCAATGAGTGGTGCTGGGAAAACTGTATAGCTACATACAACAGAATGAAATTAGAACACTCTCTAACACCATATACAAAAATAAAATCAAAATCAGTTAAAGATCTAAATGTAAGACTGTGTACTCTAAAACTCCTAGAAGAAAACTTAGGCACAACACTCTTTGACATACATCACGGCAATATTTTTTTGGCTCTGGCTCCTAAAGTAAAGGAAATAAAAATAAAAATAAACAAATGGAACTTAATTAGTCAAAAGCTGTTGCATAGCAAAGGAAATCATTGACAAAATGAAAAAATGACCTACTGAATGGGAGAAAATATTTCCAAATGACATGATCAATAAGGGATTACTATCCAACATATATAAAGAGCTCACACACATCAACATCAAAAAATGAACAACCTGATTTAAAAATGGGCAAACACATTGAATATACTCTTTTTTCCCCAAAGAGGACATGCAGATGGCCCATTTCTAATCATCAGGGAAATGCAAATCAAAACCACAAGGGGATATCACCTCACACTTGTCAGAGGGCTATTATCAGAAAGAACATGAGGGGTGGAGGGTGGGAAGGGATAGATGGGATTTCAAAATTGTTAAACAGATAAACAAGATTACACTGTATGGCACAGGGAAATATACACAAGATCTTACAGTAGCTCACAGAGAAAACAATGTGACAATGAATATACCTATGTTCATGTATAACTGAAAAATTGTGCTCTACACTGGAATTTGACACAACACTGTAAAATGATTTTGAATCAATAAAAAAAATGTAAAAAAAAAAGACATTGAAACAACCTAAATGTCCATCAACAGATGGCTGGATAAAGAAGTTGTGATATACTCATACAATGGAATACTACGCAGCCATAAAAAAGAATAAAATAATTCCATTTGTTGCCATATGGATGGACCTGGAGATTGTTACATTAAGTGAAGTAAGCCAGAAAGAGCAAGACAAATACCAAATGACATCACTTATATGTGAAATAAAAATATCACACAAATGAACTTATTTACTAAACAGAATCAGACTCATCAGACTCACAGACACAGAAAGCAAGCTTATGGGTACCAAAGTGGAAAGCAGATGAGGGAGGAACCAATTAGAAGTTTGGAATGAGCAGATACAAAATAATATATATAACAGATAAGCAACAGGGTGTTACGGTATGACACAGAGAACTATACTCACTATCCTGTAAATAAACCATAATGGGAAAGAATATGATAAAGAATATGTATATATATATATGTAAAGCTGAATCACTTTGCTGTACACCAGAAACTTACACAATACTATAAATCAACTATAATTTTATTAAAATATTTTAAAAGAATAAAGATATTACACAATTAATTTTCACCTCGAAGAACTAGAAAAAAAGAAAAAGCAAAGGTGAGGAAAGTAACAAAATAATAAAGATGAGACAAAAATAACTAAAATACAGACTAGTAATCCTGTATAAAAGATCAAGGATGGCAAAAATTGTGTCTTTTAAAGATAAAAATTGAAAAATCTCTGGTTGAATCGTGCAAAAAAATATTAGAAAGAGGATTCACATAAAAAAGCAGAGATTAAAGAAGAGATATTGCAACTGAAGTAACAGAAATTCAAATGATCAAAACAGACTACTATGAACAATTATATGCCAACATATTGGAAAATCCAGAAAAGAATGGATAAATTCCTACAAAAATACAACCTACCAAGACTGAATCATGAAGAATTGGAAAATACGGACAAATAATGAATAAAAAGATTGAGTCAGCAACCAAAACAACACAAAATAAAGCAAAAAAAGCCCACGAGCAGATGGCTTTATGGGTGAATTCTACAAGACATTTAAAGAAGAATTAATACCAATTCTCAAATTATTTGAAAAATGAAAGAAGGGAACACTTCCAAACTTATTTTGTGAGGCCAGCATTATCCTGATAGCAAAGCCAGATGAGGACAGTATAAGAAACAAAATTAGAATCAATATCTCAGATGAAGATACATACAAAAATCATCAAAAACATACAACAAAAAAATCTAACAGTACATTAAAAGAATCATATGGCATTATCAAGTGGGATTAATTCCTGGGATACCGGGATAGTTCAACACATAAAAATCAATGTTTATTGATTTGCTACATCACACTAACAGAATGAAGGATAAAATCGTGATAATCTCAACAGGTACAGAAAAGTCACTTAACAAACTTCAACTGCTTTTCATGGTAAAAACTATATTCTAAGTATAGAAGGAAAGCAATGCAACAAAATAAAGACCATAACAATGCAACAGCTAACCTCATACTCAAAAAAAGCTTGAAGGCTTTTCTCTAAAATCAGGAAAGCCATAAGAATTTCGACTCTCACTAATTCTACTCAACATTGTACAGGAAATCCCATGCAGAGAAATCAGTCATGAAAAATAAATGAAAGGCATTCAAATCAAAAAGGAAAAATAAAATTGTATCTTTTGGTAGATTACATAATCTTTTTATTGAAGTGTAGTGTATTTACAATATTATGTTAGTTTCAGGTGTACAGTAAAGTGACTTAGGTTTTTTCAGATTGTATGTATATATATATATATGAGTGTGTGTATATATATGTATATATATGCCTGAAGACTCCTGCAAAGAAAGAGTAATAGCCAATGAAAACAGTACAGTTTCTGAATATAAAGTCAACGTACAAAATTTACTTGCATTTCTATATATTAACAATGAACTATCTAAAAATAAATTATCAAAACAATCTTATTTCCATTGGAACTATATATGCATGCATGTATGTATGTATGTAGGTAGGTATGTATGTATGTACGTATGCCTCATCTTTGGGGTATGTGTGTATATATATCTCTCTCATGAATGAATTTGGTAAAGCTGTAGGATACAAAATTTATATACAGAAATTAGTTGCAGTTTTATACACTAATAATGAAGTATCAGAAAAAGAAATTAAGAAAACAATCCCATTTACCATTCCAACAAAAATAATAAAATATCTAGGTATAAGCTATATCCTAAAGGGTACTTGTCCTCCAAAAACTGTATGATGCTCAGGAAGGAAATTGAAAATGACATGAACAGCTGGAAAGTTATACCATGTTTTTGGACTGAAGAATCAATATTGTTAAAATGATGATACTACCTCATGCAATGCACAGATGCTATGCAATCCACATCAAAATACTAATGGCATGATTCACAGAACTTGAACAGATAATTCTAAAGTTTGTATGGAAACACAAAAGACTCCAAGTAGCCAAAACAAACTTGAGAAAGAACAAACCTGGAGAAATCATATTCCCTCCCTTTAGACTATACTACAAAGCTACAGTAATGAAAAAAGTATGGTACTGGTGCGAAACAGACACATATGTCCATGGAAGAGAATACAGAGTGTAGAAATAAACTCAGGGGTTTATGATCAATTAATCTATAACAAAGGAGGGAAGAATATAAAATGGAGAAAATACAGTCACTTCAATGAGTGGTGCTGGGAAAACTGTATAGCTACATACAACAGAATGAAATTAGAACACTCTCTAACACCATATACAAAAATAAAATCAAAATCAGTTAAAGATCTAAATGTAAGACTGTGTACTCTAAAACTCCTAGAAGAAAACTTAGGCACAACACTCTTTGACATACATCACGGCAATATTTTTTTGGCTCTGGCTCCTAAAGTAAAGGAAATAAAAATAAAAATAAACAAATGGAACTTAATTAGTCAAAAGCTGTTGCATAGCAAAGGAAATCATTGACAAAATGAAAAAATGACCTACTGAATGGGAGAAAATATTTCCAAATGACATGATCGATAAGGGATTACTATCCAACATATATAGAGAGCTCATACAACTCAACATCAAAAAATGAACAACCTGATTTAAAAATGGGCAAACACATTGAATATACTCTTTTTTCCCCAAAGAGGACATGCAGATGGCCCATTTCTAATCATCAGGGAAATGCAAATCAAAACCACAAGGGGATATCACCTCACACTTGTCAGAGGGCTATTATCACAAAGAACATGAGGGGTGGAGGGTGGGAAGGGATAGATGGGATTTCAAAATTGTTAAACAGATAAACAAGATTACACTGTATGGCACAGGGAAATATACACAAGATCTTACAGTAGCTCACAGAGAAAACAATGTGACAATGAATATACCTATGTTCATGTATAACTGAAAAATTGTGCTCTACACTGGAATTTGACACAACACTGTAAAAAGATTTTGAATCAATAAAAAAATGTAAAAAAAAAACAAGACATTGAAACAACCTAAATGTCCATCAACAGATGGCTGGATAAAGAAGTTGTGATATACTCATGCAATGGAATACTACGCAGTCATAAAAAAGGATAAAATAATTCCATTTGTTGCCATATGGATGGACCTGGAGATTGTTACATTAAGTGAAGTAAGCCAGAAAGAGCAAGACAAATACCATATGACATCACTTATATGTGAAATAAAAATATCACACAAATGAACTTATTTACTAAACAGAATCAGACTCATCAGACTCACAGACACAGAAAGCAAGCTTATGGGTACCAAAGTGGAAAGCAGATGAGGGAGGAACCAATTAGAAGTTTGGAATGAGCAGATACAAAATACTATATATAACAGATAAGCAACAGGGTGTTACGGTATGACACAGAGAACTATACTCACTATCCTGTAAATAAACCATAATGGGAAAGAATATGAAAAAGAATATGTATATATATATATGTAAAGCTGAATCACTTTGCTGTACACCAGAAACTTACACAATACTATAAATCAACTATAATTTAATTAAAATATTTTAAAAGAATAAAGATATTACACAATTAATTTTCACCTCGAAGAACTAGAAACAAAGAAAAAGCAAAGGTGAGGAAAGTAACAAAATAATAAAGATGAGACAAAAATAACTAAAATACAGACTAGTAATCCTGTATAAAAGATCAAGGATGGCAAAAATTGTGTCTTTTAAAGATAAAAATTGAAAAATCTCTGGTTGAATCGTGCAAAAAAATATTAGAAAGAGGATTCACATAAAAAAGCAGAGATTAAAGAAGAGATATTGCAACTGAAGTAACAGAAATTCAAATGATCAAAACAGACTACTATGAACAATTATATGCCAACATATTGGAAAATCCAGAAAAGAATGGATAAATTCCTACAAAAATACAACCTACCAAGACTGAATCATGAAGAATTGGAAAATACGGACAAATAATGAATAAAAAGATTGAGTCAGCAACCAAAACAACACAAAATAAAGCAAAAAAAGCCCACGAGCAGATGGCTTTATGGGTGAATTCTACAAGACATTTAAAGAAGAATTAATACCAATTCTCAAATTATTTGAAAAATGAAAGAAGGGAACACTTCCAAACTTATTTTGTGAGGCCAGCATTATCCTGATAGCAAAGCCAGATGAGGACAGTATAAGAAACAAAATTAGAATCAATATCTCAGATGAAGATAGATACAAAAATCATCAAAAACATACAACAAAAAAATCTAACAGTACATTAAAAGAATCATATGGCATTATCAAGTGGGATTAATTCCTGGGATACCGGGATAGTTCAACACATAAATATCAATGTTTATTGATTTGCTACATCACACTAACAGAATGAAGGATAAAATCGTGATAATCTCAACAGGTACAGAAAAGTCACTTAACAAACTTCAACTGCTTTTCATGGTAAAAAATATATTCTAAGTATAGAAGGAAAGCAATGCAACAAAATAAAGACCATAACAATGCAACAGCTAACCTCATACTCAAAAAAAGCTTGAAGGCTTTTCTCTAAAATCAGGAAAGCCATAAGAATTTCGACTCTCACTAATTCTACTCAACATTGTACAGGAAATCCCATGCAGAGAAATCAGTCATGAAAAATAAATGAAAGGCATTCAAATCAAAAAGGAAAAATAAAATTGTATCTTTTGGTAGATTACATAATCTTTTTATTGAAGTGTAGTGTATTTACAATATTATGTTAGTTTCAGGTGTACAGTAAAGTGACTTAGGTTTTTTCAGATTGTATGTATATATATATATATGAGTGTGTGTATATATATGTATATATATGCCTGAAGACTCCTGCAAAGAAAGAGTAATAGCCAATGAAAACAGTACAGTTTCTGAATAGAAAGTCAACGTACAAAATTTACTTGCATTTCTATATATTAACAATGAACTATCTAAAAATAAATTATCAAAACAATCTTATTTCCATTGGAACTATATATGCATGCATGTATGTATGTAGGTAGGTAGGTATGTATGTATGTACGTATGCCTCATCTTTGGGGTATGTGTGTATATATATCTCTCTCATGAATGAATTTGGTAAAGCTGTAGGATACAAAATTTATATACAGAAATTAGTTGCAGTTTTATACACTAATAATGAAGTATCAGAAAAAGAAATTAAGAAAACAATCCCATTTACCATTCCAACAAAAATAATAACATATCTAGGTATAAGCTATATCCTAAAGAGTACTTGTCCTCCAAAAACTGTATGATGCTCAGGAAGGAAATTGAAAATGACATGAACAGCTGGAAAGTTATACCATGTTTTTGGACTGAACAATCAATATTGTTAAAATGATGATACTACCTCATGCAATGCACAGATGCTATGCAATCCACATCAAAATACTAATGGCATGATTCACAGAACTTGAACAGATAATTCTAAAGTTTGTATGGAAACACAAAAGTCTCCAAGTAGCCAAAACAAACTTGAGAAAGAACAAACCTGGAGAAATCATATTCCCTCCCTTTAGACTATACTACAAAGCTACAGTAATCAAAAAAGTATGGTACTGGTGCGAAACAGACACATATGTCCATGGAAGAGAATACAGAGTGTAGAAATAAACTCAGGGGTTTATGATCAATTAATCTATAACAAAGGAGGGAAGAATATAAAATGGAGAAAATACAGTCACTTCAATGAGTGGTGCTGGGAAAACTGTATAGCTACATACAACAGAATGAAATTAGAACACTCTCTAACACCATATACAAAAATAAAATCAAAATCAGTTAAAGATCTAAATGTAAGACTGTGTACTCTAAAACTCCTAGAAGAAAACTTAGGCACAACACTCTTTGACATACATCACGGCAATATTTTTTTGGCTCTGGCTCCTAAAGTAAAGGAAATAAAAATAAAAATAAACAAATGGAACTTAATTAGTCAAAAGCTGTTGCATAGCAAAGGAAATCATTGACAAAATGAAAAAATGACCTACTGAATGGGAGAAAATATTTCCAAATGACATGATCGATAAGGGATTACTATCCAACATATATACAGAGCTCATACAACTCAACATCAAAAAATGAACAACCTGATTTAAAAATGGGCAAACACATTGAATATACTCTTTTTTCCCCAAAGAGGACATGCAGATGGCCCATTTCTAATCATCAGGGAAATGCAAATCAAAACCACAAGGGGATATCACCTCACACTTGTCAGAGGGCTATTATCAGAAAGAACATGAGGGGTGGAGGGTGGGAAGGGATAGATGGGATTTCAAAATTGTTAAACAGATAAACAAGATTACACTGTATGGCACAGGGAAATATACACAAGATCTTACAGTAGCTCACAGAGAAAACAATGTGACAATGAATATACCTATGTTCATGTATAACTGAAAAATTGTGCTCTACACTGGAATTTGACACAACACTGTAAAAAGATTTTGAATCAATAAAAAAATGTAAAAAAAAAACAAGACATTGAAACAACCTAAATGTCCATCAACAGATGGCTGGATAAAGAAGTTGTGATATACTCATACAATGGAATACTACGCAGCCATAAAAAAGGATAAAATAATTCCATTTGTTGCCATATGGATGGACCTGGAGATTGTTACATTAAGTGAAGTAAGCCAGAAAGAGCAAGACAAATACCATATGACATCACTTATATGTGAAATAAAAATATCACACAAATGAACTTATTTACTAAACAGAATCAGACTCATCAGACTCACAGACACAGAAAGCAAGCTTATGGGTACCAAAGTGGAAAGCAGATGAGGGAGGAACCAATTAGAAGTTTGGAATGAGCAGATACAAAATACTATATATAACAGATAAGCAACAGGGTGTTACGGTATGACACAGAGAACTATACTCACTATCCTGTAAATAAACCATAATGGGAAAGAATATGAAAAAGAATATGTATATATATATATGTAAAGCTGAATCACTTTGCTGTACACCAGAAACTTACACAATACTATAAATCAACTATAATTTTATTAAAATATTTTAAAAGAATAAAGATATTACACAATTAATTTTCACCTCGAAGAACTAGAAAAAAAGAAAAAGCAAAGGTGAGGAAAGTAACAAAATAATAAAGATGAGACAAAAATAACTAAAATACAGACTAGTAATCCTGTATAAAAGATCAAGGATGGCAAAAATTGTGTCTTTTAAAGATAAAAATTGAAAAATCTCTGGTTGAATCGTGCAAAAAAATATTAGAAAGAGGATTCACATAAAAAAGCAGAGATTAAAGAAGAGATATTGCAACTGAAGTAACAGAAATTCAAATGATCAAAACAGACTACTATGAACAATTATATGCCAACATATTGGAAAATCCAGAAAAGAATGGATAAATTCCTACAAAAATACAACCTACCAAGACTGAATCATGAAGAATTGGAAAATACGGACAAATAATGAATAAAAAGATTGAGTCAGCAACCAAAACAACACAAAATAAAGCAAAAAAAGCCCACGAGCAGATGGCTTTATGGGTGAATTCTACAAGACATTTAAAGAAGAATTAATACCAATTCTCAAATTATTTGAAAAATGAAAGAAGGGAACACTTCCAAACTTATTTTGTGAGGCCAGCATTATCCTGATAGCAAAGCCAGATGAGGACAGTATAAGAAACAAAATTATAATCAATATCTCAGATGAAGATACATACAAAAATCATCAAAAACATACAACAAAAAAATCTAACAGTACATTAAAAGAATCATATGGCATTATCAAGTGGGATTAATTCCTGGGATACCGGGATAGTTCAACACATAAAAATCAATGTTTATTGATTTGCTACATCACACTAACAGAATGAAGGATAAAATCGTGATAATCTCAACAGGTACAGAAAAGTCACTTAACAAACTTCAACTGCTTTTCATGGTAAAAAATATATTCTAAGTATAGAAGGAAAGCAATGCAACAAAATAAAGACCATAACAATGCAACAGCTAACCTCATACTCAAAAAAAGCTTGAAGGCTTTTCTCTAAAATCAGGAAAGCCATAAGAATTTCGACTCTCACTAATTCTACTCAACATTGTACAGGAAATCCCATGCAGAGAAATCAGTCATGAAAAATAAATGAAAGGCATTCAAATCAAAAAGGAAAAATAAAATTGTATCTTTTGGTAGATTACATAATCTTTTTATTGAAGTGTAGTGTATTTACAATATTATGTTAGTTTCAGGTGTACAGTAAAGTGACTTAGGTTTTTTCAGATTGTATGTATATATATATATATGAGTGTGTGTATATATATGTATATATATGCCTGAAGACTCCTGCAAAGAAAGAGTAATAGCCAATGAAAACAGTACAGTTTCTGAATAGAAAGTCAACGTACAAAATTTACTTGCATTTCTATATATTAACAATGAACTATCTAAAAATAAATTATCAAAACAATCTTATTTCCATTGGAACTATATATGCATGCATGTATGTATGTAGGTAGGTAGGTATGTATGTATGTACGTATGCCTCATCTTTGGGGTATGTGTGTATATATATCTCTCTCATGAATGAATTTGGTAAAGCTGTAGGATACAAAATTTATATACAGAAATTAGTTGCAGTTTTATACACTAATAATGAAGTATCAGAAAAAGAAATTAAGAAAACAATCCCATTTACCATTCCAACAAAAATAATAAAATATCTAGGTATAAGCTATATCCTAAAGAGTACTTGTCCTCCAAAAACTGTATGATGCTCAGGAAGGAAATTGAAAATGACATGAACAGCTGGAAAGTTATACCATGTTTTTGGACTGAAGAATCAATATTGTTAAAATGATGATACTACCTCATGCAATGCACAGATGCTATGCAATCCACATCAAAATACTAATGGCATGATTCACAGAACTTGAACAGATAATTCTAAAGTTTGTATGGAAACACAAAAGACTCCAAGTAGCCAAAACAAACTTGAGAAAGAACAAACCTGGAGAAATCATATTCCCTCCCTTTAGACTATACTACAAAGCTACAGTAATCAAAAAAGTATGGTACTGGTGCGAAACAGACACATATGTCCATGGAAGAGAATACAGAGTGTAGAAATAAACTCAGGGGTTTATGATCAATTAATCTATAACAAAGGAGGGAAGAATATAAAATGGAGAAAATACAGTCACTTCAATGAGTGGTGCTGGGAAAACTGTATAGCTACATACAACAGAATGAAATTAGAACACTCTCTAACACCATATACAAAAATAAAATCAAAATCAGTTAAAGATCTAAATGTAAGACTGTGTACTCTAAAACTCCTAGAAGAAAACTTAGGCACAACACTCTTTGACATACATCACGGCAATATTTTTTTGGCTCTGGCTCCTAAAGTAAAGGAAATAAAAATAAAAATAAACAAATGGAACTTAATTAGTCAAAAGCTGTTGCATAGCAAAGGAAATCATTGACAAAATGAAAAAATGACCTACTGAATGGGAGAAAATATTTCCAAATGACATGATCGATAAGGGATTACTATCCAACATATATAGAGAGCTCATACAACTCAACATCAAAAAATGAACAACCTGATTTAAAAATGGGCAAACACATTGAATATACTCTTTTTTCCCCAAAGAGGACATGCAGATGGCCCATTTCTAATCATCAGGGAAATGCAAATCAAAACCACAAGGGGATATCACCTCACACTTGTCAGAGGGCTATTATCAGAAAGAACATGAGGGGTGGAGGGTGGGAAGGGATAGATGGGATTTCAAAATTGTTAAACAGATAAACAAGATTACACTGTATGGCACAGGGAAATATACACAAGATCTTACAGTAGCTCACAGAGAAAACAATGTGACAATGAATATACCTATGTTCATGTATAACTGAAAAATTGTGCTCTACACTGGAATTTGACACAACACTGTAAAAAGATTTTGAATCAATAAAAAAATGTAAAAAAAAAACAAGACATTGAAACAACCTAAATGTCCATCAACAGATGGCTGGATAAAGAAGTTGTGATATACTCATACAATGGAATACTACGCAGCCATAAAAAATGATAAAATAATTCCATTTGTTGCCATATGGATGGACCTGGAGATTGTTACATTAAGTGAAGTAAGCCAGAAAGAGCAAGACAAATACCATATGACATCACTTATATGTGAAATAAACATATCACACAAATGAACTTATTTACTAAACAGAATCAGACTCATCAGACTCACAGACACAGAAAGCAAGCTTATGGGTACCAAAGTGGAAAGCAGATGAGGGAGGAACCAATTAGAAGTTTGGAATGAGCAGATACAAAATACTATATATAACAGATAAGCAACAGGGTGTTACGGTATGACACAGAGAACTATACTCACTATCCTGTAAATAAACCATAATGGGAAAGAATATGAAAAAGAATATGTATATATATATATGTAAAGCTGAATCACTTTGCTGTACACCAGAAACTTACACAATACTATAAATCAACTATAATTTAATTAAAATATTTTAAAAGAATAAAGATATTACACAATTAATTTTCACCTCGAAGAACTAGAAACAAAGAAAAAGCAAAGGTGAGGAAAGTAACAAAATAATAAAGATGAGACAAAAATAACTAAAATACAGACTAGTAATCCTGTATAAAAGATCAAGGATGGCAAAAATTGTGTCTTTTAAAGATAAAAATTGAAAAATCTCTGGTTGAATCGTGCAAAAAAATATTAGAAAGAGGATTCACATAAAAAAGCAGAGATTAAAGAAGAGATATTGCATCTGAAGTAACAGAAATTCAAATGATCAAAACAGACTACTATGAACAATTATATGCCAACATATTGGAAAATCCAGAAAAGAATGGATAAATTCCTACAAAAATACAACCTACCAAGACTGAATCATGAAGAATTGGAAAATACGGACAAATAATGAATAAAAAGATTGAGTCAGCAACCAAAACAACACAAAATAAAGCAAAAAAAGCCCACGAGCAGATGGCTTTATGGGTGAATTCTACAAGACATTTAAAGAAGAATTAATACCAATTCTCAAATTATTTGAAAAATGAAAGAAGGGAACACTTCCAAACTTATTTTGTGAGGCCAGCATTATCCTGATAGCAAAGCCAGATGAGGACAGTATAAGAAACAAAATTATAATCAATATCTCAGATGAAGATACATACAAAAATCATCAAAAACATACAACAAAAAAATCTAACAGTACATTAAAAGAATCATATGGCATTATCAAGTGGGATTAATTCCTGGGATACCGGGATAGTTCAACACATAAAAATCAATGTTTATTGATTTGCTACATCACACTAACAGAATGAAGGATAAAATCGTGATAATCTCAACAGGTACAGAAAAGTCACTTAACAAACTTCAACTGCTTTTCATGGTAAAAAATATATTCTAAGTATAGAAGGAAAGCAATGCAAGAAAATAAAGACCATAACAATGCAACAGCTAACCTCATACTCAAAAAAAGCTTGAAGGCTTTTCTCTAAAATCAGGAAAGCCATAAGAATTTCGACTCTCACTAATTCTACTCAACATTGTACAGGAAATCCCATGCAGAGAAATCAGTCATGAAAAATAAATGAAAGGCATTCAAATCAAAAAGGAAAAATAAAATTGTATCTTTTGGTAGATTACATAATCTTTTTATTGAAGTGTAGTGTATTTACAATATTATGTTAGTTTCAGGTGTACAGTAAAGTGACTTAGGTTTTTTCAGATTGTATGTATATATATATATATGAGTGTGTGTATATATATGTATATATATGCCTGAAGACTCCTGCAATGAAAGAGTAATAGCCAATGAAAACAGTACAGTTTCTGAATAGAAAGTCAACGTACAAAATTTACTTGCATTTCTATATATTAACAATGAACTATCTAAAAATAAATTATCAAAACAATCTTATTTCCATTGGAACTATATATGCATGCATGTATGTATGTAGGTAGGTAGGTATGTATGTATGTACGTATGCCTCATCTTTGGGGTATGTGTGTATATATATCTCTCTCATGAATGAATTTGGTAAAGCTGTAGGATACAAAATTTATATACAGAAATTAGTTGCAGTTTTATACACTAATAATGAAGTATCAGAAAAAGAAATTAAGAAAACAATCCCATTTACCATTCCAACAAAAATAATAACATATCTAGGTATAAGCTATATCCTAAAGAGTACTTGTCCTCCAAAAACTGTATGATGCTCAGGAAGGAAATTGAAAATGACATGAACAGCTGGAAAGTTATACCATGTTTTTGGACTGAAGAATCAATATTGTTAAAATGATGATACTACCTCATGCAATGCACAGATGCTATGCAATCCACATCAAAATACTAATGGCATGATTCACAGAACTTGAACAGATAATTCTAAAGTTTGTATGGAAACACAAAAGACTCCAAGTAGCCAAAACAAACTTGAGAAAGAACAAACCTGGAGAAATCATATTCCCTCCCTTTAGACTATACTACAAAGCTACAGTAATCAAAAAAGTATGGTACTGGTGCGAAACAGACACATATGTCCATGGAAGAGAATACAGAGTGTAGAAATAAACTCAGGGGTTTATGATCAATTAATCTATAACAAAGGAGGGAAGAATATAAAATGGAGAAAATACAGTCACTTCAATGAGTGGTGCTGGGAAAACTGTATAGCTACATACAACAGAATGAAATTAGAACACTCTCTAACACCATATACAAAAATAAAATCAAAATCAGTTAAAGATCTAAATGTAAGACTGTGTACTCTAAAACTCCTAGAAGAAAACTTAGGCACAACACTCTTTGACATACATCACGGCAATATTTTTTTGGCTCTGGCTCCTAAAGTAAAGGAAATAAAAATAAAAATAAACAAATGGAACTTAATTAGTCAAAAGCTGTTGCATAGCAAAGGAAATCATTGACAAAATGAAAAAATGACCTACTGAATGGGAGAAAATATTTCCAAATGACATGATCGATAAGGGATTACTATCCAACATATATAGAGAGCTCATACAACTCAACATCAAAAAATGAACAACCTGATATAAAAATGGGCAAACACATTGAATATACTCTTTTTTCCCCAAAGAGGACATGCAGATGGCCCATTTCTAATCATCAGGGAAATGCAAATCAAAACCACAAGGGGATATCACCTCACACTTGTCAGAGGGCTATTATCAGAAAGAACATGAGGGGTGGAGGGTGGGAAGGGATAGATGGGATTTCAAAATTGTTAAACAGATAAACAAGATTACACTGTATGGCACAGGGAAATATACACAAGATCTTACAGTAGCTCACAGAGAAAACAATGTGACAATGAATATACCTATGTTCATGTATAACTGAAAAATTGTGCTCTACACTGGAATTTGACACAACACTGTAAAAAGATTTTGAATCAATAAAAAAATGTAAAAAAAAAACAAGACATTGAAACAACCTAAATGTCCATCAACAGATGGCTGGATAAAGAAGTTGTGATATACTCATACAATGGAATACTACGCAGCCATAAAAAAGGATAAAATAATTCCATTTGTTGCCATATGGATGGACCTGGAGATTGTTACATTAAGTGAAGTAAGCCAGAAAGAGCAAGACAAATACCATATGACATCACTTATATGTGAAATAAAAATATCACACAAATGAACTTATTTACTAAACAGAATCAGACTCATCAGACTCACAGACACAGAAAGCAAGCTTATGGGTACCAAAGTGGAAAGCAGATGAGGGAGAAACCAATTAGAAGTTTGGAATGAGCAGATACAAAATACTATATATAACAGATAAGCAACAGGGTGTTACGGTATGACACAGAGAACTATACTCACTATCCTGTAAATAAACCATAATGGGAAAGAATATGAAAAAGAATATGTATATATATATATGTAAAGCTGAATCACTTTGCTGTACACCAGAAACTTACACAATACTATAAATCAACTATAATTTTATTAAAATATTTTAAAAGAATAAAGATATTACACAATTAATTTTCACCTCGAAGAACTAGAAAAAAAGAAAAAGCAAAGGTGAGGAAAGTAACAAAATAATAAAGATGAGACAAAAATAACTAAAATACAGACTAGTAATCCTGTATAAAAGATCAAGGATGGCAAAAATTGTGTCTTTTAAAGATAAAAATTGAAAAATCTCTGGTTGAATCATGCAAAAAAATATTAGAAAGAGGATTCACATAAAAAAGCAGAGATTAAAGAAGAGATATTGCAACTGAAGTAACAGAAATTCAAATGATCAAAACAGACTACTATGAACAATTATATGCCAACATATTGGAAAATCCAGAAAAGAATGGATAAATTCCTACAAAAATACAACCTACCAAGACTGAATCATGAAGAATTGGAAAATACGGACAAATAATGAATAAAAAGATTGAGTCAGCAACCAAAACAACACAAAATAAAGCAAAAAAAGCCCACGAGCAGATGGCTTTATGGGTGAATTCTACAAGACATTTAAAGAAGAATTAATACCAATTCTCAAATTATTTGAAAAATGAAAGAAGGGAACACTTCCAAACTTATTTTGTGAGGCCAGCATTATCCTGATAGCAAAGCCAGATGAGGACAGTATAAGAAACAAAATTAGAATCAATATCTCAGATGAAGATACATACAAAAATCATCAAAAACATACAACAAAAAAATCTAACAGTACATTAAAAGAATCATATGGCATTATCAAGTGGGATTAATTCCTGGGATACCGGGATAGTTCAACACATAAAAATCAATGTTTATTGATTTGCTACATCACACTAACAGAATGAAGGATAAAATCGTGATAATCTCAACAGGTACAGAAAAGTCACTTAACAAACTTCAACTGCTTTTCATGGTAAAAACTATATTCTAAGTATAGAAGGAAAGCAATGCAACAAAATAAAGACCATAACAATGCAACAGCTAACCTCATACTCAAAAAAAGCTTGAAGGCTTTTCTCTAAAATCAGGAAAGCCATAAGAATTTCGACTCTCACTAATTCTACTCAACATTGTACAGGAAATCCCATGCAGAGAAATCAGTCATGAAAAATAAATGAAAGGCATTCAAATCAAAAAGGAAAAATAAAATTGTATCTTTTGGTAGATTACATAATCTTTTTATTGAAGTGCAGTGTATTTACAATATTATGTTAGTTTCAGGTGTACAGTAAAGTGACTTAGGTTTTTTCAGATTGTATGTATATATATATATATGAGTGTGTGTATATATATGTATATATATGCCTGAAGACTCCTGCAAAGAAAGAGTAATAGCCAATGAAAACAGTACAGTTTCTGAATATAAAGTCAATGTACAAAACTTACTTGCATTTCAATATATTAACAATGAACTAACTAAAAATAAATTATCAAAACAATCTTATTTCCATTGGAACTATATATGCATGCATGTATGTATGTAGGTAGGTAGGTATGTATGTATGTACGTATGCCTCATCTTTGGGGTATGTGTGTATATATATCTCTCTCATGAATGAATTTGGTAAAGCTGTAGGATACAAAATTTATATACAGAAATTAGTTGCAGTTTTATACACTAATAATGAAGTATCAGAAAAAGAAATTAAGAAAACAATCCCATTTACCATTCCAACAAAAATAATAAAATATCTAGGTATAAGCTATATCCTAAAGAGTACTTGTCCTCCAAAAACTGTATGATGCTCAGGAAGGAAATTGAAAATGACATGAACAGCTGGAAAGTTATACCATGTTTTTGGACTGAAGAATCAATATTGTTAAAATGATGATACTACCTCATGCAATGCACAGATGCTATGTAATCCACATCAAAATACTAATGGCATGATTCACAGAACTTGAACAGATAATTCTAAAGTTTGTATGGAAACACAAAAGACTCCAAGTAGCCAAAACAAACTTGAGAAAGAACAAACCTGGAGAAATCATATTCCCTCCCTTTAGACTATACTACAAAGCTACAGTAATCAAAAAAGTATGGTACTGGTGCGAAACAGACACATATGTCCATGGAAGAGAATACAGAGTGTAGAAATAAACTCAGGGGTTTATGATCAATTAATCTATAACAAAGGAGGGAAGAATATAAAATGGAGAAAATACAGTCACTTCAATGAGTGGTGCTGGGAAAACTGTATAGCTACATACAACAGAATGAAATTAGAACACTCTCTAACACCATATACAAAAATAAAATCAAAATCAGTTAAAGATCTAAATGTAAGACTGTGTACTCTAAAACTCCTAGAAGAAAACTTAGGCAGAACACTCCTTGACATACATCATGGCAATATTTTTTTGGCTCTGGCTCCTAAAGTAAAGGAAATAAAAATAAAAATAAACAAATGGAACTTAATTAGTCAAAAGCTGTTGCATAGCAAAGGAAATCATTGACAAAATGAAAAAATGACCTACTGAATGGGAGAAAATATTTCCAAATGACATGATCGATAAGGGATTACTATCCAACATATATAGAGAGCTCACACAACTCAACATCAAAAAATGAACAACCTGATTTAAAAATGGGCAAACACATTGAATATACTCTTTTTTCCCCAAAGAGGACATGCAGATGGCCCATTTCTAATCATCAGGGAAATGCAAATCAAAACCACAAGGGGATATCACCTCACACTTGTCAGAGGGCTATTATCACAAAGAACATGAGGGGTGGAGGGTGGGAAGGGATAGATGGGATTTCAAAATTGTTAAACAGATAAACAAGATTACACTGTATGGCACAGGGAAATATACACAAGATCTTACAGTAGCTCACAGAGAAAACAATGTGACAATGAATATACCTATGTTCATGTATAACTGAAAAATTGTGCTCTACACTGGAATTTGACACAACACTGTAAAAAGATTTTGAATCAATAAAAAAATGTAAAAAAAAAACAAGACATTGAAACAACCTAAATGTCCATCAACAGATGGCTGGATAAAGAAGTTGTGATATACTCATACAATGGAATACTACGCAGCCATAAAAAAGGATAAAATAATTCCATTTGTTGCCATATGGATGGACCTGGAGATTGTTACATTAAGTGAAGTAAGCCAGAAAGAGCAAGACAAATACCATATGACATCACTTATATGTGAAATAAAAATATCACACAAATGAACTTATTTACTGAACAGAATCAGACTCATCAGACTCACAGACACAGAAAGCAAGCTTATGGGTACCAAAGTGGAAAGCAGATGAGGGAGGAACCAATTAGAAGTTTGGAATGAGCAGATACAAAATAATATATATAACAGATAAGCAACAGGGTGTTACGGTATGACACAGAGAACTATACTCACTATCCTGTAAATAAACCATAATGGGAAAGAATATGAAAAAGAATATGTATATATATATATGTAAAGCTGAATCACTTTGCTGTACACCAGAAACTTACACAATACTATAAATCAACTATAATTTAATTAAAATATTTTAAAAGAATAAAGATATTACACAATTAATTTTCACCTCGAAGAACTAGAAACAAAGAAAAAGCAAAGGTGAGGAAAGTAACAAAATAATAAAGATGAGACAAAAATAACTAAAATACAGACTAGTAATCCTGTATAAAAGATGAAGGATGGCAAAAATTGTGTCTTTTAAAGATAAAAATTGAAAAATCTCTGGTTGAATCGTCCAAAAAAATATAAGAAAGAGGATTCACATAAAAAAGCAGAGATTAAAGAAGAGATATTGCAACTGAAGTAACAGAAATTCAAATGATCAAAACAGACTACTATGAACAATTATATGCCAACATATTGGAAAATCCAGAAAAGAATGGATAAATTCCTACAAAAATACAACCTACCAAGACTGAATCATGAAGAATTGGAAAATACGGACAAATAATGAATAAAAAGATTGAGTCAGCAACCAAAACAACACAAAATAAAGCAAAAAAAGCCCACGAGCAGATGGCTTTATGGGTGAATTCTACAAGACATTTAAAGAAGAATTAATACCAATTCTCAAATTATTTGAAAAATGAAAGAAGGGAACACTTCCAAACTTATTTTGTGAGGCCAGCATTATCCTGATAGCAAAGCCAGATGAGGACAGTATAAGAAACAAAATTAGAATCAATATCTCAGATGAAGATACATACAAAAATCATCAAAAACATACAACAAAAAATCTAACAGTACATTAAAAGAATCATATGGCATTATCAAGTGGGATTAATTCCTGGGATACCGGGATAGTTCAACACATAAATATCAATGTTTATTGATTTGCTACATCACACTAACAGAATGAAGGATAAAATCGTGATAATCTCAACAGGTACAGAAAAGTCACTTAACAAACTTCAACTGCTTTTCATGGTAAAAACTATATTCTAAGTATAGAAGGAAAGCAATGCAACAAAATAAAGACCATAACAATGCAACAGCTAACCTCATACTCAAAAAAAGCTTGAAGGCTTTTCTCTAAAATCAGGAAAGCCATAAGAATTTCGACTCTCACTAATTCTACTCAACATTGTACAGGAAATCCCATGCAGAGAAATCAGTCATGAAAAATAAATGAAAGGCATTCAAATCAAAAAGGAAAAATAAAATTGTATCTTTTGGTAGATTACATAATCTTTTTCTTGAAGTGTAGTGTATTTACAATATTATGTTAGTTTCAGGTGTACAGTAAAGTGACTTAGGTTTTTTCAGATTGTATGTATATATATATATATATGAGTGTGTGTATATATATGTATATATATGCCTGAAGACTCCTGCAAAAAAAGAGTAATAGCCAATGAAAACAGTACAGTTTCTGAATAGAAAGTCAACGTACAAAACTTACTTGCATTTCTATATATTAACAATGAACTAACTAAAAATAAATTATCAAAACAATCTTATTTCCATTGGAACTATATATGCATGCATGTATGTATGTAGGTAGGTAGGTATGTATGTATGTACGTATGCCTCATCTTTGGGGTATGTGTGTATATATATCTCTCTCATGAATGAATTTGGTAAAGCTGTAGGATACAAAATTTATATACAGAAATTAGTTGCAGTTTTATACACTAATAATGAAGTATCAGAAAAAGAAATTAAGAAAACAATCCCATTTACCATTCCAACAAAAATAATAAAATATCTAGGTATAAGCTATATCCTAAAGAGTACTTGTCCTCCAAAAACTGTATGATGCTCAGGAAGGAAATTGAAAATGACATGAACAGCTGGAAAGTTATACCATGTTTTTGGACTGAAGAATCAATATTGTTAAAATGATGATACTACCTCATGCAATGCACAGATGCTATGCAATCCACATCAAAATACTAATGGCATGATTCACAGAACTTGAACAGATAATTCTAAAGTTTGTATGGAAACACAAAAGACTCCAAGTAGCCAAAACAAACTTGAGAAAGAACAAACCTGGAGAAATCATATTCCCTCCCTTTAGACTATACTACAAAGCTACAGTAATCAAAAAAGTATGGTACTGGTGCGAAACAGACACATATGTCCATGGAAGAGAATACAGAGTGTAGAAATAAACTCAGGGGTTTATGATCAATTAATCTATAACAAAGGAGGGAAGAATATAAAATGGAGAAAATACAGTCACTTCAATGAGTGGTGCTGGGAAAACTGTATAGCTACATACAACAGAATGAAATTAGAACACTCTCTAACACCATATACAAAAATAAAATCAAAATCAGTTAAAGATCTAAATGTAAGACTGTGTACTCTAAAACTCCTAGAAGAAAACTTAGGCAGAACACTCTTTGACATACATCATGGCAATATTTTTTTGGCTCTGGCTCCTAAAGTAAAGGAAATAAAAATAAAAATAAACAAATGGAACTTAATTAGTCAAAAGCTGTTGCATAGCAAAGGAAATCATTGACAAAATGAAAAAATGACCTACTGAATGGGAGAAAATATTTCCAAATGACATGATCGATAAGGGATTACTATCCAACGTATATAGAGAGCTCACACAACTCAACATCAAAAAATGAACAACCTGATATAAAAATGGGCAAACACATTGAATATACTCTTTTTTCCCCAAAGAGGACATGCAGATGGCCCATTTCTAATCATCAGGGAAATGCAAATCAAAACCACAAGGGGATATCACCTCACACTTGTCAGAGGGCTATTATCAGAAAGAACATGAGGGGTGGAGGGTGGGAAGGGATAGATGGGATTTCAAAATTGTTAAACAGATAAACAAGATTACACTGTATGGCACAGGGAAATATACACAAGATCTTACAGTAGCTCACAGAGAAAACAATGTGACAATGAATATACCTATGTTCATGTATAACTGAAAAATTGTGCTCTACACTGGAATTTGACACAACACTGTAAAAAGATTTTGAATCAATAAAAAATGTAAAAAAAAAACAAGACATTGAAACAACCTAAATGTCCATCAACAGATGGCTGGATAAAGAAGTTGTGATATACTCATACAATGGAATACTACGCAGCCATAAAAAAGGATAAAATAATTCCATTTGTTGCCATATGGATGGACCTGGAGATTGTTACATTAAGTGAAGTAAGCCAGAAAGAGCAAGACAAATACCATATGACATCACTTATATGTGAAATAAAAATATCACACAAATGAACTTATTTACTAAACAGAATCAGACTCATCAGACTCACAGACACAGAAAGCAAGCTTATGGGTACCAAAGTGGAAAGCAGATGAGGGAGAAACCAATTAGAAGTTTGGAATGAGCAGATACAAAATACTATATATAACAGATAAGCAACAGGGTGTTACGGTATGACACAGAGAACTATACTCACTATCCTGTAAATAAACCATAATGGGAAAGAATATGAAAAAGAATATGTATATATATATATGTAAAGCTGAATCACTTTGCTGTACACCAGAAACTTACACAATACTATAAATCAACTATAATTTTATTAAAATATTTTAAAAGAATAAAGATATTACACAATTAATTTTCACCTCGAAGAACTAGAAAAAAAGAAAAAGCAAAGGTGAGGAAAGTAACAAAATAATAAAGATGAGACAAAAATAACTAAAATACAGACTAGTAATCCTGTATAAAAGATCAAGGATGGCAAAAATTGTGTCTTTTAAAGATAAAAATTGAAAAATCTCTGGTTGAATCGTGCAAAAAAATATTAGAAAGAGGATTCACATAAAAAAGCAGAGATTAAAGAAGAGATATTGCAACTGAAGTAACAGAAATTCAAATGATCAAAACAGACTACTATGAACAATTATATGCCAACATATTGGAAAATCCAGAAAAGAATGGATAAATTCCTACAAAAATACAACCTACCAAGACTGAATCATGAAGAATTGGAAAATACGGACAAATAATGAATAAAAAGATTGAGTCAGCAACCAAAACAACACAAAATAAAGCAAAAAAAGCCCACGAGCAGATGGCTTTATGGGTGAATTCTACAAGACATTTAAAGAAGAATTAATACCAATTCTCAAATTATTTGAAAAATGAAAGAAGGGAACACTTCCAAACTTATTTTGTGAGGCCAGCATTATCCTGATAGCAAAGCCAGATGAGGACAGTATAAGAAACAAAATTAGAATCAATATCTCAGATGAAGATACATACAAAAATCATCAAAAACATACAACAAAAAAATCTAACAGTACATTAAAAGAATCATATGGCATTATCAAGTGGGATTAATTCCTGGGATACCGGGATAGTTCAACACATAAAAATCAATGTTTATTGATTTGCTACATCACACTAACAGAATGAAGGATAAAATCGTGATAATCTCAACAGGTACAGAAAAGTCACTTAACAAACTTCAACTGCTTTTCATGGTAAAAACTATATTCTAAGTATAGAAGGAAAGCAATGCAACAAAATAAAGACCATAACAATGCAACAGCTAACCTCATACTCAAAAAAAGCTTGAAGGCTTTTCTCTAAAATCAGGAAAGCCATAAGAATTTCGACTCTCACTAATTCTACTCAACATTGTACAGGAAATCCCATGCAGAGAAATCAGTCATGAAAAATAAATGAAAGGCATTCAAATCAAAAAGGAAAAATAAAATTGTATCTTTTGGTAGATTACATAATCTTTTTATTGAAGTGTAGTGTATTTACAATATTATGTTAGTTTCAGGTGTACAGTAAAGTGACTTAGGTTTTTTCAGATTGTATGTATATATATATATATGAGTGTGTGTATATATATGTATATATATGCCTGAAGACTCCTGCAAAGAAAGAGTAATAGCCAATGAAAACAGTACAGTTTCTGAATATAAAGTCAATGTACAAAACTTACTTGCATTTCAATATATTAACAATGAACTAACTAAAAATAAATTATCAAAACAATCTTATTTCCATTGGAACTATATATGCATGCATGTATGTATGTAGGTAGGTAGGTATGTATGTATGTACGTATGCCTCATCTTTGGGGTATGTGTGTATATATATCTCTCTCATGAATGAATTTGGTAAAGCTGTAGGATACAAAATTTATATACAGAAATTAGTTGCAGTTTTATACACTAATAATGAAGTATCAGAAAAAGAAATTAAGAAAACAATCCCATTTACCATTCCAACAAAAATAATAAAATATCTAGGTATAAGCTATATCCTAAAGAGTACTTGTCCTCCAAAAACTGTATGATGCTCAGGAAGGAAATTGAAAATGACATGAACAGCTGGAAAGTTATACCATGTTTTTGGACTGAAGAATCAATATTGTTAAAATGATGATACTACCTCATGCAATGCACAGATGCTATGTAATCCACATCAAAATACTAATGGCATGATTCACAGAACTTGAACAGATAATTCTAAAGTTTGTATGGAAACACAAAAGACTCCAAGTAGCCAAAACAAACTTGAGAAAGAACAAACCTGGAGAAATCATATTCCCTCCCTTTAGACTATACTACAAAGCTACAGTAATCAAAAAAGTATGGTACTGGTGCGAAACAGACACATATGTCCATGGAAGAGAATACAGAGTGTAGAAATAAACTCAGGGGTTTATGATCAATTAATCTATAACAAAGGAGGGAAGAATATAAAATGGAGAAAATACAGTCACTTCAATGAGTGGTGCTGGGAAAACTGTATAGCTACATACAACAGAATGAAATTAGAACACTCTCTAACACCATATACAAAAATAAAATCAAAATCAGTTAAAGATCTAAATGTAAGACTGTGTACTCTAAAACTCCTAGAAGAAAACTTAGGCAGAACACTCCTTGACATACATCATGGCAATATTTTTTTGGCTCTGGCTCCTAAAGTAAAGGAAATAAAAATAAAAATAAACAAATGGAACTTAATTAGTCAAAAGCTGTTGCATAGCAAAGGAAATCATTGACAAAATGAAAAAATGACCTACTGAATGGGAGAAAATATTTCCAAATGACATGATCGATAAGGGATTACTATCCAACATATATAGAGAGCTCACACAACTCAACATCAAAAAATGAACAACCTGATTTAAAAATGGGCAAACACATTGAATATACTCTTTTTTCCCCAAAGAGGACATGCAGATGGCCCATTTCTAATCATCAGGGAAATGCAAATCAAAACCACAAGGGGATATCACCTCACACTTGTCAGAGGGCTATTATCACAAAGAACATGAGGGGTGGAGGGTGGGAAGGGATAGATGGGATTTCAAAATTGTTAAACAGATAAACAAGATTACACTGTATGGCACAGGGAAATATACACAAGATCTTACAGTAGCTCACAGAGAAAACAATGTGACAATGAATATACCTATGTTCATGTATAACTGAAAAATTGTGCTCTACACTGGAATTTGACACAACACTGTAAAAAGATTTTGAATCAATAAAAAAATGTAAAAAAAAAACAAGACATTGAAACAACCTAAATGTCCATCAACAGATGGCTGGATAAAGAAGTTGTGATATACTCATACAATGGAATACTACGCAGCCATAAAAAAGGATAAAATAATTCCATTTGTTGCCATATGGATGGACCTGGAGATTGTTACATTAAGTGAAGTAAGCCAGAAAGAGCAAGACAAATACCATATGACATCACTTATATGTGAAATAAAAATATCACACAAATGAACTTATTTACTGAACAGAATCAGACTCATCAGACTCACAGACACAGAAAGCAAGCTTATGGGTACCAAAGTGGAAAGCAGATGAGGGAGGAACCAATTAGAAGTTTGGAATGAGCAGATACAAAATAATATATATAACAGATAAGCAACAGGGTGTTACGGTATGACACAGAGAACTATACTCACTATCCTGTAAATAAACCATAATGGGAAAGAATATGAAAAAGAATATGTATATATATATATGTAAAGCTGAATCACTTTGCTGTACACCAGAAACTTACACAATACTATAAATCAACTATAATTTAATTAAAATATTTTAAAAGAATAAAGATATTACACAATTAATTTTCACCTCGAAGAACTAGAAACAAAGAAAAAGCAAAGGTGAGGAAAGTAACAAAATAATAAAGATGAGACAAAAATAACTAAAATACAGACTAGTAATCCTGTATAAAAGATGAAGGATGGCAAAAATTGTGTCTTTTAAAGATAAAAATTGAAAAATCTCTGGTTGAATCGTGCAAAAAAATATAAGAAAGAGGATTCACATAAAAAAGCAGAGATTAAAGAAGAGATATTGCAACTGAAGTAACAGAAATTCAAATGATCAAAACAGACTACTATGAACAATTATATGCCAACATATTGGAAAATCCAGAAAAGAATGGATAAATTCCTACAAAAATACAACCTACCAAGACTGAATCATGAAGAATTGGAAAATACGGACAAATAATGAATAAAAAGATTGAGTCAGCAACCAAAACAACACAAAATAAAGCAAAAAAAGCCCACGAGCAGATGGCTTTATGGGTGAATTCTACAAGACATTTAAAGAAGAATTAATACCAATTCTCAAATTATTTGAAAAATGAAAGAAGGGAACACTTCCAAACTTATTTTGTGAGGCCAGCATTATACTGATAGCAAAGCCAGATGAGGACAGTATAAGAAACAAAATTAGAATCAATATCTCAGATGAAGATACATACAAAAATCATCAAAAACATACAACAAAAAATCTAACAGTACATTAAAAGAATCATATGGCATTATCAAGTGGGATTAATTCCTGGGATACCGGGATAGTTCAACACATAAATATCAATGTTTATTGATTTGCTACATCACACTAACAGAATGAAGGATAAAATCGTGATAATCTCAACAGGTACAGAAAAGTCACTTAACAAACTTCAACAGCTTTTCATGGTAAAAACTATATTCTAAGTATAGAAGGAAAGCAATGCAACAAAATAAAGACCATAACAATGCAACAGCTAACCTCATACTCAAAAAAAGCTTGAAGGCTTTTCTCTAAAATCAGGAAAGCCATAAGAATTTCGACTCTCACTAATTCTACTCAACATTGTACAGGAAATCCCATGCAGAGAAATCAGTCATGAAAAATAAATGAAAGGCATTCAAATCAAAAAGGAAAAATAAAATTGTATCTTTTGGTAGATTACATAATCTTTTTCTTGAAGTGTAGTGTATTTACAATATTATGTTAGTTTCAGGTGTACAGTAAAGTGACTTAGGTTTTTTCAGATTGTATGTATATATATATATATATGAGTGTGTGTATATATATGTATATATATGCCTGAAGACTCCTGCAAAAAAAGAGTAATAGCCAATGAAAACAGTACAGTTTCTGAATAGAAAGTCAACGTACAAAACTTACTTGCATTTCTATATATTAACAATGAACTAACTAAAAATAAATTATCAAAACAATCTTATTTCCATTGGAACTATATATGCATGCATGTATGTATGTAGGTAGGTAGGTATGTATGTATGTACGTATGCCTCATCTTTGGGGTATGTGTGTATATATATCTCTCTCATGAATGAATTTGGTAAAGCTGTAGGATACAAAATTTATATACAGAAATTAGTTGCAGTTTTATACACTAATAATGAAGTATCAGAAAAAGAAATTAAGAAAACAATCCCATTTACCATTCCAACAAAAATAATAAAATATGTAGGTATAAGCTATATCCTAAAGAGTACTTGTCCTCCAAAAACTGTATGATGCTCAGGAAGGAAATTGAAAATGACATGAACAGCTGGAAAGTTATACCATGTTTTTGGACTGAAGAATCAATATTGTTAAAATGATGATACTACCTCATGCAATGCACAGATGCTATGCAATCCACATCAAAATACTAATGGCATGATTCACAGAACTTGAACAGATAATTCTAAAGTTTGTATGGAAACACAAAAGATTCCAAGTAGCCAAAACAAACTTGAGAAAGAACAAACCTGGAGAAATCATATTCCCTCCCTTTAGACTATACTACAAAGCTACAGTAATCAAAAAAGTATGGTACTGGTGCGAAACAGACACATATGTCCATGGAAGAGAATACAGAGTGTAGAAATAAACTCAGGGGTTTATGATCAATTAATCTATAACAAAGGAGGGAAGAATATAAAATGGAGAAAATACAGTCACTTCAATGAGTGGTGCTGGGAAAACTGTATAGCTACATACAACAGAATGAAATTAGAACACTGTCTAACACCATATACAAAAATAAAATCAAAATCAGTTAAAGATCTAAATGTAAGACTGTGTACTCTAAAACTCCTAGAAGAAAACTTAGGCAGAACACTCTTTGACATACATCACGGCAATATTTTTTTGGCTCTGGCTCCTAAAGTAAAGGAAATAAAAATAAAAATAAACAAATGGAACTTAATTAGTCAAAAGCTGTTGCATAGCAAAGGAAATCATTGACAAAATGAAAAAATGACCTACTGAATGGGAGAAAATATTTCCAAATGACATGATCGATAAGGGATTACTATCCAACATATATAGAGAGCTCATACAACTCAACATCAAAAAATGAACAACCTGATTTTAAAATGGGCAAACACATTGAATATACTCTTTTTTCCCCAAAGAGGACATGCAGATGGCCCATTTCTAATCATCAGGGAAATGCAAATCAAAACCACAAGGGGATATCACCTCACACTTGTCAGAGGGCTATTATCAGAAAGAACATGAGGGGTGGAGGGTGGGAAGGGATAGATGGGATTTCAAAATTGTTAAACAGATAAACAAGATTACACTGTATGGCACAGGGAAATATACACAAGATCTTACAGTAGCTCACAGAGAAAACAATGTGACAATGAATATACCTATGTTCATGTATAACTGAAAAATTGTGCTCTACACTGGAATTTGACACAACAATGTAAAAAGATTTTGAATCAATAAAAAATTGTAAAAAAAAAAAACAAGACATTGAAACAACCTAAATGTCCATCAACAGATGGCTGGATAAAGAAGTTGTGATATACTCATACAATGGAATACTACGCAGCCATAAAAAAGGATAAAATAATTCCATTTGTTGCCATATGGATGGACCTGGAGATTGTTACATTAAGTGAAGTAAGCCAGAAAGAGCAAGACAAATACCATATGACATCACTTATATGTGAAATAAAAGTATCACACAAATGAACTTATTTACTAAACAGAATCAGACTCATCAGAATCACAGACAGAGAAAGCAAGCTTATGGGTACCAAAGTGGAAAGCAGATGAGGGAGGAACCAATTAGAAGTTTGGAATGAGCAGATACAAAATAATATATATAACAGATAAGCAACAGGGTGTTACGGTATGACACAGAGAACTATACTCACTACCCTGTAAATAAACCATAATGGGAAAGAATATGAAAAAGAATATGTATATATATATATGTAAAGCTGAATCACTTTGCTGTACACCAGAAACTTACACAATACTATAAATCAACTATAATTTAATTAAAATATTTTAAAAGAATAAAGATATTACACAATTAATTTTCACCTCGAAGAACTAGAAAAAAGAAAAAGCAAAGGTGAGGAAAGTAACAAAATAATAAAGATGAGACAAAAATAACTAAAATACAGACTAGTAATCCTGTATAAAAGATGAAGGATGGCAAAAATTGTGTCTTTTAAAGATAATAATTGAAAAATCTCTGGTTGAATCGTGCAAAAAAATATAAGAAAGAGGATTCACATAAAAAAGCAGAGATTAAAGAAGAGATATTGCAACTGAAGTAACAGAAATTCAAATGATCAAAACAGACTACTATGAACAATTATATGCCAACATATTGGAAAATCCAGAAAAGAATGGATAAATTCCTACAAAAATACAACCTACCAAGACTGAATCATGAAGAATTGGAAAATACGGACAAATAATGAATAAAAAGATAGAGTCAGCAACCAAAACAACACAAAATAAAGCAAAAAAAGCCCACGAGCAGATGGCTTTATGGGTGAATTCTACAAGACATTTAAAGAAGAATTAATACCAATTCTCAAATTATTTGAAAAATGAAAGAAGGGAACACTTCCAAACTTATTTTGTGAGGCCAGCATTATCCTGATAGCAAAGCCAGATGAGGACAGTATAAGAAACAAAATTAGAATCAATATCTCAGATGAAGATACATACAAAAATCATCAAAAACATACAACAAAAAAATCTAACAGTACATTAAAAGAATCATATGGCATTATCAAGTGGGATTAATTCCTGGGATACCGGGATAGTTCAACACATAAAAATCAATGTTTATTGATTTGCTACATCACACTAACAGAATGAAGGATAAAATCGTGATAATCTCAACAGGTACAGAAAAGTCACTTAACAAACTTCAACTGCTTTTCATGGTAAAAACTATATTCTAAGTATAGAAGGAAAGCAATGCAACAAAATAAAGACCATAACAATGCAACAGCTAACCTCATACTCAAAAAAAGCTTGAAGGCTTTTCTCTAAAATCAGGAAAGCCATAAGAATTTCGACTCTCACTAATTCTACTCAACATTGTACAGGAAATCCCATGCAGAGAAATCAGTCATGAAAAATAAATGAAAGGCATTCAAATCAAAAAGGAAAAATAAAATTGTATCTTTTGGTAGATTACATAATCTTTTTATTGAAGTGTAGTGTATTTACAATATTATGTTAGTTTCAGGTGTACAGTAAAGTGACTTAGGTTTTGTCAGATTGTATGTATATATATATATATATGAGTGTGTGTATATATATGTATATATATGCCTGAAGACTCCTGCAAAAAAAGAGTAATAGCCAATGAAAACAGTACAGTTTCTGAATATAAAGTCAACGTACAAAATTTACTTGCATTTCTATATATTAACAATGAACTAACTAAAAATTAATTATCAAAACAATCTTATTTCCATTGGAACTATATATGCATGCATGTATGTATGTAGGTAGGTAGGTATGTATGTATGTACGTATGCCTCATCTTTGGGGTATGTGTGTATATATATCTCTCTCATGAATGAATTTGGTAAAGCTGTAGGATACAAAATTTATATACAGAAATTAGTTGCAGTTTTATACACTAATAATGAAGTATCAGAAAAAGAAATTAAGAAAACAATCCCATTTACCATTCCAACAAAAATAATAAAATATGTAGGTATAAGCTATATCCTAAAGAGTACTTGTCCTCCAAAAACTGTATGATGCTCAGGAAGGAAATTGAAAATGACATGAACAGCTGGAAAGTTATACCATGTTTTTGGACTGAAGAATCAATATTGTTAAAATGATGATACTACCTAATGCAATGCACAGATGCTATGCAATCCACATCAAAATACTAATGGCATGATTCACAGAACTTGAACAGATAATTCTAAAGTTTGTATGGAAACACAAAAGATTCCAAGTAGCCAAAACAAACTTGAGAAAGAACAAACCTGGAGAAATCATATTCCCTCCCTTTAGACTATACTACAAAGCTACAGTAATCAAAAAAGTATGGTACTGGTGCGAAACAGACACATATGTCCATGGAAGAGAATACAGAGTGTAGAAATAAACTCAGGGGTTTATGATCAATTAATCTATAACAAAGGAGGGAAGAATATAAAATGGAGAAAATACAGTCACTTCAATGAGTGGTGCTGGGAAAACTGTATAGCTACATACAACAGAATGAAATTAGAACACTGTCTAACACCATATACAAAAATAAAATCAAAATCAGTTAAAGATCTAAATGTAAGACTGTGTACTCTAAAACTCCTAGAAGAAAACTTAGGCAGAACACTCTTTG
Organism: Vicugna pacos; assembly: GCF_048564905.1. NCBI lineage: Eukaryota > Metazoa > Chordata > Mammalia > Artiodactyla > Camelidae > Vicugna > Vicugna pacos. The sequence goes on from NC_132989.1 coordinate 3,329,405, forward strand.
ACATACATCACGGCAATATTTTTTTGGCTCTGGCTCCTAAAGTAAAGGAAATAAAAATAAAAATAAACAAATGGAACTTAATTAGTCAAAAGCTGTTGCATAGCAAAGGAAATCATTGACAAAATGAAAAAATGACCTACTGAATGGGAGAAAATATTTCCAAATGACATGATCGATAAGGGATTACTATCCAACATATATAGAGAGCTCATACAACTCAACATCAAAAAATGAACAACCTGATTTTAAAATGGGCAAACACATTGAATATACTCTTTTTTCCCCAAAGAGGACATGCAGATGGCCCATTTCTAATCATCAGGGAAATGCAAATCAAAACCACAAGGGGATATCACCTCACACTTGTCACAGGGCTATTATCAGAAAGAACATGAGGGGTGGAGGGTGGGAAGGGATAGATGGGATTTCAAAATTGTTAAACAGATAAACAAGATTACACTGTATGGCACAGGGAAATATACACAAGATCTTACAGTAGCTCACAGAGAAAACAATGTGACAATGAATATACCTATGTTCATGTATAACTGAAAAATTGTGCTCTACACTGGAATTTGACACAACAATGTAAAAAGATTTTGAATCAATAAAAAATTGTAAAAAAAAAAAACAAGACATTGAAACAACCTAAATGTCCATCAACAGATGGCTGGATAAAGAAGTTGTGATATACTCATACAATGGAATACTACGCAGCCATAAAAAAGGATAAAATAATTCCATTTGTTGCCATATGGATGGACCTGGAGATTGTTACATTAAGTGAAGTAAGCCAGAAAGAGCAAGACAAATACCATATGACATCACTTATATGTGAAATAAAAATATCACACAAATGAACTTATTTACTAAACAGAATCAGACTCATCAGAATCACAGACAGAGAAAGCAAGCTTATGGGTACCAAAGTGGAAAGCAGATGAGGGAGGAACCAATTAGAAGTTTGGAATGAGCAGATACAAAATAATATATATAACAGATAAGCAACAGGGTGTTACGGTATGACACAGAGAACTATACTCACTACCCTGTAAATAAACCATAATGGGAAAGAATATGAAAAAGAATATGTATATATATATATGTAAAGCTGAATCACTTTGCTGTACACCAGAAACTTACACAATACTATAAATCAACTATAATTTAATTAAAATATTTTAAAAGAATAAAGATATTACACAATTAATTTTCACCTCGAAGGACTAGAAACAAAGAAAAAGCAAAGGTGAGGAAAGTAACAAAATAATAAAGATGAGACAAAAATAACTAAAATACAGACTAGTAATCCTGTATAAAAGATCAAGGATGGCAAAAATTGTGTCTTTTAAAGATAAAAATTGAAAAATCTCTGGTTGAATCGTGCAAAAAAATATAAGAAAGAGGATTCACATAAAAAAGCAGAGATTAAAGAAGAGATATTGCAACTGAAGTAACAGAAATTCAAATGATCAAAACAGACTACTATGAACAATTATATGCCAACATATTGGAAAATCCAGAAAAGAATGGATAAATTCCTACAAAAATACAACCTACCAAGACTGAATCATGAAGAATTGGAAAATACGGACAAATAATGAATAAAAAGATTGAGTCAGCAACCAAAACAACACAAAATAAAGCAAAAAAAGCCCACGAGCAGATGGCTTTATGGGTGAATTCTACAAGACATTTAAAGAAGAATTAATACCAATTCTCAAATTATTTGAAAAATGAAAGAAGGGAACACTTCCAAACTTATTTTGTGAGGCCAGCATTATCCTGATAGCAAAGCCAGATGAGGACAGTATAAGAAACAAAATTAGAATCAATATCTCAGATGAAGATACATACAAAAATCATCAAAAACATACAACAAAAAAATCTAACAGTACATTAAAAGAATCATATGGCATTATCAAGTGGGATTAATTCCTGGGATACCGGGATAGTTCAACACATAAAAATCAATGTTTATTGATTTGCTACATCACACTAACAGAATGAAGGATAAAATCGTGATAATCTCAACAGGTACAGAAAAGTCACTTAACAAACTTCAACTGCTTTTCATGGTAAAAAATATATTCTAAGTATAGAAGGAAAGCAATGCAACAAAATAAAGACCATAACAATGCAACAGCTAACCTCATACTCAAAAAAAGCTTGAAGGCTTTTCTCTAAAATCAGGAAAGCCATAAGAATTTCGACTCTCACTAATTCTACTCAACATTGTACAGGAAATCCCATGCAGAGAAATCAGTCATGAAAAATAAATGAAAGGCATTCAAATCAAAAAGGAAAAATAAAATTGTATCTTTTGGTAGATTACATAATCTTTTTATTGAAGTGTAGTGTATTTACAATATTATGTTAGTTTCAGGTGTACAGTAAAGTGACTTAGGTTTTTTCAGATTGTATGTATATATATATATATGAGTGTGTGTATATATATGTATATATATGCCTGAAGACTCCTGCAAAGAAAGAGTAATAGCCAAAGAAAACAGTACAGTTTCTGAATAGAAAGTCAACGTACAAAATTTACTTGCATTTCTATATATTAACAATGAACTATCTAAAAATAAATTATCAAAACAATCTTATTTCCATTGGAACTATATATGCATGCATGTATGTATGTAGGTAGGTAGGTATGTATGTATGTACGTATGCCTCATCTTTGGGGTATGTGTGTATATATATCTCTCTCATGAATGAATTTGGTAAAGCTGTAGGATACAAAATTTATATACAGAAATTAGTTGCAGTTTTATACACTAATAATGAAGTATCAGAAAAAGAAATTAAGAAAACAATCCCATTTACCATTCCAACAAAAATAATAAAATATCTAGGTATAAGCTATATCCTAAAGAGTACTTGTCCTCCAAAAACTGTATGATGCTCAGGAAGGAAATTGAAAATGACATGAACAGCTGGAAAGTTATACCATGTTTTTGGACTGAAGAATCAATATTGTTAAAATGATGATACTACCTCATGCAATGCACAGATGCTATGCAATCCACATCAAAATACTAATGGCATGATTCACAGAACTTGAACAGATAATTCTAAAGTTTGTATGGAAACACAAAAGACTCCAAGTAGCCAAAACAAACTTGAGAAAGAACAAACCTGGAGAAATCATATTCCCTCCCTTTAGACTATACTACAAAGCTACAGTAATCAAAAAAGTATGGTACTGGTGCGAAACAGACACATATGTCCATGGAAGAGAATACAGAGTGTAGAAATAAACTCAGGGGTTTATGATCAATTAATCTATAACAAAGGAGGGAAGAATATAAAATGGAGAAAATACAGTCACTTCAATGAGTGGTGCTGGGAAAACTGTATAGCTACATACAACAGAATGAAATTAGAACACTCTCTAACACCATATACAAAAATAAAATCAAAATCAGTTAAAGATCTAAATGTAAGACTGTGTACTCTAAAACTCCTAGAAGAAAACTTAGGCACAACACTCTTTGACATACATCACGGCAATATTTTTTTGGCTCTGGCTCCTAAAGTAAAGGAAATAAAAATAAAAATAAACAAATGGAACTTAATTAGTCAAAAGCTGTTGCATAGCAAAGGAAATCATTGACAAAATGAAAAAATGACCTACTGAATGGGAGAAAATATTTCCAAATGACATGATCGATAAGGGATTACTATCCAACATATATAGAGAGCTCATACAACTCAACATCAAAAAATGAACAACCTGATTTAAAAATGGGCAAACACATTGAATATACTCTTTTTTCCCCAAAGAGGACATGCAGATGGCCCATTTCTAATCATCAGGGAAATGCAAATCAAAACCACAAGGGGATATCACCTCACACTTGTCAGAGGGCTATTATCAGAAAGAACATGAGGGGTGGAGGGTGGGAAGGGATAGATGGGATTTCAAAATTGTTAAACAGATAAACAAGATTACACTGTATGGCACAGGGAAATATACACAAGATCTTACAGTAGCTCACAGAGAAAACAATGTGACAATGAATATACCTATGTTCATGTATAACTGAAAAATTGTGCTCTACACTGGAATTTGACACAACACTGTAAAAAGATTTTGAATCAATAAAAAAATGTAAAAAAAAAACAAGACATTGAAACAACCTAAATGTCCATCAACAGATGGCTGGATAAAGAAGTTGTGATATACTCATACAATGGAATACTACGCAGCCATAAAAAATGATAAAATAATTCCATTTGTTGCCATATGGATGGACCTGGAGATTGTTACATTAAGTGAAGTAAGCCAGAAAGAGCAAGACAAATACCATATGACATCACTTATATGTGAAATAAACATATCACACAAATGAACTTATTTACTAAACAGAATCAGACTCATCAGACTCACAGACACAGAAAGCAAGCTTATGGGTACCAAAGTGGAAAGCAGATGAGGGAGGAACCAATTAGAAGTTTGGAATGAGCAGATACAAAATACTATATATAACAGATAAGCAACAGGGTGTTACGGTATGACACAGAGAACTATACTCACTATCCTGTAAATAAACCATAATGGGAAAGAATATGAAAAAGAATATGTATATATATATATGTAAAGCTGAATCACTTTGCTGTACACCAGAAACTTACACAATACTATAAATCAACTATAATTTAATTAAAATATTTTAAAAGAATAAAGATATTACACAATTAATTTTCACCTCGAAGAACTAGAAACAAAGAAAAAGCAAAGGTGAGGAAAGTAACAAAATAATAAAGATGAGACAAAAATAACTAAAATACAGACTAGTAATCCTGTATAAAAGATCAAGGATGGCAAAAATTGTGTCTTTTAAAGATAAAAATTGAAAAATCTCTGGTTGAATCGTGCAAAAAAATATTAGAAAGAGGATTCACATAAAAAAGCAGAGATTAAAGAAGAGATATTGCATCTGAAGTAACAGAAATTCAAATGATCAAAACAGACTACTATGAACAATTATATGCCAACATATTGGAAAATCCAGAAAAGAATGGATAAATTCCTACAAAAATACAACCTACCAAGACTGAATCATGAAGAATTGGAAAATACGGACAAATAATGAATAAAAAGATTGAGTCAGCAACCAAAACAACACAAAATAAAGCAAAAAAAGCCCACGAGCAGATGGCTTTATGGGTGAATTCTACAAGACATTTAAAGAAGAATTAATACCAATTCTCAAATTATTTGAAAAATGAAAGAAGGGAACACTTCCAAACTTATTTTGTGAGGCCAGCATTATCCTGATAGCAAAGCCAGATGAGGACAGTATAAGAAACAAAATTATAATCAATATCTCAGATGAAGATACATACAAAAATCATCAAAAACATACAACAAAAAAATCTAACAGTACATTAAAAGAATCATATGGCATTATCAAGTGGGATTAATTCCTGGGATACCGGGATAGTTCAACACATAAAAATCAATGTTTATTGATTTGCTACATCACACTAACAGAATGAAGGATAAAATCGTGATAATCTCAACAGGTACAGAAAAGTCACTTAACAAACTTCAACTGCTTTTCATGGTAAAAAATATATTCTAAGTATAGAAGGAAAGCAATGCAAGAAAATAAAGACCATAACAATGCAACAGCTAACCTCATACTCAAAAAAAGCTTGAAGGCTTTTCTCTAAAATCAGGAAAGCCATAAGAATTTCGACTCTCACTAATTCTACTCAACATTGTACAGGAAATCCCATGCAGAGAAATCAGTCATGAAAAATAAATGAAAGGCATTCAAATCAAAAAGGAAAAATAAAATTGTATCTTTTGGTAGATTACATAATCTTTTTATTGAAGTGTAGTGTATTTACAATATTATGTTAGTTTCAGGTGTACAGTAAAGTGACTTAGGTTTTTTCAGATTGTATGTATATATATATATATGAGTGTGTGTATATATATGTATATATATGCCTGAAGACTCCTGCAATGAAAGAGTAATAGCCAATGAAAACAGTACAGTTTCTGAATAGAAAGTCAACGTACAAAATTTACTTGCATTTCTATATATTAACAATGAACTATCTAAAAATAAATTATCAAAACAATCTTATTTCCATTGGAACTATATATGCATGCATGTATGTATGTAGGTAGGTAGGTATGTATGTATGTACGTATGCCTCATCTTTGGGGTATGTGTGTATATATATCTCTCTCATGAATGAATTTGGTAAAGCTGTAGGATACAAAATTTATATACAGAAATTAGTTGCAGTTTTATACACTAATAATGAAGTATCAGAAAAAGAAATTAAGAAAACAATCCCATTTACCATTCCAACAAAAATAATAACATATCTAGGTATAAGCTATATCCTAAAGAGTACTTGTCCTCCAAAAACTGTATGATGCTCAGGAAGGAAATTGAAAATGACATGAACAGCTGGAAAGTTATACCATGTTTTTGGACTGAAGAATCAATATTGTTAAAATGATGATACTACCTCATGCAATGCACAGATGCTATGCAATCCACATCAAAATACTAATGGCATGATTCACAGAACTTGAACAGATAATTCTAAAGTTTGTATGGAAACACAAAAGACTCCAAGTAGCCAAAACAAACTTGAGAAAGAACAAACCTGGAGAAATCATATTCCCTCCCTTTAGACTATACTACAAAGCTACAGTAATCAAAAAAGTATGGTACTGGTGCGAAACAGACACATATGTCCATGGAAGAGAATACAGAGTGTAGAAATAAACTCAGGGGTTTATGATCAATTAATCTATAACAAAGGAGGGAAGAATATAAAATGGAGAAAATACAGTCACTTCAATGAGTGGTGCTGGGAAAACTGTATAGCTACATACAACAGAATGAAATTAGAACACTCTCTAACACCATATACAAAAATAAAATCAAAATCAGTTAAAGATCTAAATGTAAGACTGTGTACTCTAAAACTCCTAGAAGAAAACTTAGGCACAACACTCTTTGACATACATCACGGCAATATTTTTTTGGCTCTGGCTCCTAAAGTAAAGGAAATAAAAATAAAAATAAACAAATGGAACTTAATTAGTCAAAAGCTGTTGCATAGCAAAGGAAATCATTGACAAAATGAAAAAATGACCTACTGAATGGGAGAAAATATTTCCAAATGACATGATCGATAAGGGATTACTATCCAACATATATAGAGAGCTCATACAACTCAACATCAAAAAATGAACAACCTGATATAAAAATGGGCAAACACATTGAATATACTCTTTTTTCCCCAAAGAGGACATGCAGGTGGCCCATTTCTAATCATCAGGGAAATGCAAATCAAAACCACAAGGGGATATCACCTCACACTTGTCAGAGGGCTATTATCAGAAAGAACATGAGGGGTGGAGGGTGGGAAGGGATAGATGGGATTTCAAAATTGTTAAACAGATAAACAAGATTACACTGTATGGCACAGGGAAATATACACAAGATCTTACAGTAGCTCACAGAGAAAACAATGTGACAATGAATATACCTATGTTCATGTATAACTGAAAAATTGTGCTCTACACTGGAATTTGACACAACACTGTAAAAAGATTTTGAATCAATAAAAAAATGTAAAAAAAAAACAAGACATTGAAACAACCTAAATGTCCATCAACAGATGGCTGGATAAAGAAGTTGTGATATACTCATACAATGGAATACTACGCAGCCATAAAAAAGGATAAAATAATTCCATTTGTTGCCATATGGATGGACCTGGAGATTGTTACATTAAGTGAAGTAAGCCAGAAAGAGCAAGACAAATACCATATGACATCACTTATATGTGAAATAAAAATATCACACAAATGAACTTATTTACTAAACAGAATCAGACTCATCAGACTCACAGACACAGAAAGCAAGCTTATGGGTACCAAAGTGGAAAGCAGATGAGGGAGAAACCAATTAGAAGTTTGGAATGAGCAGATACAAAATACTATATATAACAGATAAGCAACAGGGTGTTACGGTATGACACAGAGAACTATACTCACTATCCTGTAAATAAACCAAAATGGGAAAGAATATGAAAAAGAATATGTATATATATATATGTAAAGCTGAATCACTTTGCTGTACACCAGAAACTTACACAATACTATAAATCAACTATAATTTTATTAAAATATTTTAAAAGAATAAAGATATTACACAATTAATTTTCACCTCGAAGAACTAGAAAAAAAGAAAAAGCAAAGGTGAGGAAAGTAACAAAATAATAAAGATGAGACAAAAATAACTAAAATACAGACTAGTAATCCTGTATAAAAGATCAAGGATGGCAAAAATTGTGTCTTTTAAAGATAAAAATTGAAAAATCTCTGGTTGAATCATGCAAAAAAATATTAGAAAGAGGATTCACATAAAAAAGCAGAGATTAAAGAAGAGATATTGCAACTGAAGTAACAGAAATTCAAATGATCAAAACAGACTACTATGAACAATTATATGCCAACATATTGGAAAATCCAGAAAAGAATGGATAAATTCCTACAAAAATACAACCTACCAAGACTGAATCATGAAGAATTGGAAAATACGGACAAATAATGAATAAAAAGATTGAGTCAGCAACCAAAACAACACAAAATAAAGCAAAAAAAGCCCACGAGCAGATGGCTTTATGGGTGAATTCTACAAGACATTTAAAGAAGAATTAATACCAATTCTCAAATTATTTGAAAAATGAAAGAAGGGAACACTTCCAAACTTATTTTGTGAGGCCAGCATTATCCTGATAGCAAAGCCAGATGAGGACAGTATAAGAAACAAAATTAGAATCAATATCTCAGATGAAGATACATACAAAAATCATCAAAAACATACAACAAAAAAATCTAACAGTACATTAAAAGAATCATATGGCATTATCAAGTGGGATTAATTCCTGGGATACCGGGATAGTTCAACACATAAAAATCAATGTTTATTGATTTGCTACATCACACTAACAGAATGAAGGATAAAATCGTGATAATCTCAACAGGTACAGAAAAGTCACTTAACAAACTTCAACTGCTTTTCATGGTAAAAACTATATTCTAAGTATAGAAGGAAAGCAATGCAACAAAATAAAGACCATAACAATGCAACAGCTAACCTCATACTCAAAAAAAGCTTGAAGGCTTTTCTCTAAAATCAGGAAAGCCATAAAAATTTCGACTCTCACTAATTCTACTCAACATTGTACAGGAAATCCCATGCAGAGAAATCAGTCATGAAAAATAAATGAAAGGCATTCAAATCAAAAAGGAAAAATAAAATTGTATCTTTTGGTAGATTACATAATCTTTTTATTGAAGTGTAGTGTATTTACAATATTATGTTAGTTTCAGGTGTACAGTAAAGTGACTTAGGTTTTTTCAGATTGTATGTATATATATATATATGAGTGTGTGTATATATATGTATATATATGCCTGAAGACTCCTGCAAAGAAAGAGTAATAGCCAATGAAAACAGTACAGTTTCTGAATATAAAGTCAATGTACAAAACTTACTTGCATTTCAATATATTAACAATGAACTAACTAAAAATAAATTATCAAAACAATCTTATTTCCATTGGAACTATATATGCATGCATGTATGTATGTAGGTAGGTAGGTATGTATGTATGTACGTATGCCTCATCTTTGGGGTATGTGTGTATATATATCTCTCTCATGAATGAATTTGGTAAAGCTGTAGGATACAAAATTTATATACAGAAATTAGTTGCAGTTTTATACACTAATAATGAAGTATCAGAAAAAGAAATTAAGAAAACAATCCCATTTACCATTCCAACAAAAATAATAAAATATCTAGGTATAAGCTATATCCTAAAGAGTACTTGTCCTCCAAAAACTGTATGATGCTCAGGAAGGAAATTGAAAATGACATGAACAGCTGGAAAGTTATACCATGTTTTTGGACTGAAGAATCAATATTGTTAAAATGATGATACTACCTCATGCAATGCACAGATGCTATGTAATCCACATCAAAATACTAATGGCATGATTCACAGAACTTGAACAGATAATTCTAAAGTTTGTATGGAAACACAAAAGACTCCAAGTAGCCAAAACAAACTTGAGAAAGAACAAACCTGGAGAAATCATATTCCCTCCCTTTAGACTATACTACAAAGCTACAGTAATCAAAAAAGTATGGTACTGGTGCGAAACAGACACATATGTCCATGGAAGAGAATACAGAGTGTAGAAATAAACTCAGGGGTTTATGATCAATTAATCTATAACAAAGGAGGGAAGAATATAAAATGGAGAAAATACAGTCACTTCAATGAGTGGTGCTGGGAAAACTGTATAGCTACATACAACAGAATGAAATTAGAACACTCTCTAACACCATATACAAAAATAAAATCAAAATCAGTTAAAGATCTAAATGTAAGACTGTGTACTCTAAAACTCCTAGAAGAAAACTTAGGCAGAACACTCCTTGACATACATCATGGCAATATTTTTTTGGCTCTGGCTCCTAAAGTAAAGGAAATAAAAATAAAAATAAACAAATGGAACTTAATTAGTCAAAAGCTGTTGCATAGCAAAGGAAATCATTGACAAAATGAAAAAATGACCTACTGAATGGGAGAAAATATTTCCAAATGACATGATCGATAAGGGATTACTATCCAACATATATAGAGAGCTCACACAACTCAACATCAAAAAATGAACAACCTGATTTAAAAATGGGCAAACACATTGAATATACTCTTTTTTCCCCAAAGAGGACATGCAGATGGCCCATTTCTAATCATCAGGGAAATGCAAATCAAAACCACAAGGGGATATCACCTCACACTTGTCAGAGGGCTATTATCACAAAGAACATGAGGGGTGGAGGGTGGGAAGGGATAGATGGGATTTCAAAATTGTTAAACAGATAAACAAGATTACACTGTATGGCACAGGGAAATATACACAAGATCTTACAGTAGCTCACAGAGAAAACAATGTGACAATGAATATACCTATGTTCATGTATAACTGAAAAATTGTGCTCTACACTGGAATTTGACACAACACTGTAAAAAGATTTTGAATCAATAAAAAAATGTAAAAAAAAAACAAGACATTGAAACAACCTAAATGTCCATCAACAGATGGCTGGATAAAGAAGTTGTGATATACTCATACAATGGAATACTACGCAGCCATAAAAAAGGATAAAATAATTCCATTTGTTGCCATATGGATGGACCTGGAGATTGTTACATTAAGTGAAGTAAGCCAGAAAGAGCAAGACAAATACCATATGACATCACTTATATGTGAAATAAAAATATCACACAAATGAACTTATTTACTGAACAGAATCAGACTCATCAGACTCACAGACACAGAAAGCAAGCTTATGGGTACCAAAGTGGAAAGCAGATGAGGGAGGAACCAATTAGAAGTTTGGAATGAGCAGATACAAAATAATATATATAACAGATAAGCAACAGGGTGTTACGGTATGACACAGAGAACTATACTCACTATCCTGTAAATAAACCATAATGGGAAAGAATATGAAAAAGAATATGTATATATATATATGTAAAGCTGAATCACTTTGCTGTACACCAGAAACTTACACAATACTATAAATCAACTATAATTTAATTAAAATATTTTAAAAGAATAAAGATATTACACAATTAATTTTCACCTCGAAGAACTAGAAACAAAGAAAAAGCAAAGGTGAGGAAAGTAACAAAATAATAAAGATGAGACAAAAATAACTAAAATACAGACTAGTAATCCTGTATAAAAGATGAAGGATGGCAAAAATTGTGTCTTTTAAAGATAAAAATTGAAAAATCTCTGGTTGAATCGTGCAAAAAAATATAAGAAAGAGGATTCACATAAAAAAGCAGAGATTAAAGAAGAGATATTGCAACTGAAGTAACAGAAATTCAAATGATCAAAACAGACTACTATGAACAATTATATGCCAACATATTGGAAAATCCAGAAAAGAATGGATAAATTCCTACAAAAATACAACCTACCAAGACTGAATCATGAAGAATTGGAAAATACGGACAAATAATGAATAAAAAGATTGAGTCAGCAACCAAAACAACACAAAATAAAGCAAAAAAAGCCCACGAGCAGATGGCTTTATGGGTGAATTCTACAAGACATTTAAAGAAGAATTAATACCAATTCTCAAATTATTTGAAAAATGAAAGAAGGGAACACTTCCAAACTTATTTTGTGAGGCCAGCATTATCCTGATAGCAAAGCCAGATGAGGACAGTATAAGAAACAAAATTAGAATCAATATCTCAGATGAAGATACATACAAAAATCATCAAAAACATACAACAAAAAATCTAACAGTACATTAAAAGAATCATATGGCATTATCAAGTGGGATTAATTCCTGGGATACCGGGATAGTTCAACACATAAATATCAATGTTTATTGATTTGCTACATCACACTAACAGAATGAAGGATAAAATCGTGATAATCTCAACAGGTACAGAAAAGTCACTTAACAAACTTCAACTGCTTTTCATGGTAAAAACTATATTCTAAGTATAGAAGGAAAGCAATGCAACAAAATAAAGACCATAACAATGCAACAGCTAACCTCATACTCAAAAAAAGCTTGAAGGCTTTTCTCTAAAATCAGGAAAGCCATAAGAATTTCGACTCTCACTAATTCTACTCAACATTGTACAGGAAATCCCATGCAGAGAAATCAGTCATGAAAAATAAATGAAAGGCATTCAAATCAAAAAGGAAAAATAAAATTGTATCTTTTGGTAGATTACATAATCTTTTTCTTGAAGTGTAGTGTATTTACAATATTATGTTAGTTTCAGGTGTACAGTAAAGTGACTTAGGTTTTTTCAGATTGTATGTATATATATATATATATGAGTGTGTGTATATATATGTATATATATGCCTGAAGACTCCTGCAAAAAAAGAGTAATAGCCAATGAAAACAGTACAGTTTCTGAATAGAAAGTCAACGTACAAAACTTACTTGCATTTCTATATATTAACAATGAACTAACTAAAAATAAATTATCAAAACAATCTTATTTCCATTGGAACTATATATGCATGCATGTATGTATGTAGGTAGGTAGGTATGTATGTATGTACGTATGCCTCATCTTTGGGGTATGTGTGTATATATATCTCTCTCATGAATGAATTTGGTAAAGCTGTAGGATACAAAATTTATATACAGAAATTAGTTGCAGTTTTATACACTAATAATGAAGTATCAGAAAAAGAAATTAAGAAAACAATCCCATTTACCATTCCAACAAAAATAATAAAATATCTAGGTATAAGCTATATCCTAAAGAGTACTTGTCCTCCAAAAACTGTATGATGCTCAGGAAGGAAATTGAAAATGACATGAACAGCTGGAAAGTTATACCATGTTTTTGGACTGAAGAATCAATATTGTTAAAATGATGATACTACCTCATGCAATGCACAGATGCTATGCAATCCACATCAAAATACTAATGGCATGATTCACAGAACTTGAACAGATAATTCTAAAGTTTGTATGGAAACACAAAAGACTCCAAGTAGCCAAAACAAACTTGAGAAAGAACAAACCTGGAGAAATCATATTCCCTCCCTTTAGACTATACTACAAAGCTACAGTAATCAAAAAAGTATGGTACTGGTGCGAAACAGACACATATGTCCATGGAAGAGAATACAGAGTGTAGAAATAAACTCAGGGGTTTATGATCAATTAATCTATAACAAAGGAGGGAAGAATATAAAATGGAGAAAATACAGTCACTTCAATGAGTGGTGCTGGGAAAACTGTATAGCTACATACAACAGAATGAAATTAGAACACTCTCTAACACCATATACAAAAATAAAATCAAAATCAGTTAAAGATCTAAATGTAAGACTGTGTACTCTAAAACTCCTAGAAGAAAACTTAGGCAGAACACTCTTTGACATACATCATGGCAATATTTTTTTGGCTCTGGCTCCTAAAGTAAAGGAAATAAAAATAAAAATAAACAAATGGAACTTAATTAGTCAAAAGCTGTTGCATAGCAAAGGAAATCATTGACAAAATGAAAAAATGACCTACTGAATGGGAGAAAATATTTCCAAATGACATGATCGATAAGGGATTACTATCCAACGTATATAGAGAGCTCACACAACTCAACATCAAAAAATGAACAACCTGATATAAAAATGGGCAAACACATTGAATATACTCTTTTTTCCCCAAAGAGGACATGCAGATGGCCCATTTCTAATCATCAGGGAAATGCAAATCAAAACCACAAGGGGATATCACCTCACACTTGTCAGAGGGCTATTATCAGAAAGAACATGAGGGGTGGAGGGTGGGAAGGGATAGATGGGATTTCAAAATTGTTAAACAGATAAACAAGACTACACTGTATGGCACAGGGAAATATACACAAGATCTTACAGTAGCTCACAGAGAAAACAATGTGACAATGAATATACCTATGTTCATGTATAACTGAAAAATTGTGCTCTACACTGGAATTTGACACAACACTGTAAAAAGATTTTGAATCAATAAAAAAATGTAAAAAAAAAACAAGACATTGAAACAACCTAAATGTCCATCAACAGATGGCTGGATAAAGAAGTTGTGATATACTCATACAATGGAATACTACGCAGCCATAAAAAAGGATAAAATAATTCCATTTGTTGCCATATGGATGGACCTGGAGATTGTTACATTAAGTGAAGTAAGCCAGAAAGAGCAAGACAAATACCATATGACATCACTTATATGTGAAATAAAATATCACACAAATAAACTTATTTACTGAACAGAATCAGACTCATCAGACTCACAGACACAGAAAGCAAGCTTATGGGTACCAAAGTGGAAAGCAGATGAGGGAGGAACCAATTAGAAGTTTGGAATGAGCAGATACAAAATAATATATATAACAGATAAGCAACAGGGTGTTACGGTATGACACAGAGAACTATACTCACTATCCTGTAAATAAACCATAATGGGAAAGAATATGAAAAAGAATATGTATATATATATATGTAAAGCTGAATCACTTTGCTGTACACCAGAAACTTACACAATACTATAAATCAACTATAATTTAATTAAAATATTTTAAAAGAATAAAGATATTACACAATTAATTTTCACCTCGAAGAACTAGAAACAAAGAAAAAGCAAAGGTGAGGAAAGTAACAAAATAATAAAGATGAGACAAAAATAACTAAAATACAGACTAGTAATCCTGTATAAAAGATCAAGGATGGCAAAAATTGTGTCTTTTAAAGATAAAAATTGAAAAATCTCTGGTTGAATCGTGCAAAAAAATATAAGAAAGAGGATTCACATAAAAAAGCAGAGATTAAAGAAGAGATATTGCAACTGAAGTAACAGAAATTCAAATGATCAAAACAGACTACTATGAACAATTATATGCCAACATATTGGAAAATCCAGAAAAGAATGGATAAATTCCTACAAAAATACAACCTACCAAGACTGAATCATGAAGAATTGGAAAATACGGACAAATAATGAATAAAAAGATTGAGTCAGCAACCAAAACAACACAAAATAAAGCAAAAAAAGCCCACGAGCAGATGGCTTTATGGGTGAATTCTACAAGACATTTAAAGAAGAATTAATACCAATTCTCAAATTAATTGAAAAATGAAAGAAGGGAACACTTCCAAACTTATTTTGTGAGGCCAGCATTATCCTGATAGCAAAGCCAGATGAGGACAGTATAAGAAACAAAATTATAATCAATATCTCAGATGAAGATAGATACAAAAATCATCAAAAACATACAACAAAAAAATCTAACAGTACATTAAAAGAATCATATGGCATTATCAAGTGGGATTAATTCCTGGGATACCGGGATAGTTCAACACATAAAAATCAATGTTTATTGATTTGCTACATCACACTAACAGAATGAAGGATAAAATCGTGATAATCTCAACAGGTACAGAAAAGTCACTTAACAAACTTCAACTGCTTTTCATGGTAAAAACTATATTCTAAGTATAGAAGGAAAGCAATGCAACAAAATAAAGACCATAACAATGCAACAGCTAACCTCATACTCAAAAAAAGCTTGAAGGATTTTCTCTAAAATCAGGAAAGCCATAAGAATTTCGACTCTCACTAATTCTACTCAACATTGTACAGGAAGTCCCATGCAGAGAAATCAGTCATGAAAAATAAATGAAAGGCATTCAAATCAAAAAGGAAAAATAAAATTGTATCTTTTGGTAGATTACATAATCTTTTTATTGAAGTGTAGTGTATTTACAATATTATGTTAGTTTCAGGTGTACAGTAAAGTGACTTAGGTTTTTTCAGATTGTATGTATATATATATATATGAGTGTGTGTATATATACGTATATATATGCCTGAAGACTCCTGCAAAAAAAGAGTAATAGCCAATGAAAACAGTACAGTTTCTGAATATAAAGTCAACGTACAAAATTTACTTGCATTTCTATATATTAACAATGAAGTATCTAAAAATAAATTATCAAAACAATCTTATTTCCATTGGAACTATATATGCATGCATGTATGTATGTATGTAGGTAGGTAGGTATGTATGTATGTACGTATGCCTCATCTTTGGGGTATGTGTGTATATATATCTCTCTCATGAATGAATTTGGTAAAGCTGTAGGATACAAAATTTATATACAGAAATTAGTTGCAGTTTTATACACTAATAATGAAGTATCAGAAGAAGGAATTAAGAAAACAATCCCATTTACCATTCCAACAAAAATAATAAAATATCTAGGTATAAGCTATATCCCAAAGAGTACTTGTCCTCCAAAAACTGTATGATGCTCAGGAAGGAAATTGAAAATGACATGAACAGCTGGAAAGTTATACCATGTTTTTGGACTGAAGAATCAATATTGTTAAAATGATGATACTACCTCATGCAATGCACAGATGCTATGCAATCCACATCAAAATACTAATGGCATGATTCACAGAACTTGAACAGATAATTCTAAAGTTTGTATGGAAACACAAAAGACTCCAAGTAGCCAAAACAAACTTGAGAAAGAACAAACCTGGAGAAATCATATTCCCTCCCTTTAGACTATACTACAAAGCTACAGTAATCAAAAAAGTATGGTACTGGTGCGAAACAGACACATATGTCCATGGAAGAGAATACAGAGTGTAGAAATAAACTCAGGGGTTTATGATCAATTAATCTATAACAAAGGAGGGAAGAATATAAAATGGAGAAAATACAGTCACTTCAATGAGTGGTGCTGGGAAAACTGTATAGCTACATACAACAGAATGAAATTAGAACACTCTCTAACACCATATACAAAAATAAAATCAAAATCAGTTAAAGATCTAAATGTAAGACTGTGTACTCTAAAACTCCTAGAAGAAAACTTAGGCAGAACACTCTTTGACATACATCACGGCAATATTTTTTTGGCTCTGGCTCCTAAAATAAAGGAAATAAAAATAAAAATAAACAAATGGAACTTAATTAGTCAAAAGCTGTTGCATAGCAAAGGAAATCATTGACAAAATGAAAAAATGACCTACTGAATGGGAGAAAATATTTCCAAATGACATGATCGATAAGGGATTACTATCCAACATATATAGAGAGCTCATACAACTCAACATCAAAAAATGAACAACCTGATTTAAAAATGGGCAAACACATTGAATATACTCTTTTTTCCCCAAAGAGGACATGCAGATGGCCCATTTCTAATCATCAGGGAAATGCAAATCAAAACCACAAGGGGATATCACCTCACACTTGTCAGAGGGCTATTATCAGAAAGAACATGAGGGGTGGAGGGTGGGAAGGGATAGATGGGATTTCAAAATTGTTAAACAGATAAACAAGATTACACTGTATGGCACAGGGAATTATACACAAGATCTTACAGTAGCTCACAGAGAAAACAATGTGACAATGAATATACCTATGTTCATGTATAACTGAAAAATTGTGCTCTACACTGGAATTTGACACAACACTGTAAAATGATTTTGAATCAATAAAAAAATGTAAAAAAAAAAAGACATTGAAACAACCTAAATGTCCATCAACAGATGGCTGGATAAAGAAGTTGTGATATACTCATACAATGGAATACTACGCAGCCATAAAAAAGAATAAAATAATTCCATTTGTTGCAATATGGATGGACCTGGAGATTGTTACATTAAGTGAAGTAAGCCAGAAAGAGCAAGACAAATACCATATGACATCACTTATATGTGAAATAAAAATATCACACAAATGAACTTATTTACTAAACAGAATCAGACTCATCAGACTCACAGACACAGAAAGCAAGCTTATGGGTACCAAAGTGGAAACCAGATGAGGGAGGAACCAATTAGAAGTTTGGAATTAGCAGATACAAAATACTATATATAACAGATAAGCAACAGGGTGTTACGGTATGACACAGAGAACTATACTCACTATCCTGTAAATAAACCATAATGGGAAAGAATATGAAAAAGAATATGTATATATATATATGTAAAGCTGAATCACTTTGCTGTACACCAGAAACTTACACAATACTATAAATCAACTATAATTTAATTAAAATATTTTAAAAGAATAAAGATATTACACAATTAATTTTCACCTCGAAGAACTAGAAAAAAGAAAAAGCAAAGGTGAGGAAAGTAACAAAATAATAAAGATGAGACAAAAATAACTAAAATACAGACTAGTAATCCTGTATAAAAGATCAAGGATGGCAAAAATTGTGTCTTTTAAAGATAATAATTGAAAAATCTCTGGTTGAATCGTGCAAAAAAATATAAGAAAGAGGATTCACATAAAAAAGCAGAGATTAAAGAAGAGATATTGCAACTGAAGTAACAGAAATTCAAATGATCAAAACAGACTACTATGAACAATTATATGCCAACATATTGGAAAATCCAGAAAAGAATGGATAAATTCCTACAAAAATACAACCTACCAAGACTGAATCATGAAGAATTGGAAAATACGGACAAATAATGAATAAAAAGATAGAGTCAGCAACCAAAACAACACAAAATAAAGCAAAAAAAGCCCACGAGCAGATGGCTTTATGGGTGAATTCTACAAGACATTTAAAGAAGAATTAATACCAATTCTCAAATTATTTGAAAAATGAAAGAAGGGAACACTTCCAAACTTATTTTGTGAGGCCAGCATTATCCTGATAGCAAAGCCAGATGAGGACAGTATAAGAAACAAAATTAGAATCAATATCTCAGATGAAGATACATACAAAAATCATCAAAAACATACAACAAAAAAATCTAACAGTACATTAAAAGAATCATATGGCATTATCAAGTGGGATTAATTCCTGGGATACCGGGATAGTTCAACACATAAAAATCAATGTTTATTGATTTGCTACATCACACTAACAGAATGAAGGATAAAATCGTGATAATCTCAACAGGTACAGAAAAGTCACTTAACAAACTTCAACTGCTTTTCATGGTAAAAACTATATTCTAAGTATAGAAGGAAAGCAATGCAACAAAATAAAGACCATAACAATGCAACAGCTAACCTCATACTCAAAAAAAGCTTGAAGGCTTTTCTCTAAAATCAGGAAAGCCATAAGAATTTCGACTCTCACTAATTCTACTCAACATTGTACAGGAAATCCCATGCAGAGAAATCAGTCATGAAAAATAAATGAAAGGCATTCAAATCAAAAAGGAAAAATAAAATTGTATCTTTTGGTAGATTACATAATCTTTTTATTGAAGTGTAGTGTATTTACAATATTATGTTAGTTTCAGGTGTACAGTAAAGTGACTTAGGTTTTGTCAGATTGTATGTATATATATATATATATGAGTGTGTGTATATATATGTATATATATGCCTGAAGACTCCTGCAAAAAAAGAGTAATAGCCAATGAAAACAGTACAGTTTCTGAATATAAAGTCAACGTACAAAATTTACTTGCATTTCTATATATTAACAATGAACTAACTAAAAATTAATTATCAAAACAATCTTATTTCCATTGGAACTATATATGCATGCATGTATGTATGTAGGTAGGTAGGTATGTATGTATGTACGTATGCCTCATCTTTGGGGTATGTGTGTATATATATCTCTCTCATGAATGAATTTGGTAAAGCTGTAGGATACAAAATTTATATACAGAAATTAGTTGCAGTTTTATACACTAATAATGAAGTATCAGAAAAAGAAATTAAGAAAACAATCCCATTTACCATTCCAACAAAAATAATAAAATATGTAGGTATAAGCTATATCCTAAAGAGTACTTGTCCTCCAAAAACTGTATGATGCTCAGGAAGGAAATTGAAAATGACATGAACAGCTGGAAAGTTATACCATGTTTTTGGACTGAAGAATCAATATTGTTAAAATGATGATACTACCTAATGCAATGCACAGATGCTATGCAATCCACATCAAAATACTAATGGCATGATTCACAGAACTTGAACAGATAATTCTAAAGTTTGTATGGAAACACAAAAGATTCCAAGTAGCCAAAACAAACTTGAGAAAGAACAAACCTGGAGAAATCATATTCCCTCCCTTTAGACTATACTACAAAGCTACAGTAATCAAAAAAGTATGGTACTTGTGCGAAACAGACACATATGTCCATGGAAGAGAATACAGAGTGTAGAAATAAACTCAGGGGTTTATGATCAATTAATCTATAACAAAGGAGGGAAGAATATAAAATGGAGAAAATACAGTCACTTCAATGAGTGGTGCTGGGAAAACTGTATAGCTACATACAACAGAATGAAATTAGAACACTGTCTAACACCATATACAAAAATAAAATCAAAATCAGTTAAAGATCTAAATGTAAGACTGTGTACTCTAAAACTCCTAGAAGAAAACTTAGGCAGAACACTCTTTGACATACATCACGGCAATATTTTTTTGGCTCTGGCTCCTAAAGTAAAGGAAATAAAAATAAAAATAAACAAATGGAACTTAATTAGTCAAAAGCTGTTGCATAGCAAAGGAAATCATTGACAAAATGAAAAAATGACCTACTGAATGGGAGAAAATATTTCCAAATGACATGATCGATAAGGGATTACTATCCAACATATATAGAGAGCTCATACAACTCAACATCAAAAAATGAACAACCTGATTTTAAAATGGGCAAACACATTGAATATACTCTTTTTTCCCCAAAGAGGACATGCAGATGGCCCATTTCTAATCATCAGGGAAATGCAAATCAAAACCACAAGGGGATATCACCTCACACTTGTCACAGGGCTATTATCAGAAAGAACATGAGGGGTGGAGGGTGGGAAGGGATAGATGGGATTTCAAAATTGTTAAACAGATAAACAAGATTACACTGTATGGCACAGGGAAATATACACAAGATCTTACAGTAGCTCACAGAGAAAACAATGTGACAATGAATATACCTATGTTCATGTATAACTGAAAAATTGTGCTCTACACTGGAATTTGACACAACAATGTAAAAAGATTTTGAATCAATAAAAAATTGTAAAAAAAAAAAAACAAGACATTGAAACAACCTAAATGTCCATCAACAGATGGCTGGATAAAGAAGTTGTGATATACTCATACAATGGAATACTACGCAGCCATAAAAAAGGATAAAATAATTCCATTTGTTGCCATATGGATGGACCTGGAGATTGTTACATTAAGTGAAGTAAGCCAGAAAGAGCAAGACAAATACCATATGACATCACTTATATGTGAAATAAAAATATCACACAAATGAACTTATTTACTAAACAGAATCAGACTCATCAGAATCACAGACAGAGAAAGCAAGCTTATGGGTACCAAAGTGGAAAGCAGATGAGGGAGGAACCAATTAGAAGTTTGGAATGAGCAGATACAAAATAATATATATAACAGATAAGCAACAGGGTGTTACGGTATGACACAGAGAACTATACTCACTACCCTGTAAATAAACCATAATGGGAAAGAATATGAAAAAGAATATGTATATATATATATGTAAAGCTGAATCACTTTGCTGTACACCAGAAACTTACACAATACTATAAATCAACTATAATTTAATTAAAATATTTTAAAAGAATAAAGATATTACACAATTAATTTTCACCTCGAAGAACTAGAAAAAAGAAAAAGCAAAGGTGAGGAAAGTAACAAAATAATAAAGATGAGACAAAAATAACTAAAATACAGACTAGTAATCCTGTATAAAAGATCAAGGATGGCAAAAATTGTGTCTTTTAAAGATAATAATTGAAAAATCTCTGGTTGAATCGTGCAAAAAAATATAAGAAAGAGGATTCACATAAAAAAGCAGAGATTAAAGAAGAGATATTGCAACTGAAGTAACAGAAATTCAAATGATCAAAACAGACTACTATGAACAATTATATGCCAACATATTGGAAAATCCAGAAAAGAATGGATAAATTCCTACAAAAATACAACCTACCAAGACTGAATCATGAAGAATTGGAAAATACGGACAAATAATGAATAAAAAGATAGAGTCAGCAACCAAAACAACACAAAATAAAGCAAAAAAAGCCCACGAGCAGATGGCTTTATGGGTGAATTCTACAAGACATTTAAAGAAGAATTAATACCAATTCTCAAATTATTTGAAAAATGAAAGAAGGGAACACTTCCAAACTTATTTTGTGAGGCCAGCATTATCCTGATAGCAAAGCCAGATGAGGACAGTATAAGAAACAAAATTAGAATCAATATCTCAGATGAAGATACATACAAAAATCATCAAAAACATACAACAAAAAAATCTAACAGTACATTAAAAGAATCATATGGCATTATCAAGTGGGATTAATTCCTGGGATACCGGGATAGTTCAACACATAAAAATCAATGTTTATTGATTTGCTACATCACACTAACAGAATGAAGGATAAAATCGTGATAATCTCAACAGGTACAGAAAAGTCACTTAACAAACTTCAACTGCTTTTCATGGTAAAAACTATATTCTAAGTATAGAAGGAAAGCAATGCAACAAAATAAAGACCATAACAATGCAACAGCTAACCTCATACTCAAAAAAAGCTTGAAGGCTTTTCTCTAAAATCAGGAAAGCCATAAGAATTTCGACTCTCACTAATTCTACTCAACATTGTACAGGAAATCCCATGCAGAGAAATCAGTCATGAAAAATAAATGAAAGGCATTCAAATCAAAAAGGAAAAATAAAATTGTATCTTTTGGTAGATTACATAATCTTTTTATTGAAGTGTAGTGTATTTACAATATTATGTTAGTTTCAGGTGTACAGTAAAGTGACTTAGGTTTTGTCAGATTGTATGTATATATATATATATATGAGTGTGTGTATATATATGTATATATATGCCTGAAGACTCCTGCAAAAAAAGAGTAATAGCCAATGAAAACAGTACAGTTTCTGAATATAAAGTCAACGTACAAAATTTACTTGCATTTCTATATATTAACAATGAACTAACTAAAAATTAATTATCAAAACAATCTTATTTCCATTGGAACTATATATGCATGCATGTATGTATGTAGGTAGGTAGGTATGTATGTATGTACGTATGCCTCATCTTTGGGGTATGTGTGTATATATATCTCTCTCATGAATGAATTTGGTAAAGCTGTAGGATACAAAATTTATATACAGAAATTAGTTGCAGTTTTATACACTAATAATGAAGTATCAGAAAAAGAAATTAAGAAAACAATCCCATTTACCATTCCAACAAAAATAATAAAATATCTAGGTATAAGCTATATCCTAAAGAGTACTTGTCCTCCAAAAACTGTATGATGCTCAGGAAGGAAATTGAAAATGACATGAACAGCTGGAAAGTTATACCATGTTTTTGGACTGAAGAATCAATATTGTTAAAATGATGATACTACCTAATGCAATGCACAGATGCTATGCAATCCACATCAAAATACTAATGGCATGATTCACAGAACTTGAACAGATAATTCTAAAGTTTGTATGGAAACACAAAAGATTCCAAGTAGCCAAAACAAACTTGAGAAAGAACAAACCTGGAGAAATCATATTCCCTCCCTTTAGACTATACTACAAAGCTACAGTAATCAAAAAAGTATGGTACTGGTGCGAAACAGACACATATGTCCATGGAAGAGAATACAGAGTGTAGAAATAAACTCAGGGGTTTATGATCAATTAATCTATAACAAAGGAGGGAAGAATATAAAATGGAGAAAATACAGTCACTTCAATGAGTGGTGCTGGGAAAACTGTATAGCTACATACAACAGAATGAAATTAGAACACTGTCTAACACCATATACAAAAATAAAATCAAAATCAGTTAAAGATCTAAATGTAAGACTGTGTACTCTAAAACTCCTAGAAGAAAACTTAGGCAGAACACTCTTTGACATACATCACGGCAATATTTTTTTGGCTCTGGCTCCTAAAGTAAAGGAAATAAAAATAAAAATAAACAAATGGAACTTAATTAGTCAAAAGCTGTTGCATAGCAAAGGAAATCATTGACAAAATGAAAAAATGACCTACTGAATGGGAGAAAATATTTCCAAATGACATGATCGATAAGGGATTACTATCCAACATATATAGAGAGCTCATACAACTCAACATCAAAAAATGAACAACCTGATTTTAAAATGGGCAAACACATTGAATATACTCTTTTTTCCCCAAAGAGGACATGCAGATGGCCCATTTCTAATCATCAGGGAAATGCAAATCAAAACCACAAGGGGATATCACCTCACACTTGTCACAGGGCTATTATCAGAAAGAACATGAGGGGTGGAGGGTGGGAAGGGATAGATGGGATTTCAAAATTGTTAAACAGATAAACAAGATTACACTGTATGGCACAGGGAAATATACACAAGATCTTACAGTAGCTCACAGAGAAAACAATGTGACAATGAATATACCTATGTTCATGTATAACTGAAAAATTGTGCTCTACACTGGAATTTGACACAACAATGTAAAAAGATTTTGAATCAATAAAAAATTGTAAAAAAAAAAAACAAGACATTGAAACAACCTAAATGTCCATCAACAGATGGCTGGATAAAGAAGTTGTGATATACTCATACAATGGAATACTACGCAGCCATAAAAAAGGATAAAATAATTCCATTTGTTGCCATATGGATGGACCTGGAGATTGTTACATTAAGTGAAGTAAGCCAGAAAGAGCAAGACAAATACCATATGACATCACTTATATGTGAAATAAAAATATCACACAAATGAACTTATTTACTAAACAGAATCAGACTCATCAGAATCACAGACAGAGAAAGCAAGCTTATGGGTACCAAAGTGGAAAGCAGATGAGGGAGGAACCAATTAGAAGTTTGGAATGAGCAGATACAAAATAATATATATAACAGATAAGCAACAGGGTGTTACGGTATGACACAGAGAACTATACTCACTACCCTGTAAATAAACCATAATGGGAAAGAATATGAAAAAGAATATGTATATATATATATGTAAAGCTGAATCACTTTGCTGTACACCAGAAACTTACACAATACTATAAATCAACTATAATTTAATTAAAATATTTTAAAAGAATAAAGATATTACACAATTAATTTTCACCTCGAAGGACTAGAAACAAAGAAAAAGCAAAGGTGAGGAAAGTAACAAAATAATAAAGATGAGACAAAAATAACTAAAATACAGACTAGTAATCCTGTATAAAAGATCAAGGATGGCAAAAATTGTGTCTTTTAAAGATAAAAATTGAAAAATCTCTGGTTGAATCGTGCAAAAAAATATAAGAAAGAGGATTCACATAAAAAAGCAGAGATTAAAGAAGAGATATTGCAACTGAAGTAACAGAAATTCAAATGATCAAAACAGACTACTATGAACAATTATATGCCAACATATTGGAAAATCCAGAAAAGAATGGATAAATTCCTACAAAAATACAACCTACCAAGACTGAATCATGAAGAATTGGAAAATACGGACAAATAATGAATAAAAAGATAGAGTCAGCAACCAAAACAACACAAAATAAAGCAAAAAAAGCCCACGAGCAGATGGCTTTATGGGTGAATTCTACAAGACATTTAAAGAAGAATTAATACCAATTCTCAAATTATTTGAAAAATGAAAGAAGGGAACACTTCCAAACTTATTTTGTGAGGCCAGCATTATCCTGATAGCAAAGCCAGATGAGGACAGTATAAGAAACAAAATTAGAATCAATATCTCAGATGAAGATACATACAAAAATCATCAAAAACATACAACAAAAAAATCTAACAGTACATTAAAAGAATCATATGGCATTATCAAGTGGGATTAATTCCTGGGATACCGGGATAGTTCAACACATAAAAATCAATGTTTATTGATTTGCTACATCACACTAACAGAATGAAGGATAAAATCGTGATAATCTCAACAGGTACAGAAAAGTCACTTAACAAACTTCAACTGCTTTTCATGGTAAAAACTATATTCTAAGTATAGAAGGAAAGCAATGCAACAAAATAAAGACCATAACAATGCAACAGCTAACCTCATACTCAAAAAAAGCTTGAAGGCTTTTCTCTAAAATCAGGAAAGCCATAAGAATTTCGACTCTCACTAATTCTACTCAACATTGTACAGGAAATCCCATGCAGAGAAATCAGTCATGAAAAATAAATGAAAGGCATTCAAATCAAAAAGGAAAAATAAAATTGTATCTTTTGGTAGATTACATAATCTTTTTATTGAAGTGTAGTGTATTTACAATATTATGTTAGTTTCAGGTGTACAGTAAAGTGACTTAGGTTTTGTCAGATTGTATGTATATATATATATATATGAGTGTGTGTATATATATGTATATATATGCCTGAAGACTCCTGCAAAAAAAGAGTAATAGCCAATGAAAACAGTACAGTTTCTGAATATAAAGTCAACGTACAAAATTTACTTGCATTTCTATATATTAACAATGAACTAACTAAAAATTAATTATCAAAACAATCTTATTTCCATTGGAACTATATATGCATGCATGTATGTATGTAGGTAGGTAGGTATGTATGTATGTACGTATGCCTCATCTTTGGGGTATGTGTGTATATATATCTCTCTCATGAATGAATTTGGTAAAGCTGTAGGATACAAAATTTATATACAGAAATTAGTTGCAGTTTTATACACTAATAATGAAGTATCAGAAAAAGAAATTAAGAAAACAATCCCATTTACCATTCCAACAAAAATAATAAAATATCTAGGTATAAGCTATATCCTAAAGAGTACTTGTCCTCCAAAAACTGTATGATGCTCAGGAAGGAAATTGAAAATGACATGAACAGCTGGAAAGTTATACCATGTTTTTGGACTGAAGAATCAATATTGTTAAAATGATGATACTACCTAATGCAATGCACAGATGCTATGCAATCCACATCAAAATACTAATGGCATGATTCACAGAACTTGAACAGATAATTCTAAAGTTTGTATGGAAACACAAAAGATTCCAAGTAGCCAAAACAAACTTGAGAAAGAACAAACCTGGAGAAATCATATTCCCTCCCTTTAGACTATACTACAAAGCTACAGTAATCAAAAAAGTATGGTACTGGTGCGAAACAGACACATATGTCCATGGAAGAGAATACAGAGTGTAGAAATAAACTCAGGGGTTTATGATCAATTAATCTATAACAAAGGAGGGAAGAATATAAAATGGAGAAAATACAGTCACTTCAATGAGTGGTGCTGGGAAAACTGTATAGCTACATACAACAGAATGAAATTAGAACACTGTCTAACACCATATACAAAAATAAAATCAAAATCAGTTAAAGATCTAAATGTAAGACTGTGTACTCTAAAACTCCTAGAAGAAAACTTAGGCAGAACACTCTTTGACATACATCACGGCAATATTTTTTTGGCTCTGGCTCCTAAAGTAAAGGAAATAAAAATAAAAATAAACAAATGGAACTTAATTAGTCAAAAGCTGTTGCATAGCAAAGGAAATCATTGACAAAATGAAAAAATGACCTACTGAATGGGAGAAAATATTTCCAAATGACATGATCGATAAGGGATTACTATCCAACATATATAGAGAGCTCATACAACTCAACATCAAAAAATGAACAACCTGATTTTAAAATGGGCAAACACATTGAATATACTCTTTTTTCCCCAAAGAGGACATGCAGATGGCCCATTTCTAATCATCAGGGAAATGCAAATCAAAACCACAAGGGGATATCACCTCACACTTGTCACAGGGCTATTATCAGAAAGAACATGAGGGGTGGAGGGTGGGAAGGGATAGATGGGATTTCAAAATTGTTAAACAGATAAACAAGATTACACTGTATGGCACAGGGAAATATACACAAGATCTTACAGTAGCTCACAGAGAAAACAATGTGACAATGAATATACCTATGTTCATGTATAACTGAAAAATTGTGCTCTACACTGGAATTTGACACAACAATGTAAAAAGATTTTGAATCAATAAAAAATTGTAAAAAAAAAAAACAAGACATTGAAACAACCTAAATGTCCATCAACAGATGGCTGGATAAAGAAGTTGTGATATACTCATACAATGGAATACTACGCAGCCATAAAAAAGGATAAAATAATTCCATTTGTTGCCATATGGATGGACCTGGAGATTGTTACATTAAGTGAAGTAAGCCAGAAAGAGCAAGACAAATACCATATGACATCACTTATATGTGAAATAAAAATATCACACAAATGAACTTATTTACTAAACAGAATCAGACTCATCAGAATCACAGACAGAGAAAGCAAGCTTATGGGTACCAAAGTGGAAAGCAGATGAGGGAGGAACCAATTAGAAGTTTGGAATGAGCAGATACAAAATAATATATATAACAGATAAGCAACAGGGTGTTACGGTATGACACAGAGAACTATACTCACTACCCTGTAAATAAACCATAATGGGAAAGAATATGAAAAAGAATATGTATATATATATATGTAAAGCTGAATCACTTTGCTGTACACCAGAAACTTACACAATACTATAAATCAACTATAATTTAATTAAAATATTTTAAAAGAATAAAGATATTACACAATTAATTTTCACCTCGAAGGACTAGAAACAAAGAAAAAGCAAAGGTGAGGAAAGTAACAAAATAATAAAGATGAGACAAAAATAACTAAAATACAGACTAGTAATCCTGTATAAAAGATCAAGGATGGCAAAAATTGTGTCTTTTAAAGATAAAAATTGAAAAATCTCTGGTTGAATCGTGCAAAAAAATATAAGAAAGAGGATTCACATAAAAAAGCAGAGATTAAAGAAGAGATATTGCAACTGAAGTAACAGAAATTCAAATGATCAAAACAGACTACTATGAACAATTATATGCCAACATATTGGAAAATCCAGAAAAGAATGGATAAATTCCTACAAAAATACAACCTACCAAGACTGAATCATGAAGAATTGGAAAATACGGACAAATAATGAATAAAAAGATAGAGTCAGCAACCAAAACAACACAAAATAAAGCAAAAAAAGCCCACGAGCAGATGGCTTTATGGGTGAATTCTACAAGACATTTAAAGAAGAATTAATACCAATTCTCAAATTATTTGAAAAATGAAAGAAGGGAACACTTCCAAACTTATTTTGTGAGGCCAGCATTATCCTGATAGCAAAGCCAGATGAGGACAGTATAAGAAACAAAATTAGAATCAATATCTCAGATGAAGATACATACAAAAATCATCAAAAACATACAACAAAAAAATCTAACAGTACATTAAAAGAATCATATGGCATTATCAAGTGGGATTAATTCCTGGGATACCGGGATAGTTCAACACATAAAAATCAATGTTTATTGATTTGCTACATCACACTAACAGAATGAAGGATAAAATCGTGATAATCTCAACAGGTACAGAAAAGTCACTTAACAAACTTCAACTGCTTTTCATGGTAAAAACTATATTCTAAGTATAGAAGGAAAGCAATGCAACAAAATAAAGACCATAACAATGCAACAGCTAACCTCATACTCAAAAAAAGCTTGAAGGCTTTTCTCTAAAATCAGGAAAGCCATAAGAATTTCGACTCTCACTAATTCTACTCAACATTGTACAGGAAATCCCATGCAGAGAAATCAGTCATGAAAAATAAATGAAAGGCATTCAAATCAAAAAGGAAAAATAAAATTGTATCTTTTGGTAGATTACATAATCTTTTTATTGAAGTGTAGTGTATTTACAATATTATGTTAGTTTCAGGTGTACAGTAAAGTGACTTAGGTTTTGTCAGATTGTATGTATATATATATATATATGAGTGTGTGTATATATATGTATATATATGCCTGAAGACTCCTGCAAAAAAAGAGTAATAGCCAATGAAAACAGTACAGTTTCTGAATATAAAGTCAACGTACAAAATTTACTTGCATTTCTATATATTAACAATGAACTAACTAAAAATTAATTATCAAAACAATCTTATTTCCATTGGAACTATATATGCATGCATGTATGTATGTAGGTAGGTAGGTATGTATGTATGTACGTATGCCTCATCTTTGGGGTATGTGTGTATATATATCTCTCTCATGAATGAATTTGGTAAAGCTGTAGGATACAAAATTTATATACAGAAATTAGTTGCAGTTTTATACACTAATAATGAAGTATCAGAAAAAGAAATTAAGAAAACAATCCCATTTACCATTCCAACAAAAATAATAAAATATGTAGGTATAAGCTATATCCTAAAGAGTACTTGTCCTCCAAAAACTGTATGATGCTCAGGAAGGAAATTGAAAATGACATGAACAGCTGGAAAGTTATACCATGTTTTTGGACTGAAGAATCAATATTGTTAAAATGATGATACTACCTAATGCAATGCACAGATGCTATGCAATCCACATCAAAATACTAATGGCATGATTCACAGAACTTGAACAGATAATTCTAAAGTTTGTATGGAAACACAAAAGATTCCAAGTAGCCAAAACAAACTTGAGAAAGAACAAACCTGGAGAAATCATATTCCCTCCCTTTAGACTATACTACAAAGCTACAGTAATCAAAAAAGTATGGTACTTGTGCGAAACAGACACATATGTCCATGGAAGAGAATACAGAGTGTAGAAATAAACTCAGGGGTTTATGATCAATTAATCTATAACAAAGGAGGGAAGAATATAAAATGGAGAAAATACAGTCACTTCAATGAGTGGTGCTGGGAAAACTGTATAGCTACATACAACAGAATGAAATTAGAACACTGTCTAACACCATATACAAAAATAAAATCAAAATCAGTTAAAGATCTAAATGTAAGACTGTGTACTCTAAAACTCCTAGAAGAAAACTTAGGCAGAACACTCTTTGACATACATCACGGCAATATTTTTTTGGCTCTGGCTCCTAAAGTAAAGGAAATAAAAATAAAAATAAACAAATGGAACTTAATTAGTCAAAAGCTGTTGCATAGCAAAGGAAATCATTGACAAAATGAAAAAATGACCTACTGAATGGGAGAAAATATTTCCAAATGACATGATCGATAAGGGATTACTATCCAACATATATAGAGAGCTCATACAACTCAACATCAAAAAATGAACAACCTGATTTTAAAATGGGCAAACACATTGAATATACTCTTTTTTCCCCAAAGAGGACATGCAGATGGCCCATTTCTAATCATCAGGGAAATGCAAATCAAAACCACAAGGGGATATCACCTCACACTTGTCAGAGGGCTATTATCACAAAGAACATGAGGGGTGGAGGGTGGGAAGGGATAGATGGGATTTCAAAATTGTTAAACAGATAAACAAGATTACACTGTATGGCACAGGGAAATATACACAAGATCTTACAGTAGCTCACAGAGAAAACAATGTGACAATGAATATACCTATGTTCATGTATAACTGAAAAATTGTGCTCTACACTGGAATTTGACACAACAATGTAAAAAGATTTTGAATCAATAAAAAATTGTAAAAAAAAAAAACAAGACATTGAAACAACCTAAATGTCCATCAACAGATGGCTGGATAAAGAAGTTGTGATATACTCATACAATGGAATACTACGCAGCCATAAAAAAGGATAAAATAATTCCATTTGTTGCCATATGGATGGACCTGGAGATTGTTACATTAAGTGAAGTAAGCCAGAAAGAGCAAGACAAATACCATATGACATCACTTATATGTGAAATAAAAATATCACACAAATGAACTTATTTACTAAACAGAATCAGACTCATCAGAATCACAGACAGAGAAAGCAAGCTTATGGGTACCAAAGTGGAAAGCAGATGAGGGAGGAACCAATTAGAAGTTTGGAATGAGCAGATACAAAATAATATATATAACAGATAAGCAACAGGGTGTTACGGTATGACACAGAGAACTATACTCACTACCCTGTAAATAAACCATAATGGGAAAGAATATGAAAAAGAATATGTATATATATATATGTAAAGCTGAATCACTTTGCTGTACACCAGAAACTTACACAATACTATAAATCAACTATAATTTAATTAAAATATTTTAAAAGAATAAAGATATTACACAATTAATTTTCACCTCGAAGAACTAGAAAAAAGAAAAAGCAAAGGTGAGGAAAGTAACAAAATAATAAAGATGAGACAAAAATAACTAAAATACAGACTAGTAATCCTGTATAAAAGATCAAGGATGGCAAAAATTGTGTCTTTTAAAGATAATAATTGAAAAATCTCTGGTTGAATCGTGCAAAAAAATATAAGAAAGAGGATTCACATAAAAAAGCAGAGATTAAAGAAGAGATATTGCAACTGAAGTAACAGAAATTCAAATGATCAAAACAGACTACTATGAACAATTATATGCCAACATATTGGAAAATCCAGAAAAGAATGGATAAATTCCTACAAAAATACAACCTACCAAGACTGAATCATGAAGAATTGGAAAATACGGACAAATAATGAATAAAAAGATAGAGTCAGCAACCAAAACAACACAAAATAAAGCAAAAAAAGCCCACGAGCAGATGGCTTTATGGGTGAATTCTACAAGACATTTAAAGAAGAATTAATACCAATTCTCAAATTATTTGAAAAATGAAAGAAGGGAACACTTCCAAACTTATTTTGTGAGGCCAGCATTATCCTGATAGCAAAGCCAGATGAGGACAGTATAAGAAACAAAATTAGAATCAATATCTCAGATGAAGATACATACAAAAATCATCAAAAACATACAACAAAAAAATCTAACAGTACATTAAAAGAATCATATGGCATTATCAAGTGGGATTAATTCCTGGGATACCGGGATAGTTCAACACATAAAAATCAATGTTTATTGATTTGCTACATCACACTAACAGAATGAAGGATAAAATCGTGATAATCTCAACAGGTACAGAAAAGTCACTTAACAAACTTCAACTGCTTTTCATGGTAAAAACTATATTCTAAGTATAGAAGGAAAGCAATGCAACAAAATAAAGACCATAACAATGCAACAGCTAACCTCATACTCAAAAAAAGCTTGAAGGCTTTTCTCTAAAATCAGGAAAGCCATAAGAATTTCGACTCTCACTAATTCTACTCAACATTGTACAGGAAATCCCATGCAGAGAAATCAGTCATGAAAAATAAATGAAAGGCATTCAAATCAAAAAGGAAAAATAAAATTGTATCTTTTGGTAGATTACATAATCTTTTTATTGAAGTGTAGTGTATTTACAATATTATGTTAGTTTCAGGTGTACAGTAAAGTGACTTAGGTTTTGTCAGATTGTATGTATATATATATATATATGAGTGTGTGTATATATATGTATATATATGCCTGAAGACTCCTGCAAAAAAAGAGTAATAGCCAATGAAAACAGTACAGTTTCTGAATATAAAGTCAACGTACAAAATTTACTTGCATTTCTATATATTAACAATGAACTAACTAAAAATTAATTATCAAAACAATCTTATTTCCATTGGAACTATATATGCATGCATGTATGTATGTAGGTAGGTAGGTATGTATGTATGTACGTATGCCTCATCTTTGGGGTATGTGTGTATATATATCTCTCTCATGAATGAATTTGGTAAAGCTGTAGGATACAAAATTTATATACAGAAATTAGTTGCAGTTTTATACACTAATAATGAAGTATCAGAAAAAGAAATTAAGAAAACAATCCCATTTACCATTCCAACAAAAATAATAAAATATGTAGGTATAAGCTATATCCTAAAGAGTACTTGTCCTCCAAAAACTGTATGATGCTCAGGAAGGAAATTGAAAATGACATGAACAGCTGGAAAGTTATACCATGTTTTTGGACTGAAGAATCAATATTGTTAAAATGATGATACTACCTAATGCAATGCACAGATGCTATGCAATCCACATCAAAATACTAATGGCATGATTCACAGAACTTGAACAGATAATTCTAAAGTTTGTATGGAAACACAAAAGATTCCAAGTAGCCAAAACAAACTTGAGAAAGAACAAACCTGGAGAAATCATATTCCCTCCCTTTAGACTATACTACAAAGCTACAGTAATCAAAAAAGTATGGTACTGGTGCGAAACAGACACATATGTCCATGGAAGAGAATACAGAGTGTAGAAATAAACTCAGGGGTTTATGATCAATTAATCTATAACAAAGGAGGGAAGAATATAAAATGGAGAAAATACAGTCACTTCAATGAGTGGTGCTGGGAAAACTGTATAGCTACATACAACAGAATGAAATTAGAACACTGTCTAACACCATATACAAAAATAAAATCAAAATCAGTTAAAGATCTAAATGTAAGACTGTGTACTCTAAAACTCCTAGAAGAAAACTTAGGCAGAACACTCTTTGACATACATCACGGCAATATTTTTTTGGCTCTGGCTCCTAAAGTAAAGGAAATAAAAATAAAAATAAACAAATGGAACTTAATTAGTCAAAAGCTGTTGCATAGCAAAGGAAATCATTGACAAAATGAAAAAATGACCTACTGAATGGGAGAAAATATTTCCAAATGACATGATCGATAAGGGATTACTATCCAACATATATAGAGAGCTCATACAACTCAACATCAAAAAATGAACAACCTGATTTTAAAATGGGCAAACACATTGAATATACTCTTTTTTCCCCAAAGAGGACATGCAGATGGCCCATTTCTAATCATCAGGGAAATGCAAATCAAAACCACAAGGGGATATCACCTCACACTTGTCACAGGGCTATTATCAGAAAGAACATGAGGGGTGGAGGGTGGGAAGGGATAGATGGGATTTCAAAATTGTTAAACAGATAAACAAGATTACACTGTATGGCACAGGGAAATATACACAAGATCTTACAGTAGCTCACAGAGAAAACAATGTGACAATGAATATACCTATGTTCATGTATAACTGAAAAATTGTGCTCTACACTGGAATTTGACACAACAATGTAAAAAGATTTTGAATCAATAAAAAATTGTAAAAAAAAAAAACAAGACATTGAAACAACCTAAATGTCCATCAACAGATGGCTGGATAAAGAAGTTGTGATATACTCATACAATGGAATACTACGCAGCCATAAAAAAGGATAAAATAATTCCATTTGTTGCCATATGGATGGACCTGGAGATTGTTACATTAAGTGAAGTAAGCCAGAAAGAGCAAGACAAATACCATATGACATCACTTATATGTGAAATAAAAATATCACACAAATGAACTTATTTACTAAACAGAATCAGACTCATCAGAATCACAGACAGAGAAAGCAAGCTTATGGGTACCAAAGTGGAAAGCAGATGAGGGAGGAACCAATTAGAAGTTTGGAATGAGCAGATACAAAATAATATATATAACAGATAAGCAACAGGGTGTTACGGTATGACACAGAGAACTATACTCACTACCCTGTAAATAAACCATAATGGGAAAGAATATGAAAAAGAATATGTATATATATATATGTAAAGCTGAATCACTTTGCTGTACACCAGAAACTTACACAATACTATAAATCAACTATAATTTAATTAAAATATTTTAAAAGAATAAAGATATTACACAATTAATTTTCACCTCGAAGGACTAGAAACAAAGAAAAAGCAAAGGTGAGGAAAGTAACAAAATAATAAAGATGAGACAAAAATAACTAAAATACAGACTAGTAATCCTGTATAAAAGATCAAGGATGGCAAAAATTGTGTCTTTTAAAGATAAAAATTGAAAAATCTCTGGTTGAATCGTGCAAAAAAATATAAGAAAGAGGATTCACATAAAAAAGCAGAGATTAAAGAAGAGATATTGCAACTGAAGTAACAGAAATTCAAATGATCAAAACAGACTACTATGAACAATTATATGCCAACATATTGGAAAATCCAGAAAAGAATGGATAAATTCCTACAAAAATACAACCTACCAAGACTGAATCATGAAGAATTGGAAAATACGGACAAATAATGAATAAAAAGATTGAGTCAGCAACCAAAACAACACAAAATAAAGCAAAAAAAGCCCACGAGCAGATGGCTTTATGGGTGAATTCTACAA
The DNA here is from genome assembly GCF_048564905.1 of Vicugna pacos. Lineage (NCBI taxonomy): Eukaryota > Metazoa > Chordata > Mammalia > Artiodactyla > Camelidae > Vicugna > Vicugna pacos. Next base: position 3,366,126 of record NC_132989.1, read on the forward strand.
GACATTTAAAGAAGAATTAATACCAATTCTCAAATTATTTGAAAAATGAAAGAAGGGAACACTTCCAAACTTATTTTGTGAGGCCAGCATTATCCTGATAGCAAAGCCAGATGAGGACAGTATAAGAAACAAAATTAGAATCAATATCTCAGATGAAGATACATACAAAAATCATCAAAAACATACAACAAAAAAATCTAACAGTACATTAAAAGAATCATATGGCATTATCAAGTGGGATTAATTCCTGGGATACCGGGATAGTTCAACACATAAAAATCAATGTTTATTGATTTGCTACATCACACTAACAGAATGAAGGATAAAATCGTGATAATCTCAACAGGTACAGAAAAGTCACTTAACAAACTTCAACTGCTTTTCATGGTAAAAAATATATTCTAAGTATAGAAGGAAAGCAATGCAACAAAATAAAGACCATAACAATGCAACAGCTAACCTCATACTCAAAAAAAGCTTGAAGGCTTTTCTCTAAAATCAGGAAAGCCATAAGAATTTCGACTCTCACTAATTCTACTCAACATTGTACAGGAAATCCCATGCAGAGAAATCAGTCATGAAAAATAAATGAAAGGCATTCAAATCAAAAAGGAAAAATAAAATTGTATCTTTTGGTAGATTACATAATCTTTTTATTGAAGTGTAGTGTATTTACAATATTATGTTAGTTTCAGGTGTACAGTAAAGTGACATAGGTTTTTTCAGATTGTATGTATATATATATATATGAGTGTGTGTATATATATGTATATATATGCCTGAAGACTCCTGCAAAAAAAGAGTAATAGCCAATGAAAACAGTACAGTTTCTGAATATAAAGTCAACGTACAAAATTTACTTGCATTTCTATATATTAACAATGAACTAACTAAAAATTAATTATCAAAACAATCTTATTTCCATTGGAACTATATATGCATGCATGTATGTATGTAGGTAGGTAGGTATGTATGTATGTACGTATGCCTCATCTTTGGGGTATGTGTGTATATATATCTCTCTCATGAATGAATTTGGTAAAGCTGTAGGATACAAAATTTATATACAGAAATTAGTTGCAGTTTTATACACTAATAATGAAGTATCAGAAAAAGAAATTAAGAAAACAATCCCATTTACCATTCCAACAAAAATAATAAAATATCTAGGTATAAGCTATATCCTAAAGAGTACTTGTCCTCCAAAAACTGTATGATGCTCAGGAAGGAAATTGAAAATGACATGAACAGCTGGAAAGTTATACCATGTTTTTGGACTGAAGAATCAATATTGTTAAAATGATGATACTACCTAATGCAATGCACAGATGCCATGCAATCCACATCAAAATACTAATGGCATGATTCACAGAACTTGAACAGATAATTCTAAAGTTTGTATGGAAACACAAAAGACTCCAAGTAGCCAAAACAAACTTGAGAAAGAACAAACCTGGAGAAATCATATTCCCTCCCTTTAGACTATACTACAAAGCTACAGTAATCAAAAAAGTATGGTACTGGTGCGAAACAGACACATATGTCCATGGAAGAGAATACAGAGTGTAGAAATAAACTCAGGGGTTTATGATCAATTAAACTATAACAAAGGAGGGAAGAATATAAAATGGAGAAAATACAGTCACTTCAATGAGTGGTGCTGGGAAAACTGTATAGCTACATACAACAGAATGAAATTAGAACACTCTCTAACACCATATACAAAAATAAAATCAAAATCAGTTAAAGATCTAAATGTAAGACTGTGTACTCTAAAACTCCTAGAAGAAAACATAGGCAGAACCCTCTTTGACATACATCACGGCAATATTTTTTTGGCTCTGGCTCCTAAAGTAAAGGAAATAAAAATAAAAATAAACAAATGGAACTTAATTAGTCAAAAGCTGTTGCATAGCAAAGGAAATCATTGACAAAATGAAAAAATGACCTACTGAATGGGAGAAAATATTTCCAAATGACATGATCGATAAGGGATTACTATCCAACATATATAGAGAGCTCACACAACTCAACATCAAAAAATGAACAACCTGATTTAAAAATGGGCAAACACATTGAATATACTCTTTTTTCCCCAAAGAGGACATGCAGATGGCCCATTTCTAATCATCAGGGAAATGCAAATCAAAACCACAAGGGGATATCACCTCACACTTGTCAGAGGGCTATTATCAGAAAGTACATGAGGGGTGGAGGGTGGGAAGGGATAGATGGGATTTCAAAATTGTTAAACAGATAAACAAGATTACACTGTATGGCACAGGGAAATATACACAAGATCTTACAGTAGCTCACAGAGAAAACAATGTGACAATGAATATACCTATGTTCATGTATAACTGAAAAATTGTGCTCTACACTGGAATTTGACACAACACTGTAAAAAGATTTTGAATCAATAAAAAAATGTAAAAAAAAAAACAAGACATTGAAACAAACTAAATGTCCATCAACAGATGGCTGGATAAAGAAGTTGTGATATACTCATACAATGGAATACTACGCAGCCATAAAAAAGAATAAAATAATTCCATTTGTTGCCATATGGATGGACCTGGAGATTGTTACATTAAGTGAAGTAAGCCAGAAAGAGCAAGACAAATACCATATGACATCACTTATATGTGAAATAAAAATATCACACAAATGAACTTATTTACTGAACAGAATCAGACTCATCAGACTCACAGACACAGAAAGCAAGCTTATGGGTACCAAAGTGGAAAGCAGATGAGGGAGGAACCAATTAGAAGTTTGGAATGAGCAGATACAAAATAATATATATATAACAGATAAGCAACAGGGTGTTACGGTATGACACAGAGAACTATACTCACTATCCTGTAAATAAACCATAATGGGAAAGAATATGAAAAAGAATATGTATATATATATATGTAAAGCTGAATCACTTTGCTGTACACCAGAAACTTACACAATACTATAAATCAACTATAATTTAATTAAAATATTTTAAAAGAATAAAGATATTACACAATTAATTTTCACCTCGAAGAACTAGAAACAAAGAAAAAGCAAAGGTGAGGAAAGTAACAAAATAATAAAGATGAGACAAAAATAACTAAAATACAGACTAGTAATCCTGTATAAAAGATCAAGGATGGCAAAAATTGTGTCTTTTAAAGATAAAAATTGAAAAATCTCTGGTTGAATCGTGCAAAAAAATATAAGAAAGAGGATTCACATAAAAAAGCAGAGATTAAAGAAGAGATATTGCAACTGAAGTAACAGAAATTCAAATGATCAAAACAGACTACTATGAACAATTATATGCCAACATATTGGAAAATCCAGAAAAGAATGGATAAATTCCTACAAAAATACGACCTACCAAGACTGAATCATGAAGAATTGGAAAATACGGACAAATAATGAATAAAAAGATTGAGTCAGCAACCAAAACAACACAAAATAAAGCAAAAAAAGCCCACGAGCAGATGGCTTTATGGGTGAATTCTACAAGACATTTAAAGAAGAATTAATACCAATTCTCAAATTATTTGAAAAATGAAAGAAGGGAACACTTCCAAACTTATTTTGTGAGGCCAGCATTATCCTGATAGCAAAGCCAGATGAGGACAGTATAAGAAACAAAATTAGAATCAATATCTCAGATGAAGATACATACAAAAATCATCAAAAACATACAACAAAAAAATCTAACAGTACATTAAAAGAATCATATGGCATTATCAAGTGGGATTAATTCCTGGGATACCGGGATAGTTCAACACATAAAAATCAATGTTTATTGATTTGCTACATCACACTAACAGAATGAAGGATAAAATCGTGATAATCTCAACAGGTACAGAAAAGTCACTTAACAAACTTCAACTGCTTTTCATGGTAAAAAATATATTCTAAGTATAGAAGGAAAGCAATGCAACAAAATAAAGACCATAACAATGCAACAGCTAACCTCATACTCAAAAAAAGCTTGAAGGCTTTTCTCTAAAATCAGGAAAGCCATAAGAATTTCGACTCTCACTAATTCTACTCAACATTGTACAGGAAATCCCATGCAGAGAAATCAGTCATGAAAAATAAATGAAAGGAATTCAAATCAAAAAGGAAAAATAAAATTGTATCTTTTGGTAGATTACATAATCTTTTTATTGAAGTGTAGTGTATTTACAATATTATGTTAGTTTCAGTTGTACAGTAAAGTGACTTAGGTTTTTTCAGATTGTATGTATATATATATATATGAGTGTGTGTATATATATGTATATATATGCCTGAAGACTCCTGCAAAAAAAGAGTAATAGCCAATGAAAACAGTACAGTTTCTGAATATAAAGTCAACGTACAAAACTTACTTGCATTTCTATATATTAACAATGAACTAACTAAAAATAAATTATCAAAACAATCTTATTTCCATTGGAACTATATATGCATGCATGTATGTATGTAGGTAGGTAGGTATGTATGTATGTACGTATGCCTCATCTTTGGGGTATGTGTGTATATATATCTCTCTCATGAATGAATTTGGTAAAGCTGTAGGATACAAAATTTATATACAGAAATTAGTTGCAGTTTTATACACTAATAATGAAGTATCAGAAAAAGAAATTAAGAAAACAATCCCATTTACCATTCCAACAAAAATAATAACATATCTAGGTATAAGCTATATCCTAAAGAGTACTTGTCCTCCAAAAACTGTATGATGCTCAGGAAGGAAATTGAAAATGACATGAACAGCTGGAAAGTTATACCATGTTTTTGGACTGAAGAATCAATATTGTTAAAATGATGATACTACCTCATGCAATGCACAGATGCTATGCAATCCACATCAAAATACTAATGGCATGATTCACAGAACTTGAACAGATAATTCTAAAGTTTGTATGGAAACACAAAAGACTCCAAGTAGCCAAAACAAACTTGAGAAAGAACAAACCTGGAGAAATCATATTCCCTCCCTTTAGACTATACTACAAAGCTACAGTAATCAAAAAAGTATGGTACTGGTGCGAAACAGACACATATGTCCATGGAAGAGAATACAGAGTGTAGAAATAAACTCAGGGGTTTATGATCAATTAATCTATAACAAAGGAGGGAAGAATATAAAATGGAGAAAATACAGTCACTTCAATGAGTGGTGCTGGGAAAACTGTATAGCTACATACAACAGAATGAAATTAGAACACTCTCTAACACCATATACAAAAATAAAATCAAAATCAGTTAAAGATCTAAATGTAAGACTGTGTACTCTAAAACTCCTAGAAGAAAACTTAGGCAGAACACTCTTTGACATACATCACGGCAATATTTTTTTGGCTCTGGCTCCTAAAGTAAAGGAAATAAAAATAAAAATAAACAAATGGAACTTAATTAGTCAAAAGCTGTTGCATAGCAAAGGAAATCATTGACAAAATGAAAAAATGACCTACTGAATGGGAGAAAATATTTCCAAATGACATGATCGATAAGGGATTACTATCCAACATATATAGAGAGCTCACACAACTCAACATCAAAAAATGAACAACCTGATTTAAAAATGGGCAAACACATTGAATATACTCTTTTTTCCCCAAAGAGGACATGCAGATGGCCCATTTCTAATCATCAGGGAAATGCAAATCAAAACCACAAGGGGATATCACCTCACACTTGTCAGAGGGCTATTATCAGAAAGAACATGAGGGGTGGAGGGTGGGAAGGGATAGATGGGATTTCAAAATTGTTAAACAGATAAACAAGATTACACTGTATGGCACAGGGAAATATACACAAGATCTTACAGTAGCTCACAGAGAAAACAATGTGACAATGAATATACCTATGTTCATGTATAACTGAAAAATTGTGCTCTACACTGGAATTTGACACAACACTGTAAAAAGATTTTGAATCAATAAAAAAATGTAAAAAAAAAACAAGACATTGAAACAACCTAAATGTCCATCAACAGATGGCTGGATAAAGAAGTTGTGATATACTCATACAATGGAATACTACGCAGCCATAAAAAAGGATAAAATAATTCCATTTGTTGCCATATGGATGGACCTGGAGATTGTTACATTAAGTGAAGTAAGCCAGAAAGAGCAAGACAAATACCATATGACATCACTTATATGTGAAATAAAAATATCACACAAATGAACTTATTTACTGAACAGAATCAGACTCATCAGACTCACAGACACAGAAAGCAAGCTTATGGGTACCAAAGTGGAAAGCAGATGAGGGAGGAACCAATTAGAAGTTTGGAATGAGCAGATACAAAATAATATATATAACAGATAAGCAACAGGGTGTTACGGTATGACACAGAGAACTATACTCACTATCCTGTAAATAAACCATAATGGGAAAGAATATGAAAAAGAATATGTATATATATATATGTAAAGCTGAATCACTTTGCTGTACACCAGAAACTTACACAATACTATAAATCAACTATAATTTTATTAAAATATTTTAAAAGAATAAAGATATTACACAATTAATTTTCACCTCGAAGAACTAGAAACAAAGAAAAAGCAAAGGTGAGGAAAGTAACAAAATAATAAAGATGAGACAAAAATAACTAAAATACAGACTAGTAATCCTGTATAAAAGATCAAGGATGGCAAAAATTGTGTCTTTTAAAGATAAAAATTGAAAAATCTCTGGTTGAATCGTGCAAAAAAATATAAGAAAGAGGATTCACATAAAAAAGCAGAGATTAAAGAAGAGATATTGCAACTGAAGTAACAGAAATTCAAATGATCAAAACAGACTACTATGAACAATTATATGCCAACATATTGGAAAATCCAGAAAAGAATGGATAAATTCCTACAAAAATACAACCTACCAAGACTGAATCATGAAGAATTGGAAAATACGGACAAATAATGAATAAAAAGATTGAGTCAGCAACCAAAACAACACAAAATAAAGCAAAAAAAGCCCACGAGCAGATGGCTTTATGGGTGAATTCTACAAGACATTTAAAGAAGAATTAATACCAATTCTCAAATTATTTGAAAAATGAAAGAAGGGAACACTTCCAAACTTATTTTGTGAGGCCAGCATTATCCTGATAGCAAAGCCAGATGAGGACAGTATAAGAAACAAAATTAGAATCAATATCTCAGATGAAGATACATACAAAAATCATCAAAAACATACAACAAAAAAATCTAACAGTACATTAAAAGAATCATATGGCATTATCAAGTGGGATTAATTCCTGGGATACCGGGATAGTTCAACACATAAAAATCAATGTTTATTGATTTGCTACATCACACTAACAGAATGAAGGATAAAATCGTGATAATCTCAACAGGTACAGAAAAGTCACTTAACAAACTTCAACTGCTTTTCATGGTAAAAAATATATTCTAAGTATAGAAGGAAAGCAATGCAACAAAATAAAGACCATAACAATGCAACAGCTAACCTCATACTCAAAAAAAGCTTGAAGGCTTTTCTCTAAAATCAGGAAAGCCATAAGAATTTCGACTCTCACTAATTCTACTCAACATTGTACAGGAAATCCCATGCAGAGAAATCAGTCATGAAAAATAAATGAAAGGCATTCAAATCAAAAAGGAAAAATAAAATTGTATCTTTTGGTAGATTACATAATCTTTTTATTGAAGTGTAGTGTATTTACAATATTATGTTAGTTTCAGGTGTACAGTAAAGTGACTTAGGTTTTTTCAGATTGTATGTATATATATATATATGAGTGTGTGTATATATATGTATATATATGCCTGAAGACTCCTGCAAAAAAAGAGTAATAGCCAATGAAAACAGTACAGTTTCTGAATATAAAGTCAACGTACAAAACTTACTTGCATTTCTATATATTAACAATGAACTAACTAAAAATAAATTATCAAAACAATCTTATTTCCATTGGAACTATATATGCATGCATGTATGTATGTAGGTAGGTAGGTATGTATGTATGTACGTATGCCTCATCTTTGGGGTATGTGTGTATATATATCTCTCTCATGAATGAATTTGGTAAAGCTGTAGGATACAAAATTTATATACAGAAATTAGTTGCAGTTTTATACACTAATAATGAAGTATCAGAAAAAGAAATTAAGAAAACAATCCCATTTACCATTCCAACAAAAATAATAAAATATCTAGGTATAAGCTATATCCTAAAGAGTACTTGTCCTCCAAAAACTGTATGATGCTCAGGAAGGAAATTGAAAATGACATGAACAGCTGGAAAGTTATACCATGTTTTTGGACTGAAGAATCAATATTGTTAAAATGATGATACTACCTCATGCAATGCACAGATGCTATGCAATCCACATCAAAATACTAATGGCATGATTCACAGAACTTGAACAGATAATTCTAAAGTTTGTATGGAAACACAAAAGACTCCAAGTAGCCAAAACAAACTTGAGAAAGAACAAACCTGGAGAAATCATATTCCCTCCCTTTAGACTATACTACAAAGCTACAGTAATCAAAAAAGTATGGTACTGGTGCGAAACAGACACATATGTCCATGGAAGAGAATACAGAGTGTAGAAATAAACTCAGGGGTTTATGATCAATTAATCTATAACAAAGGAGGGAAGAATATAAAATGGAGAAAATACAGTCACTTCAATGAGTGGTGCTGGGAAAACTGTATAGCTACATACAACAGAATGAAATTAGAACACTCTCTAACACCATATACAAAAATAAAATCAAAATCAGTTAAAGATCTAAATGTAAGACTGTGTACTCTAAAACTCCTAGAAGAAAACTTAGGCAGAACACTCTTTGACATACATCACGGCCATATTTTTTTGGCTCTGGCTCCTAAAGTAAAGGAAATAAAAATAAAAATAAACAAATGGAACTTAATTAGTCAAAAGCTGTTGCATAGCAAAGGAAATCATTGACAAAATGAAAAAATGACCTACTGAATGGGAGAAAATATTTCCAAATGACATGATCAATAAGGGATTACTATCCAACATATATAGAGAGCTCACACAACTCAACATCAAAAAATGAACAACCTGATTTAAAAATGGGCAAACACATTGAATATACTCTTTTTTCCCCAAAGAGGACATGCAGATGGCCCATTTCTAATCATCAGGGAAATGCAAATCAAAACCACAAGGGGATATCACCTCACACTTGTCAGAGGGCTATTATCAGAAAGAACATGAGGGGTGGAGGGTGGGAAGGGATAGATGGGATTTCAAAATTGTTAAACAGATAAACAAGATTACACTGTATGGCACAGGGAAATATACACAAGATCTTACAGTAGCTCACAGAGAAAACAATGTGACAATGAATATACCTATGTTCATGTATAACTGAAAAATTGTGCTCTACACTGGAATTTGACACAACACTGTAAAAAGATTTTGAATCAATAAAAAAATGTAAAAAAAAAACAAGACATTGAAACAACCTAAATGTCCATCAACAGATGGCTGGATAAAGAAGTTGTGATATACTCATAAAATGGAATACTACGCAGCCATAAAAAAGGATAAAATAATTCCATTTGTTGCCATATGGATGGACCTGGAGATTGTTACATTAAGTGAAGTAAGCCAGAAAGAGCAAGACAAATACCATATGACATCACTTATATGTGAAATAAAATATCACACAAATGAACTTATTTACTGAACAGAATCAGACTCATCAGACTCACAGACACAGAAAGCAAGCTTATGGGTACCAAAGTGGAAAGCAGATGAGGGAGGAACCAATTAGAAGTTTGGAATGAGCAGATACAAAATAATATATATAACAGATAAGCAACAGGGTGTTACGGTATGACACAGAGAACTATACTCACTATCCTGTAAATAAACCATAATGGGAAAGAATATGAAAAAGAATATGTATATATATATATGTAAAGCTGAATCACTTTGCTGTACACCAGAAACTTACACAATACTATAAATCAACTATAATTTAATTAAAATATTTTAAAAGAATAAAGATATTACACAATTAATTTTCACCTCGAAGAACTAGAAACAAAGAAAAAGCAAAGGTGAGGAAAGTAACAAAATAATAAAGATGAGACAAAAATAACTAAAATACAGACTAGTAATCCTGTATAAAAGATCAAGGATGGCAAAAATTGTGTCTTTTAAAGATAAAAATTGAAAAATCTCTGGTTGAATCGTGCAAAAAAATATAAGAAAGAGGATTCACATAAAAAAGCAGAGATTAAAGAAGAGATATTGCAACTGAAGTAACAGAAATTCAAATGATCAAAACAGACTACTATGAACAATTATATGCCAACATATTGGAAAATCCAGAAAAGAATGGATAAATTCCTACAAAAATACAACCTACCAAGACTGAATCATGAAGAATTGGAAAATACGGACAAATAATGAATAAAAAGATTGAGTCAGCAACCAAAACAACACAAAATAAAGCAAAAAAAGCCCACGAGCAGATGGCTTTATGGGTGAATTCTACAAGACATTTAAAGAAGAATTAATACCAATTCTCAAATTATTTGAAAAATGAAAGAAGGGAACACTTCCAAACTTATTTTGTGAGGCCAGCATTATCCTGATAGCAAAGCCAGATGAGGACAGTATAAGAAACAAAATTAGAATCAATATCTCAGATGAAGATACATACAAAAATCATCAAAAACATACAACAAAAAAATCTAACAGTACATTAAAAGAATCATATGGCATTATCAAGTGGGATTAATTCCTGGGATACCGGGATAGTTCAACACATAAAAATCAATGTTTATTGATTTGCTACATCACACTAACAGAATGAAGGATAAAATCGTGATAATCTCAACAGGTACAGAAAAGTCACTTAACAAACTTCAACTGCTTTTCATGGTAAAAAATATATTCTAAGTATAGAAGGAAAGCAATGCAACAAAATAAAGACCATAACAATGCAACAGCTAACCTCATACTCAAAAAAAGCTTGAAGGATTTTCTCTAAAATCAGGAAAGCCATAAGAATTTCGACTCTCACTAATTCTACTCAACATTGTACAGGAAGTCCCATGCAGAGAAATCAGTCATGAAAAATAAATGAAAGGCATTCAAATCAAAAAGGAAAAATAAAATTGTATCTTTTGGTAGATTACATAATCTTTTTATTGAAGTGTAGTGTATTTACAATATTATGTTAGTTTCAGGTGTACAGTAAAGTGACTTAGGTTTTTTCAGATTGTATGTATATATATATATATGAGTGTGTGTATATATACGTATATATATGCCTGAAGACTCCTGCAAAAAAAGAGTAATAGCCAATGAAAACAGTACAGTTTCTGAATATAAAGTCAACGTACAAAATTTACTTGCATTTCTATATATTAACAATGAAGTATCTAAAAATAAATTATCAAAACAATCTTATTTCCATTGGAACTATATATGCATGCATGTATGTATGTATGTAGGTAGGTAGGTATGTATGTATGTACGTATGCCTCATCTTTGGGGTATGTGTGTATATATATCTCTCTCATGAATGAATTTGGTAAAGCTGTAGGATACAAAATTTATATACAGAAATTAGTTGCAGTTTTATACACTAATAATGAAGTATCAGAAGAAGGAATTAAGAAAACAATCCCATTTACCATTCCAACAAAAATAATAAAATATCTAGGTATAAGCTATATCCCAAAGAGTACTTGTCCTCCAAAAACTGTATGATGCTCAGGAAGGAAATTGAAAATGACATGAACAGCTGGAAAGTTATACCATGTTTTTGGACTGAAGAATCAATATTGTTAAAATGATGATACTACCTCATGCAATGCACAGATGCTATGCAATCCACATCAAAATACTAATGGCATGATTCACAGAACTTGAACAGATAATTCTAAAGTTTGTATGGAAACACAAAAGACTCCAAGTAGCCAAAACAAACTTGAGAAAGAACAAACCTGGAGAAATCATATTCCCTCCCTTTAGACTATACTACAAAGCTACAGTAATCAAAAAAGTATGGTACTGGTGCAAAACAGACACATATGTCCATGGAAGAGAATACAGAGTGTAGAAATAAACTCAGGGGTTTATGATCAATTAATCTATAACAAAGGAGGGAAGAATATAAAATGGAGAAAATACAGTCACTTCAATGAGTGGTGCTGGGAAAACTGTATAGCTACATACAACAGAATGAAATTAGAACACTCTCTAACACCATATACAAAAATAAAATCAAAATCAGTTAAAGATCTAAATGTAAGACTGTGTACTCTAAAACTCCTAGAAGAAAACATAGGCAGAACACTCTTTGACATACATCACGGCAATATTTTTTTGGCTCTGGCTCCTAAAGTAAAGGAAATAAAAATAAAAATAAACAAATGGAACTTAATTAGTCAAAAGCTGTTGCATAGCAAAGGAAATCATTGACAAAATGAAAAAATGACCTACTGAATGGGAGAAAATATTTCCAAATGACATGATCGATAAGGGATTACTATCCAACATATATAGAGAGCTCATACAACTCAACATCAAAAAATGAACAACCTGATTTTAAAATGGGCAAACACATTGAATATACTCTTTTTTCCCCAAAGAGGACATGCAGATGGCCCATTTCTAATCATCAGGGAAATGCAAATCAAAACCACAAGGGGATATCACCTCACACTTGTCAGAGGGCTATTATCAGAAAGAACATGAGGGGTGGAGGGTGGGAAGGGATAGATGGGATTTCAAAATTGTTAAACAGATAAACAAGATTACACTGTATGGCACAGGGAAATATACACAAGATCTTACAGTAGCTCACAGAGAAAACAATGTGACAATGAATATACCTATGTTCATGTATAACTGAAAAATTGTGCTCTACACTGGAATTTGACACAACACTGTAAAATGATTTTGAATCAATAAAAAAATGTAAAAAAAAAAGACATTGAAACAACCTAAATGTCCATCAACAGATGGCTGGATAAAGAAGTTGTGATATACTCATACAATGGAATACTACGCAGCCATAAGAAAGAATAAAATAATTCCATTTGTTGCAATATGGATGGACCTGGAGATTGTTACATTAAGTGAAGTAAGCCAGAAAGAGCAAGACAAATACCATATGACATCACTTATATGTGAAATAAAAATATCACACAAATGAACTTATTTACTAAACAGAATCAGACTCATCAGACTCACAGACACAGAAAGCAAGCTTATGGGTACCAAAGTGGAAACCAGATGAGGGAGGAACCAATTAGAAGTTTGGAATTAGCAGATACAAAACACTATATATAACAGATAAGCAACAGGGTGTTACGGTATGACACAGAGAACTATACTCACTATCCTGTAAATAAACCATAATGGGAAAGAATATGAAAAAGAATATGTATATATATATATGTAAAGCTGAATCACTTTGCTGTACACCAGAAACTTACACAATACTATAAATCAACTATAATTTAATTAAAATATTTTAAAAGAATAAAGATATTACACAATTAATTTTCACCTCGAAGAACTAGAAACAAAGAAAAAGCAAAGGTGAGGAAAGTAACAAAATAATAAAGATGAGACAAAAATAACTAAAATACAGACTAGTAATCCTGTATAAAAGATCAAGGATGGCAAAAATTGTGTCTTTTAAAGATAAAAATTGAAAAATCTCTGGTTGAATCGTGCAAAAAAATATAAGAAAGAGGATTCACATAAAAAAGCAGAGATTAAAGAAGAGATATTGCAACTGAAGTAACAGAAATTCAAATGATCAAAACAGACTACTATGAACAATTATATGCCAACATATTGGAAAATCCAGAAAAGAATGGATAAATTCCTACAAAAATACAACCTACCAAGACTGAATCATGAAGAATTGGAAAATACGGACAAATAATGAATAAAAAGATTGAGTCAGCAACCAAAACAACACAAAATAAAGCAAAAAAAGCCCACGAGCAGATGGCTTTATGGGTGAATTCTACAAGACATTTAAAGAAGAATTAATACCAATTCTCAAATTATTTGAAAAATGAAAGAAGGGAACACTTCCAAACTTATTTTGTGAGGCCAGCATTATCCTGATAGCAAAGCCAGATGAGGACAGTATAAGAAACAAAATTAGAATCAATATCTCAGATGAAGATACATACAAAAATCATCAAAAACATACAACAAAAAAATCTAACAGTACATTAAAAGAATCATATGGCATTATCAAGTGGGATTAATTCCTGGGATACCGGGATAGTTCAACACATAAAAATCAATGTTTATTGATTTGCTACATCACACTAACAGAATGAAGGATAAAATCGTGATAATCTCAACAGGTACAGAAAAGTCACTTAACAAACTTCAACTGCTTTTCATGGTAAAAAATATATTCTAAGTATAGAAGGAAAGCAATGCAACAAAATAAAGACCATAACAATGCAACAGCTAACCTCATACTCAAAAAAAGCTTGAAGGCTTTTCTCTAAAATCAGGAAAGCCATAAGAATTTCGACTCTCACTAATTCTACTCAACATTGTACAGGAAATCCCATGCAGAGAAATCAGTCATGAAAAATAAATGAAAGGCATTCAAATCAAAAAGGAAAAATAAAATTGTATCTTTTGGTAGATTACATAATCTTTTTCTTGAAGTGTAGTGTATTTACAATATTATGTTAGTTTCAGGTGTACAGTAAAGTGACTTAGGTTTTGTCAGATTGTATGTATATATATATATATATGAGTGTGTGTATATATACGTATATATATGCATGAAGACTCCTGCAAAAAAAGAGTAATAGCCAATGAAAACAGTACAGTTTCTGAATATAAAGTCAACGTACAAAATTTACTTGCATTTCTATATATTAACAATGAACTATCTAAAAATAAATTATCAAAACAATCTTATTTCCATTGGAACTATATATGCATGCATGTATGTATGTATGTAGGTAGGTATGTATGTATGTACGTATGCCTCATCTTTGGGGTATGTGTGTATATATATCTCTCTCATGAATGAACTTGGTAAAGCTGTAGGATACAAAATTTATATACAGAAATTAGTTGCAGTTTTATACACTAATAATGAAGTATCAGAAAAAGAATTTAAGAAAACAATCCCATTTACCATTCCAACAAAAATAATAAAATATCTAGGTATAAGCTATATCCTAAAGAGTACTTGTCCTCCAAAAACTGTATGATGCTCAGGAAGGAAATTGAAAATGACATGAACAGCTGGAAAGTTATACCATGTTTTTGGACTGAAGAATCAATATTGTTAAAATGATGATACTACCTCATGCAATGCACAGATGCTATGCAATCCACATCAAAATACTAATGGCATGATTCACAGAACTTGAACAGATAATTCTAAAGTTTGTATGGAAACACAAAAGACTCCAAGTAGCCAAAACAAACTTGAGAAAGAACAAACCTGGAGAAATCATATTCCCTCCCTTTAGACTATACTACAAAGCTACAGTAATCAAAAAAGTATGGTACTGGTGCGAAACAGACACATATGTCCATGGAAGAGAATACAGAGTGTAGAAATAAACTCAGGGGTTTATGATCAATTAATCTATAACAAAGGAGGGAAGAATATAAAATGGAGAAAATACAGTCACTTCAATGAGTGGTGCTGGGAAAACTGTATAGCTACATACAACAGAATGAAATTAGAACACTCTCTAACACCATATACAAAAATAAAATCAAAATCAGTTAAAGATCTAAATGTAAGACTGTGTACTCTAAAACTCCTAGAAGAAAACATAGGCAGAACACTCTTTGACATACATCACGGCAATATTTTTTTGGCTCTGGCTCCTAAAGTAAAGGAAATAAAAATAAAAATAAACAAATGGAACTTAATTAGTCAAAAGCTGTTGCATAGCAAAGGAAATCATTGACAAAATGAAAAAATGACCTACTGAATGGGAGAAAATATTTCCAAATGACATGATCGATAAGGGATTACTATCCAACATATATAGAGAGCTCATACAACTCAACATCAAAAAATGAACAACCTGATTTAAAAATGGGCAAACACATTGAATATACTCTTTTTTCCCCAAAGAGGACATGCAGATGGCCCATTTCTAATCATCAGGGAAATGCAAATCAAAACCACAAGGGGATATCACCTCACACTTGTCAGAGGGCTATTATCACAAAGAACATGAGGGGTGGAGGGTGGGAAGGGATAGATGGGATTTCAAAATTGTTAAACAGATAAACAAGATTACACTGTATGGCACAGGGAAATATACACAAGATCTTACAGTAGCTCACAGAGAAAACAATGTCACAATGAATATACCTATGTTCATGTATAACTGAAAAATTGTGCTCTACACTGGAATTTGACACAACACTGTAAAATGATTTTGAATCAATGAAAAAAATGTAAAAAAAAAAGACATTGAAACAACCTAAATGTCCATCAACAGATGGCTGGATTAAGAAGTTGTGATATACTCATACAATGGAATACTACGCAGCCATAAAAAAGGATAAAATAATTCCATTTGTTGCAATATGGATGGACCTGGAGATTGTTATATTAAGTGAAGTAAGCCAGAAAGAGCAAGACAAATACCATATGACATCACTTATATGTGAAATAAAAATATCACACAAATGAACTTATTTACTAAACAGAATCAGACTCATCAGACTCACAGACACAGAAAGCAAGCTTATGGGTACCAAAGTGGAAAGCAGATGAGGGAGGAACCAATTAGAAGTTTGGAATGAGCAGATACAAAATAATATATATAACAGATAAGCAACAGGGTGTTACGGTATGACACAGAGAACTATACTCACTATCCTGTAAATAAACCATAATGGGAAAGAATATGAAAAAGAATATGTATATATATATATATGTAAAACTGAATCACTTTGCTGTACACCAGAAACTTACACAATACTATAAATCAACTATAATTTAATTAAAATATTTTAAAAGAATAAAGATATTACACAATTAATTTTCACCTCGAAGATCTAGAGAAAAAGAAAAAGCAAAGGTGAGGAAAGTAACAAAATAATAAAGATGAGACAAAAATAACTAAAATACAGACTAGTAATCCTGTATAAAAGATCAAGGATGGCAAAAACTGTGTCTTTTAAAGATAAAAATTGAAAAATCTCTGGTTGAATCATGCAAAAGAATATAAGAAAGAGGATTCACATAAAAAAGCAGAGATTAAAGAAGAGATATTGCAACTGAAGTAACAGAAATTCAAATGATCAAAACAGACTACTATGAACAATTATATGCCAACATATTGGAAAATCCAGAAAAGAATGGATAAATTCCTACAAAAATACAACCTACCAAGACTGAATCATGAAGAATTGGAAAATACGGACAAATAATGAATAAAAAGATTGAGTCAGCAACCAAAACAACACAAAATAAAGCAAAAAAAGCCCACGAGCAGATGGCTTTATGGGTGAATTCTACAAGACATTTAAAGAAGAATTAATACCAATTCTCAAATTATTTGAAAAATGAAAGAAGGGAACACTTCCAAACTTATTTTGTGAGGCCAGCATTATCCTGATAGCAAAGCCAGATGAGGACAGTATAAGAAACAAAATTAGAATCAATATCTCAGATGAAGATACATACAAAAATCATCAAAAACATACAACAAAAAAATCTAACAGTACATTAAAAGAATCATATGGCATTATCAAGTGGGATTAATTCCTGGGATACCGGGATAGTTCAACACATAAAAATCAATGTTTATTGATTTGCTACATCACACTAACAGAATGAAGGATAAAATCGTGATAATCTCAACAGGTACAGAAAAGTCACTTAACAAACTTCAACTGCTTTTCATGGTAAAAAATATATTCTAAGTATAGAAGGAAAGCAATGCAACAAAATAAAGACCATAACAATGCAACAGCTAACCTCATACTCAAAAAAAGCTTGAAGGCTTTTCTCTAAAATCAGGAAAGCCATAAGAATTTCGACTCTCACTAATTCTACTCAACATTGTACAGGAAATCCCATGCAGAGAAATCAGTCATGAAAAATAAATGAAAGGCATTCAAATCAAAAAGGAAAAATAAAATTGTATCTTTTGGTAGATTACATAATCTTTTTCTTGAAGTGTAGTGTATTTACAATATTATGTTAGTTTCAGGTGTACAGTAAAGTGACTTAGGTTTTGTCAGATTGTATGTATATATATATATATATGAGTGTGTGTATATATACGTATATATATGCATGAAGACTCCTGCAAAAAAAGAGTAATAGCCAATGAAAACAGTACAGTTTCTGAATATAAAGTCAACGTACAAAATTTACTTGCATTTCTATATATTAACAATGAACTATCTAAAAATAAATTATCAAAACAATCTTATTTCCATTGGAACTATATATGCATGCATGTATGTATGTATGTAGGTAGGTATGTATGTATGTACGTATGCCTCATCTTTGGGGTATGTGTGTATATATATCTCTCTCATGAATGAACTTGGTAAAGCTGTAGGATACAAAATTTATATACAGAAATTAGTTGCAGTTTTATACACTAATAATGAAGTATCAGAAAAAGAATTTAAGAAAACAATCCCATTTACCATTCCAACAAAAATAATAAAATATCTAGGTATAAGCTATATCCTAAAGAGTACTTGTCCTCCAAAAACTGTATGATGCTCAGGAAGGAAATTGAAAATGACATGAACAGCTGGAAAGTTATACCATGTTTTTGGACTGAAGAATCAATATTGTTAAAATGATGATACTACCTCATGCAATGCACAGATGCTATGCAATCCACATCAAAATACTAATGGCATGATTCACAGAACTTGAACAGATAATTCTAAAGTTTGTATGGAAACACAAAAGACTCCAAGTAGCCAAAACAAACTTGAGAAAGAACAAACCTGGAGAAATCATATTCCCTCCCTTTAGACTATACTACAAAGCTACAGTAATCAAAAAAGTATGGTACTGGTGCGAAACAGACACATATGTCCATGGAAGAGAATACAGAGTGTAGAAATAAACTCAGGGGTTTATGATCAATTAATCTATAACAAAGGAGGGAAGAATATAAAATGGAGAAAATACAGTCACTTCAATGAGTGGTGCTGGGAAAACTGTATAGCTACATACAACAGAATGAAATTAGAACACTCTCTAACACCATATACAAAAATAAAATCAAAATCAGTTAAAGATCTAAATGTAAGACTGTGTACTCTAAAACTCCTAGAAGAAAACATAGGCAGAACACTCTTTGACATACATCACGGCAATATTTTTTTGGCTCTGGCTCCTAAAGTAAAGGAAATAAAAATAAAAATAAACAAATGGAACTTAATTAGTCAAAAGCTGTTGCATAGCAAAGGAAATCATTGACAAAATGAAAAAATGACCTACTGAATGGGAGAAAATATTTCCAAATGACATGATCGATAAGGGATTACTATCCAACATATATAGAGAGCTCATACAACTCAACATCAAAAAATGAACAACCTGATTTAAAAATGGGCAAACACATTGAATATACTCTTTTTTCCCCAAAGAGGACATGCAGATGGCCCATTTCTAATCATCAGGGAAATGCAAATCAAAACCACAAGGGGATATCACCTCACACTTGTCAGAGGGCTATTATCACAAAGAACATGAGGGGTGGAGGGTGGGAAGGGATAGATGGGATTTCAAAATTGTTAAACAGATAAACAAGATTACACTGTATGGCACAGGGAAATATACACAAGATCTTACAGTAGCTCACAGAGAAAACAATGTCACAATGAATATACCTATGTTCATGTATAACTGAAAAATTGTGCTCTACACTGGAATTTGACACAACACTGTAAAATGATTTTGAATCAATGAAAAAAATGTAAAAAAAAAAGACATTGAAACAACCTAAATGTCCATCAACAGATGGCTGGATAAAGAAGTTGTGATATACTCATACAATGGAATACTACGCAGCCATAAAAAAGAATAAAATAATTCCATTTGTTGCAATATGGATGGACCTGGAGATTGTTATATTAAGTGAAGTAAGCCAGAAAGAGCAAGACAAATACCATATGACATCACTTATATGTGAAATAAAAATATCACACAAATGAACTTATTTACTAAACAGAATCAGACTCATCAGACTCACAGACACAGAAAGCAAGCTTATGGGTACCAAAGTGGAAAGCAGATGAGGGAGGAACCAATTAGAAGTTTGGAATGAGCAGATACAAAATAATATATATAACAGATAAGCAACAGGGTGTTACGGTATGACACAGAGAACTATACTCACTATCCTGTAAATAAACCATAATGGGAAAGAATATGAAAAAGAATATGTATATATATATATATGTAAAACTGAATCACTTTGCTGTACACCAGAAACTTACACAATACTATAAATCAACTATAATTTAATTAAAATATTTTAAAAGAATAAAGATATTACACAATTAATTTTCACCTCGAAGATCTAGAGAAAAAGAAAAAGCAAAGGTGAGGAAAGTAACAAAATAATAAAGATGAGACAAAAATAACTAAAATACAGACTAGTAATCCTGTATAAAAGATCAAGGATGGCAAAAACTGTGTCTTTTAAAGATAAAAATTGAAAAATCTCTGGTTGAATCATGCAAAAGAATATAAGAAAGAGGATTCACATAAAAAAGCAGAGATTAAAGAAGAGATATTGCAACTGAAGTAACAGAAATTCAAATGATCAAAACAGACTACTATGAACAATTATATGCCAACATATTGGAAAATCCAGAAAAGAATGGATAAATTCCTACAAAAATACAACCTACCAAGACTGAATCATGAAGAATTGGAAAATACGGACAAATAATGAATAAAAAGATTGAGTCAGCAACCAAAACAACACAAAATAAAGCAAAAAAAGCCCACGAGCAGATGGCTTTATGGGTGAATTCTACAAGACATTTAAAGAAGAATTAATACCAATTCTCAAATTATTTGAAAAATGAAAGAAGGGAACACTTCCAAACTTATTTTGTGAGGCCAGCATTATCCTGATAGCAAAGCCAGATGAGGACAGTATAAGAAACAAAATTAGAATCAATATCTCAGATGAAGATACATACAAAAATCATCAAAAACATACAACAAAAAAATCTAACAGTACATTAAAAGAATCATATGGCATTATCAAGTGGGATTAATTCCTGGGATACCGGGATAGTTCAACACATAAAAATCAATGTTTATTGATTTGCTACATCACACTAACAGAATGAAGGATAAAATCGTGATAATCTCAACAGGTACAGAAAAGTCACTTAACAAACTTCAACTGCTTTTCATGGTAAAAAATATATTCTAAGTATAGAAGGAAAGCAATGCAACAAAATAAAGACCATAACAATGCAACAGCTAACCTCATACTCAAAAAAAGCTTGAAGGCATTTCTCTAAAATCAGGAAAGCCATAAGAATTTCGACTCTCACTAATTCTACTCAACATTGTACAGGAAATCCCATGCAGAGAAATCAGTCATGAAAAATAAATGAAAGGCATTCAAATCAAAAAGGAAAAATAAAATTGTATCTTTTGGTAGATTACATAATCTTTTTATTGAAGTGTAGTGTATTTACAATATTATGTTAGTTTCAGGTGTACAGTAAAGTGACTTAGGTTTTGTCAGATTGTATGTATATATATATATATGAGTGTGTGTATATATACGTATATATATGCATGAAGACTCCTGCAAAAAAAGAGTAATAGCCAATGAAAACAGTACAGTTTCTGAATATAAAGTCAACGTACAAAATTTACTTGCATTTCTATATATTAACAATGAACTATCTAAAAATAAATTATCAAAACAATCTTATTTCCATTGGAACTATATATGCATGCATGTATGTATGTATGTAGGTAGGTATGTATGTATGTACGTATGCCTCATCTTTGGGGTATGTGTGTATATATATCTCTCTCATGAATGAATTTGGTAAGCTGTAGGATACAAAATTTATATACAGAAATTAGTTGCAGTTTTATACACTAATAATGAAGTATCAGAAAAAGAAATTAAGAAAACAATCCCATTTACCATTCCAACAAAAATAATAACATATCTAGGTATAAGCTATATCCTAAAGAGTACTTGTCCTCCAAAAACTGTATGATGCTCAGGAAGGAAATTGAAAATGACATGAACAGCTGGAAAGTTATACCATGTTTTTGGACTGAAGAATCAATATTGTTAAAATGATGATACTACCTCATGCAATGCACAGATGCTATGCAATCCACATCAAAATACTAATGGCATGATTCACAGAACTTGAACAGATAATTCTAAAGTTTGTATGGAAACACAAAAGACTCCAAGTAGCCAAAACAAACTTGAGAAAGAACAAACCTGGAGAAATCATATTCCCTCCCTTTAGACTATACTACAAAGCTACAGTAATCAAAAAAGTATGGTACTGGTGCGAAACAGACACATATGTCCATGGAAGAGAATACAGAGTGTAGAAATAAACTCAGGGGTTTATGATCAATTAATCTATAACAAAGGAGGGAAGAATATAAAATGGAGAAAATACAGTCACTTCAATGAGTGGTGCTGGGAAAACTGTATAGCTACATACAACAGAATGAAATTAGAACACTCTCTAACACCATATACAAAAATAAAATCAAAATCAGTTAAAGATCTAAATGTAAGACTGTGTACTCTAAAACTCCTAGAAGAAAACTTAGGCAGAACACTCTTTGACATACATCACGGCAATATTTTTTTGGCTCTGGCTCCTAAAGTAAAGGAAATAAAAATAAAAATAAACAAATGGAACTTAATTAGTCAAAAGCTGTTGCATAGCAAAGGAAATCATTGACAAAATGAAAAAATGACCTACTGAATGGGAGAAAATATTTCCAAATGACATGATCGATAAGGGATTACTATCCAACATATATAGAGAGCTCACACAACTCAACATCAAAAAATGAACAACCTGATTTAAAAATGGGCAAACACATTGAATATACTCTTTTTTCCCCAAAGAGGACATGCAGATGGCCCATTTCTAATCATCAGGGAAATGCAAATCAAAACCACAAGGGGATATCACCTCACACTTGTCAGAGGGCTATTATCACAAAGAACATGAGGGGTGGAGGGTGGGAAGGGATAGATGGGATTTCAAAATTGTTAAACAGATAAACAAGATTACACTGTATGGCACAGGGAAATATACACAAGATCTTACAGTAGCTCACAGAGAAAACAATGTGACAATGAATATACCTATGTTCATGTATAACTGAAAAATTGTGCTCTACACTGGAATTTGACACAACACTGTAAAAAGATTTTGAATCAATAAAAAAATGTAAAAAAAAAACAAGACATTGAAACAACCTAAATGTCCATCAACAGATGGCTGGATAAAGAAGTTGTGATATACTCATACAATGGAATACTACGCAGCCATAAAAAAGGATAAAATAATTATATTTGTTGCCATATGGATGGACCTGGAGATTGTTACATTAAGTGAAGTAAGCCAGAAAGAGCAAGACAAATACCATATGACATCACTTATATGTGAAATTAAAATATCACACAAATGAACTTATTTACTGAACAGAATCAGACTCATCAGACTCACAGACACAGAAAGCAAGCTTATGGGTACCAAAGTGGAAAGCAGATGAGGGAGGAACCAATTAGAAGTTTGGAATGAGCAGATACAAAATAATATATATAACAGATAAGCAACAGGGTGTTACGGTATGACACAGAGAACTATACTCACTATCCTGTAAATAAACCATAATGGGAAAGAATATGAAAAAGAATATGTATATATATATATGTAAAGCTGAATCACTTTGCTGTACACCAGAAACTTACACAATACTATAAATCAACTATAATTTAATTAAAATATTTTAAAAGAATAAAGATATTACACAATTAATTTTCACCTCGAAGAACTAGAAACAAAGAAAAAGCAAAGGTGAGGAAAGTAACAAAATAATAAAGATGAGACAAAAATAACTAAAATACAGACTAGTAATCCTGTATAAAAGATCAAGGATGGCAAAAATTGTGTCTTTTAAAGATAAAAATTGAAAAATCACTGGTTGAATCGTGCAAAAATATATAAGAAAGAGGATTCACATAAAAAAGCAGAGATTAAAGAAGAGATATTGCAACTGAAGTAACAGAAATTCAAATGATCAAAACAGACTACTATGAACAATTATATGCCAACATATTGGAAAATCCAGAAAAGAATGGATAAATTCCTACAAAAATACAACCTACCAAGACTGAATCATGAAGAATTGGAAAATACGGACAAATAATGAATAAAAAGATTGAGTCAGCAACCAAAACAACACAAAATAAAGCAAAAAAAGCCCACGAGCAGATGGCTTTATGGGTGAATTCTACAAGACATTTAAAGAAGAATTAATACCAATTCTCAAATTATTTGAAAAATGAAAGAAGGGAACACTTCCAAACTTATTTTGTGAGGCCAGCATTATCCTGATAGCAAAGCCAGATGAGGACAGTATAAGAAACAAAATTAGAATCAATATCTCAGATGAAGATAGATACAAAAATCATCAAAAACATACAACAAAAAAATCTAACAGTACATTAAAAGAATCATATGGCATTATCAAGTGGGATTAATTCCTGGGATACCGGGATAGTTCAACACATAAAAATCAATGTTTATTGATTTGCTACATCACACTAACAGAATGAAGGATAAAATCGTGATAATCTCAACAGGTACAGAAAAGTCACTTAACAAACTTCAACTGCTTTTCATGGTAAAAACTATATTCTAAGTATAGAAGGAAAGCAATGCAACAAAATAAAGACCATAACAATGCAACAGCTAACCTCATACTCAAAAAAAGCTTGAAGGCTTTTCTCTAAAATCAGGAAAGCCATAAGAATTTCGACTCTCACTAATTCTACTCAACATTGTACAGGAAGTCCCATGCAGAGAAATCAGTCATGAAAAATAAATGAAAGGCATTCAAATCAAAAAGGAAAAATAAAATTGTATCTTTTGGTAGATTACATAATCTTTTTATTGAAGTGTAGTGTATTTACAATATTATGTTAGTTTCAGGTGTACAGTAAAGTGACTTAGGTTTTTTCAGATTGTATGTATATATATATATATGAGTGTGTGTATATATACGTATATATATGCCTGAAGACTCCTGCAAAAAAAGAGTAATAGCCAATGAAAACAGTACAGTTTCTGAATATAAAGTCAACGTACAAAATTTACTTGCATTTCTATATATTAACAATGAAGTATCTAAAAATAAATTATCAAAACAATCTTATTTCCATTGGAACTATATATGCATGCATGTATGTATGTATGTAGGTAGGTAGGTATGTATGTATGTACGTATGCCTCATCTTTGGGGTATGTGTGTATATATATCTCTCTCATGAATGAATTTGGTAAAGCTGTAGGATACAAAATTTATATACAGAAATTAGTTGCAGTTTTATACACTAATAATGAAGTATCAGAAGAAGGAATTAAGAAAACAATCCCATTTACCATTCCAACAAAAATAATAAAATATCTAGGTATAAGCTATATCCCAAAGAGTACTTGTCCTCCAAAAACTGTATGATGCTCAGGAAGGAAATTGAAAATGACATGAACAGCTGGAAA
The DNA here is from genome assembly GCF_048564905.1 of Vicugna pacos. Classification (NCBI taxonomy): domain Eukaryota; kingdom Metazoa; phylum Chordata; class Mammalia; order Artiodactyla; family Camelidae; genus Vicugna; species Vicugna pacos. The sequence goes on from NC_132989.1 coordinate 3,391,901, forward strand.
GTTATACCATGTTTTTGGACTGAAGAATCAATATTGTTAAAATGATGATACTACCTCATGCAATGCACAGATGCTATGCAATCCACATCAAAATACTAATGGCATGATTCACAGAACTTGAACAGATAATTCTAAAGTTTGTATGGAAACACAAAAGACTCCAAGTAGCCAAAACAAACTTGAGAAAGAACAAACCTGGAGAAATCATATTCCCTCCCTTTAGACTATACTACAAAGCTACAGTAATCAAAAAAGTATGGTACTGGTGCGAAACAGACACATATGTCCATGGAAGAGAATACAGAGTGTAGAAATAAACTCAGGGGTTTATGATCAATTAATCTATAACAAAGGAGGGAAGAATATAAAATGGAGAAAATACAGTCACTTCAATGAGTGGTGCTGGGAAAACTGTATAGCTACATACAACAGAATGAAATTAGAACACTCTCTAACACCATATACAAAAATAAAATCAAAATCAGTTAAAGATCTAAATGTAAGACTGTGTACTCTAAAACTCCTAGAAGAAAACTTAGGCAGAACACTCTTTGACATACATCACGGCAATATTTTTTTGGCTCTGGCTCCTAAAGTAAAGGAAATAAAAATAAAAATAAACAAATGGAACTTAATTAGTCAAAAGCTGTTGCATAGCAAAGGAAATCATTGACAAAATGAAAAAATGACCTACTGAATGGGAGAAAATATTTCCAAATGACATGATCGATAAGGGATTACTATCCAACATATATAGAGAGCTCATACAACTCAACATCAAAAAATGAACAACCTGATTTAAAAATGGGCAAACACATTGAATATACTCTTTTTTCCCCAAAGAGGACATGCAGATGGCCCATTTCTAATCATCAGGGAAATGCAAATCAAAACCACAAGGGGATATCACCTCACACTTGTCAGAGGGCTATTATCACAAAGAACATGAGGGGTGGAGGGTGGGAAGGGATAGATGGGATTTCAAAATTGTTAAACAGATAAACAAGATTACACTGTATGGCACAGGGAAATATACACAAGATCTTACAGTAGCTCACAGAGAAAACAATGTGACAATGAATATACCTATGTTCATGTATAACTGAAAAATTGTGCTCTACACTGGAATTTGACACAACACTGTAAAATGATTTTGAATCAATAAAAAAATGTAAAAAAAAAAGACATTGAAACAACCTAAATGTCCATCAACAGATGGCTGGATAAAGAAGTTGTGATATACTCATACAATGGAATACTACGCAGCCATAAAAAAGAATAAAATAATTCCATTTGTTGCAATATGGATGGACCTGGAGATTGTTACATTAAGTGAAGTAAGCCAGAAAGAGCAAGACAAATACCATATGACATCACTTATATGTGAAATAAAAATATCACACAAATGAACTTATTTACTAAACAGAATCAGACTCATCAGACTCACAGACACAGAAAGCAAGCTTATGGGTACCAAAGTGGAAACCAGATGAGGGAGGAACCAATTAGAAGTTTGGAATTAGCAGATACAAAATACTATATATAACAGATAAGCAACAGGGTGTTACGGTATGACACAGAGAACTATACTCACTATCCTGTAAATAAACCATAATGGGAAAGAATATGAAAAAGAATATGTATATATATATATGTAAAGCTGAATCACTTTGCTGTACACCAGAAACTTACACAATACTATAAATCAACTATAATTTAATTAAAATATTTTAAAAGAATAAAGATATTACACAATTAATTTTCACCTCGAAGAACTAGAAACAAAGAAAAAGCAAAGGTGAGGAAAGTAACAAAATAATAAAGATGAGACAAAAATAACTAAAATACAGACTAGTAATCCTGTATAAAAGATCAAGGATGGCAAAAATTGTGTCTTTTAAAGATAAAAATTGAAAAATCTCTGGTTGAATCGTGCAAAAAAATATAAGAAAGAGGATTCACATAAAAAAGCAGAGATTAAAGAAGAGATATTGCAACTGAAGTAACAGAAATTCAAATGATCAAAACAGACTACTATGAACAATTATATGCCAACATATTGGAAAATCCAGAAAAGAATGGATAAATTCCTACAAAAATACAACCTACCAAGACTGAATCATGAAGAATTGGAAAATACGGACAAATAATGAATAAAAAGATTGAGTCAGCAACCAAAACAACACAAAATAAAGCAAAAAAAAGCCCACGAGCAGATGGCTTTATGGGTGAATTCTACAAGACATTTAAAGAAGAATTAATACCAATTCTCAAATTAATTGAAAAATGAAAGAAGGGAACACTTCCAAACTTATTTTGTGAGGCCAGCATTATCCTGATAGCAAAGCCAGATGAGGACAGTATAAGAAACAAAATTAGAATCAATATCTCAGATGAAGATACATACAAAAATCATCAAAAACATACAACAAAAAAATCTAACAGTACATTAAAAGAATCATATGGCATTATCAAGTGGGATTAATTCCTGGGATACCGGGATAGTTCAACACATAAAAATCAATGTTTATTGATTTGCTACATCACACTAACAGAATGAAGGATAAAATCGTGATAATCTCAACAGGTACAGAAAAGTCACTTAACAAACTTCAACTGCTTTTCATGGTAAAAACTATATTCTAAGTATAGAAGGAAAGCAATGCAACAAAATAAAGACCATAACAATGCAACAGCTAACCTCATACTCAAAAAAAGCTTGAAGGATTTTCTCTAAAATCAGGAAAGCCATAAGAATTTCGACTCTCACTAATTCTACTCAACATTGTACAGGAAGTCCCATGCAGAGAAATCAGTCATGAAAAATAAATGAAAGGCATTCAAATCAAAAAGGAAAAATAAAATTGTATCTTTCGGTAGATTACATAATCTTTTTATTGAAGTGTAGTGTATTTACAATATTATGTTAGTTTCAGGTGTACAGTAAAGTGACTTAGGTTTTTTCAGATTGTATGTATATATATATATATGAGTGTGTGTATATATACGTATATATATGCCTGAAGACTCCTGCAAAAAAAGAGTAATAGCCAATGAAAACAGTACAGTTTCTGAATATAAAGTCAACGTACAAAATTTACTTGCATTTCTATATATTAACAATGAAGTATCTAAAAATAAATTATCAAAACAATCTTATTTCCATTGGAACTATATATGCATGCATGTATGTATGTATGTAGGTAGGTAGGTATGTATGTATGTACGTATGCCTCATCTTTGGGGTATGTGTGTATATATATCTCTCTCATGAATGAATTTGGTAAAGCTGTAGGATACAAAATTTATATACAGAAATTAGTTGCAGTTTTATACACTAATAATGAAGTATCAGAAGAAGGAATTAAGAAAACAATCCCATTTACCATTCCAACAAAAATAATAAAATATCTAGGTATAAGCTATATCCCAAAGAGTACTTGTCCTCCAAAAACTGTATGATGCTCAGGAAGGAAATTGAAAATGACATGAACAGCTGGAAAGTTATACCATGTTTTTGGACTGAAGAATCAATATTGTTAAAATGATGATACTACCTCATGCAATGCACAGATGCTATGCAATCCACATCAAAATACTAATGGCATGATTCACAGAACTTGAACAGATAATTCTAAAGTTTGTATGGAAACACAAAAGACTCCATGTAGCCAAAACAAACTTGAGAAAGAACAAACCTGGAGAAATCATATTCCCTCCCTTTAGACTATACTACAAAGCTACAGTAATCAAAAAAGTATGGTACTGGTGCGAAACAGACACATATGTCCATGGAAGAGAATACAGAGTGTAGAAATAAACTCAGGGGTTTATGATCAATTAATCTCTAACAAAGGAGGGAAGAATATAAAATGGAGAAAATACAGTCACTTCAATGAGTGGTGCTGGGAAAACTGTATAGCTACATACAACAGAATGAAATTAGAACACTCTCTAACACCATATACAAAAATAAAATCAAAATCAGTTAAAGATCTAAATGTAAGACTGTGTACTCTAAAACTCCTAGAAGAAAACATAGGCAGAACACTCTTTGACATACATCACGGCAATATTTTTTTGGCTCTGGCTCCTAAAGTAAAGGAAATAAAAATAAAAATAAACAAATGGAACTTAATTAGTCAAAAGCTGTTGCATAGCAAAGGAAATCATTGACAAAATGAAAAAATGACCTACTGAATGGGAGAAAATATTTCCAAATGACATGATCGATAAGGGATTACTATCCAACATATATAGAGAGCTCATACAACTCAACATCAAAAAATGAACAACCTGATTTAAAAATGGGCAAACACATTGAATATACTCTTTTTTCCCCAAAGAGGACATGCAGATGGCCCATTTCTAATCATCAGGGAAATGCAAATCAAAACCACAAGGGGATATCACCTCACACTTGTCAGAGGGCTATTATCAGAAAGAACATGAGGGGTGGAGGGTGGGAAGGGATAGACGGGATTTCAAAATTGTTAAACAGATAAACAAGATTACACTGTATGGCACAGGGAAATATACACAAGATCTTACAGTAGCTCACAGAGAAAACAATGTGACAATGAATATACCTATGTTCATGTATAACTGAAAAATTGTGCTCTACACTGGAATTTGACACAACACTGTAATATGATTTTGAATCAATAAAAAAATGTAAAAAAAAAAAGACATTGAAACAACCTAAATGTCCATCAACAGACGGCTGGATAAAGAAGTTGTGATATACTCATACAATGGAATACTACGCAGCCATAAAAAAGAATAAAATAATTCCATTTGTTGCAATATGGATGGACCTGGAGATTGTTACATTAAGTGAAGTAAGCCAGAAAGAGCAAGACAAATACCATATGACATCACTTATATGTGAAATAAAAATTTCACAGAAATGAACTTATTTACTAAACAGAATCAGACCCATCAGACTCACAGACACAGAAAGCAAACTTATGGGTACCAAAGTGGAAAGCAGATGAGGGAGGAACCAATTAGAAGTTTGGAATTAGCAGATACAAAATACTATATATAACAGATAAGCAACAGGGTGTTACGGTATGACACAGAGAACTATACTCACTATCCTGTAAATAAACCATAATGGGAAAGAATATGAAAAAGAATATGTATATATATATATATGTAAAGCTGAATCACTTTGCTGTACACCAGAAACTTACACAATACTATAAATCAACTATAATTTAATTAATATATTTTAAAAGAATAAAGATATTACACAATTAATTTTCACCTCGAAGAACTAGAGAAAAAGAAAAAGCAAAGGTGAGGAAAGTAACAAAATAATAAAGATGAGACAAAAATAACTAAAATACAGACTAGTAATCCTGTATAAAAGATCAAGGATGGCAAAAATTGTGTCTTTTAAAGATAAAAATTGAAAAATCTCTGGTTGAATCGTGCAAAAAAATATAAGAAAGAGGATTCACATAAAAAAGCAGAGATTAAAGAAGAGATATTGCAACTGAAGTAACAGAAATTCAAATGATCAAAACAGACTACTATGAACAATTATATGCCAACATATTGGAAAATCCAGAAAAGAATGGATAAATTCCTACAAAAATACAACCTACCAAGACTGAATCATGAAGAATTGGAAAATACGGACAAATAATGAATAAAAAGATTGAGTCAGCAACCAAAACAACACAAAATAAAGCAAAAAAAGCCCACGAGCAGATGGCTTTATGGGTGAATTCTACAAGACATTTAAAGAAGAATTAATACCAATTCTCAAATTATTTGGAAAATGAAAGAAGGGAACACTTCCAAACTTATTTTGTGAGGCCAGCATTATCCTGATAGCAAAGCCAGATGAGGACAGTATAAGAAACAAAATTATAATCAATATCTCAGATGAAGATACATACAAAAATCATCAAAAACATACAACAAAAAAATCTAACAGTACATTAAAAGAATCATATGGCATTATCAAGTGGGATTAATTCCTGGGATACCGGGATAGTTCAACACATAAAAATCAATGTTTATTGATTTGCTACATCACACTAACAGAATGAAGGATAAAATCGTGATAATCTCAACAGGTACAGAAAAGTCACTTAACAAACTTCAACTGCTTTTCATGGTAAAAAATATATTCTAAGTATAGAAGGAAAGCAATGCAACAAAATAAAGACCATAACAATGCAACAGCTAACCTCATACTCAAAAAAAGCTTGAAGGCTTTTCTCTAAAATCAGGAAAGCCATAAGAATTTTGACTCTCACTAATTCTACTCAACATTATACAGGAAGTCCCATGCAGAGAAATCACTCATGAAAAATAAATGAAAGGCATTCAAATCAAAAAGGAAAAATAAAATTGTATCTTTTGGTAGATTACATAATCTTTTTCTTGAAGTGTAGTGTATTTACAATATTATGTTAGTTTCAGGTGTACAGTAAAGTGACTTAGGTTTTTTCAGATTGTATGTATATATATATATATGAGTGTGTGTATATATATGTATATATATGCATGAAGACTCCTGCAAAAAAAGAGTAAAAGCCAATGAAAACAGTACAGTTTCTGAATATAAAGTCAACGTACAAAATTTACTTGCATTTCTATATATTAACAATGAAGTATCTAAAAATAAATTATCAAAACAATCTTATTTCCATTGGAACTATATATGCATGCATGTATGTATGTATGTAGGTAGGTATGTATGTATGTACGTATGCCTCATCTTTGGGGTATGTGTGTATATATATCTCTCTCATGAATGAATTTGGTAAAGCTGTAGGATACAAAATTTATATACAGAAATTAGTTGCAGTTTTATACACTAATAATGAAGTATCAGAAAAAGAAATTAAGAAAACAATCCCATTTACCATTCCAACAAAAATAATAAAATATCTAGGTATAAGCTATATCCTAAAGAGTACTTGTCCTCCAAAAACTGTATGATGCTCAGGAAGGAAATTGAAAATGACATGAACAGCTGGAAAGTTATACCATGTTTTTGGACTGAAGAATCAATATTGTTAAAATGATGATACTACCTAATGCAATGCACAGATGCTATGCAATCCACATCAAAATACTAATGGCATGATTCACAGAACTTGAACAGATAATTCTAAAGTTTGTATGGAAACACAAAAGACTCCAAGTAGCCAAAACAAACTTGAGAAAGAACAAACCTGGAGAAATCATATTCCCTCCCTTTAGACTATACTACAAAGCTACAGTAATCAAAAAAGTATGGTACTGGTGCGAAACAGACACATATGTCCATGGAAGAGAATACAGAGTGTAGAAATAAACCCAGGGGTTTATGATCAATTAATCTCTAACAAAGGAGGGAAGAATATAAAATGGAGAAAATACAGTCACTTCAATGAGTGGTGCTGGGAAAACTGTATAGCTACATACAACAGAATGAAATTAGAACACTCTCTAACACCATATACAAAAATAAAATCAAAATCAGTTAAAGATCTATCTGTAAGACTGTGTACTCTAAAACTCCTAGAAGAAAACATAGGCAGAACACTCTTTGATATACATCACGGCAATATTTTTTTGGCTCTGGCTCCTAAAGTAAAGGAAATAAAAATAAAAATAAACAAGTGGAACTTAATTAGTCAAAAGCTGTTGCATAGCAAAGGAAATCATTGACAAAATGAAAAAATGACCTACTGAATGGGAGAAAATATTTCCAAATGACATGATCGATAAGGGATTACTATCCAACATATATAGAGAGCTCATACAACTCAACATCAAAAAATGAACAACCTGATTTAAAAATGGGCAAACACATTGAATATACTCTTTTTTCCCCAAAGAGGACATGCAGATGGCCCATTTCTAATCATCAGGGAAATGCAAATCAAAACCACAAGGGGATATCACCTCACACTTGTCAGAGGGCTATTATCAGAAAGAACATGAGGGGTGGAGGGTGGGAAGGGATAGACGGGATTTCAAAAGTGTTAAACAGATAAACAAGATTACACTGTATGGCACAGGGAAATATACACAAGATCTTACAGTAGCTCACAGAGAAAACAATGTGACAATGAATATACCTATGTTCATGTATAACTGAAAAATTGTGCTCTACACTGGAATTTGACACAACACTGTAAAATGATTTTGAATCAATAAAAAAATGTAAAAAAAAAAAGACATTGAAACAACCTAAATGTCCATCAACAGATGGCTGGATAAAGAAGTTGTGATATACTCATACAATGGAATACTACGCAGCCATAAAAAAGAATAAAATAATTCCATTTGTTGCAATATGGATGGACCTGGAGATTGTTACATTAAGTGAAGTAAGCCAGAAAGAGCAAGACAAATACCATATGACATCACTTATATGTGAAATAAAAATATCACACAAATGAACTTATTTACTAAACAGAATCAGACCCATCAGACTCACAGACACAGAAAGCAAACTTATGGGTACCAAAGTGGAAAGCAGATGAGGGAGGAACCAATTAGAAGTTTGGAATTAGCAGATACAAAATACTATATATAACAGATAAGCAACAGGGTGTTACGGTATGACACAGAGAACTATACTCACTATCCTGTAAATAAACCATAATGGGAAAGAATATGAAAAAGAATATGTATATATATATATGTAAAGCTGAATCACTTTGCTGTACACCAGAAACTTACACAATACTATAAATCAACTATAATTTAATTAATATATTTTAAAAGAATAAAGATATTACACAATTAATTTTCACCTCGAAGAACTAGAAAAAAAGAAAAAGCAAAGGTGAGGAAAGTAACAAAATAATAAAGATGAGACAAAAATAACTAAAATACAGACTAGTAATCCTGTATAAAAGATCAAGGATGGCAAAAATTGTGTCTTTTAAAGATAAAAATTGAAAAATCTCTGGTTGAATCGTGCAAAAAAATATAAGAAAGAGGATTCACATAAAAAAGCAGAGATTAAAGAAGAGATATTGCAACTGAAGTAACAGAAATTCAAATGATCAAAACAGACTACTATGAACAATTATATGCCAACATATTGGAAAATCCAGAAAAGAATGGATAAATTCCTACAAAAATACAACCTACCAAGACTGAATCATGAAGAATTGGAAAATACGGACAAATAATGAATAAAAAGATTGAGTCAGCAACCAAAACAACACAAAATAAAGCAAAAAAAGCCCACGAGCAGATGGCTTTATGGGTGAATTCTACAAGACATTTAAAGAAGAATTAATACCAATTCTCAAATTATTTGAAAAATGAAAGAAGGGATCACTTCCAAACTTATTTTGTGAGGCCAGCATTATCCTGATAGCAAAGCCAGATGAGGACAGTATAAGAAACAAAATTAGAATCAATATCTCAGATGAAGATACATACAAAAATCATCAAAAACATACAACAAAAAAATCTAACAGTACATTAAAAGAATCATATGGCATTATCAAGTGGGATTAATTCCTGGGATACCGGGATAGTTCAACACATAAAAATCAATGTTTATTGATTTGCTACATCACACTAACAGAATGAAGGATAAAATCGTGATAATCTCAACAGGTACAGAAAAGTCACTTAACAAACTTCAACTGCTTTTCATGGTAAAAAATATATTCTAAGTATAGAAGGAAAGCAATGCAACAAAATAAAGACCATAACAATGCAACAGCTAACCTCATACTCAAAAAAAGCTTGAAGGCTTTTCTCTAAAATCAGGAAAGCCATAAGAATTTCGACTCTCACTAATTCTACTCAACATTGTACAGGAAGTCCCATGCAGAGAAATCAGTCATGAAAAATAAATGAAAGGCATTCAAATCAAAAAGGAAAAATAAAATTGTATCTTTTGGTAGATTACATAATCTTTTTCTTGAAGTGTAGTGTATTTACAATATTATGTTAGTTTCAGGTGTACAGTAAAGTGACTTAGGTTTTTTCAGATTGTATGTATATATATATATATGAGTGTGTGTATATATATGTATATATATGCATGAAGACTCCTGCAAAAAAAGAGTAATAGAGAATGAAAACAGTACAGTTTCTGAATATAAAGTCAACGTACAAAATTTACTTGCATTTCTATATATTAACAATGAAGTATCTAAAAATAAATTATCAAAACAATCTTATTTCCATTGGAACTATATATGCATGCATGTATGTATGTATGTAGGTAGGTATGTATGTATGTACGTATGCCTCATCTTTGGGGTATGTGTGTATATATCTCTCTCTCATGAATGAATTTGGTAAAGCTGTAGGATACAAAATTTATATACAGAAATTAGTTGCAGTTTTATACACTAATAATGAAGTATCAGAAAAAGAAATTAAGAAAACAATCCCATTTACCATTCCAACAAAAATAATAAAATATCTAGGTATAAGCTATATCCTAAAGAGTACTTGTCCTCCAAAAACTGTATGATGCTCAGGAAGGAAATTGAAAATGACATGAACAGCTGGAAAGTTATACCATGTTTTTGGACTGAAGAATCAATATTGTTAAAATGATGATACTACCTAATGCAATGCACAGATGCTATGCAATCCACATCAAAATACTAATGGCATGATTCACAGAACTTGAACAGATAATTCTAAAGTTTGTATGGAAACACAAAAGACTCCAAGTAGCCAAAACAAACTTGAGAAAGAACAAACCTGGAGAAATCATATTCCCTCCCTTTAGACTATACTACAAAGCTACAGTAATCAAAAAAGTATGGTACTGGTGCGAAACAGACACATATGTCCATGGAAGAGAATACAGAGTGTAGAAATAAACTCAGGGGTTTATGATCAATTAATCTCTAACAAAGGAGGGAAGAATATAAAATGGAGAAAATACAGTCACTTCAATGAGTGGTGCTGGGAAAACTGTATAGCTACATACAACAGAATGAAATTAGAACACTCTCTAACACCATATACAAAAATAAAATCAAAATCAGTTAAAGATCTAAATGTAAGACTGTGTACTCTAAAACTCCTAGAAGAAAACTTAGGCACAACACTCTTTGACATACATCACGGCAATATTTTTTTGGCTCTGGCTCCTAAAGTAAAGGAAATAAAAATAAAAATAAACAAATGGAACTTAATTAGTCAAAAGCTGTTGCATAGCAAAGGAAATCATTGACAAAATGAAAAAATGACCTACTGAATGGGAGAAAATATTTCCAAATGACATGATCGATAAGGGATTACTATCCAACATATATAGAGAGCTCATACAACTCAACATCAAAAAATGAACAACCTGATTTAAAAATGGGCAAACACATTGAATATACTCTTTTTTCCCCAAAGAGGACATGCAGATGGCCCATTTCTAATCATCAGGGAAATGCAAATCAAAACCACAAGGGGATATCACCTCACACTTGTCAGAGGGCTATTATCACAAAGAACATGAGGGGTGGAGGGTGGGAAGGGATAGACGGGATTTCAAAATTGTTAAACAGATAAACAAGATTACACTGTATGGCACAGGGAAATATACACAAGATCTTACAGTAGCTCACAGAGAAAACAATGTGACAATGAATATACCTATGTTCATGTATAACTGAAAAATTGTGCTCTACACTGGAATTTGACACAACAATGTAATATGATTTTGAATCAATAAAAAAATGTAAAAAAAAAAAGACATTGAAACAACCTAAATGTCCATCAACAGACGGCTGGATAAAGAAGTTGTGATATACTCATACAATGGAATACTACGCAGCCATAAAAAAGAATAAAATAATTCCATTTGTTGCAATATGGATGGACCTGGAGATTGTTACATTAAGTGAAGTAAGCCAGAAAGAGCAAGACAAATACCATATGACATCACTTATATGTGAAATAAAAATATCACAGAAATGAACTTATTTACTAAACAGAATCAGACCCATCAGACTCACAGACACAGAAAGCAAACTTATGGGTACCAAAGTGGAAAGCAGATGAGGGAGGAACCAATTAGAAGTTTGGAATTAGCAGATACAAAATACTATATATAACAGATAAGCAACAGGGTGTTACGGTATGACACAGAGAACTATACTCACTATCCTGTAAATAAACCATAATGGGAAAGAATATGAAAAAGAATATGTATATATATATATATGTAAAGCTGAATCACTTTGCTGTACACCAGAAACTTACACAATACTATAAATCAACTATAATTTAATTAATATATTTTAAAAGAATAAAGATATTACACAATTAATTTTCACCTCGAAGAACTAGAGAAAAAGAAAAAGCAAAGGTGAGGAAAGTAACAAAATAATAAAGATGAGACAAAAATAACTAAAATACAGACTAGTAATCCTGTATAAAAGATCAAGGATGGCAAAAATTGTGTCTTTTAAAGATAAAAATTGAAAAATCTCTGGTTGAATCGTGCAAAAAAATATAAGAAAGAGGATTCACATAAAAAAGCAGAGATTAAAGAAGAGATATTGCAACTGAAGTAACAGAAATTCAAATGATCAAAACAGACTACTATGAACAATTATATGCCAACATATTGGAAAATCCAGAAAAGAATGGATAAATTCCTACAAAAATACAACCTACCAAGACTGAATCATGAAGAATTGGAAAATACGGACAAATAATGAATAAAAAGATTGAGTCAGCAACCAAAACAACACAAAATAAAGCAAAAAAAGCCCACGAGCAGATGGCTTTATGGGTGAATTCTACAAGACATTTAAAGAAGAATTAATACCAATTCTCAAATTATTTGAAAAATGAAAGAAGGGATCACTTCCAAACTTATTTTGTGAGGCCAGCATTATCCTGATAGCAAAGCCAGATGAGGACAGTATAAGAAACAAAATTAGAATCAATATCTCAGATGAAGATACATACAAAAATCATCAAAAACATACAACAAAAAAATCTAACAGTACATTAAAAGAATCATATGGCATTATCAAGTGGGATTAATTCCTGGGATACCGGGATAGTTCAACACATAAAAATCAATGTTTATTGATTTGCTACATCACACTAACAGAATGAAGGATAAAATCGTGATAATCTCAACAGGTACAGAAAAGTCACTTAACAAACTTCAACTGCTTTTCATGGTAAAAAATATATTCTAAGTATAGAAGGAAAGCAATGCAACAAAATAAAGACCATAACAATGCAACAGCTAACCTCATACTCAAAAAAAGCTTGAAGGCTTTTCTCTAAAATCAGGAAAGCCATAAGAATTTCGACTCTCACTAATTCTACTCAACATTGTACAGGAAGTCCCATGCAGAGAAATCAGTCATGAAAAATAAATGAAAGGCATTCAAATCAAAAAGGAAAAATAAAATTGTATCTTTTGGTAGATTACATAATCTTTTTCTTGAAGTGTAGTGTATTTACAATATTATGTTAGTTTCAGGTGTACAGTAAAGTGACTTAGGTTTTTTCAGATTGTATGTATATATATATATATGAGTGTGTGTATATATATGTATATATATGCATGAAGACTCCTGCAAAAAAAGAGTAATAGAGAATGAAAACAGTACAGTTTCTGAATATAAAGTCAACGTACAAAATTTACTTGCATTTCTATATATTAACAATAAAGTATCTAAAAATAAATTATCAAAACAATCTTATTTCCATTGGAACTATATATGCATGCATGTATGTATGTATGTAGGTAGGTATGTATGTATGTACGTATGCCTCATCTTTGGGGTATGTGTGTATATATCTCTCTCTCATGAATGAATTTGGTAAAGCTGTAGGATACAAAATTTATATACAGAAATTAGTTGCAGTTTTATACACTAATAATGAAGTATCAGAAAAAGAAATTAAGAAAACAATCCCATTTACCATTCCAACAAAAATAATAAAATATCTAGGTATAAGCTATATCCTAAAGAGTACTTGTCCTCCAAAAACTGTATGATGCTCAGGAAGGAAATTGAAAATGACATGAACAGCTGGAAAGTTATACCATGTTTTTGGACTGAAGAATCAATATTGTTAAAATGATGATACTACCTAATGCAATGCACAGATGCTATGCAATCCACATCAAAATACTAATGGCATGATTCACAGAACTTGAACAGATAATTCTAAAGTTTGTATGGAAACACAAAAGACTCCAAGTAGCCAAAACAAACTTGAGAAAGAACAAACCTGGAGAAATCATATTCCCTCCCTTTAGACTATACTACAAAGCTACAGTAATCAAAAAAGTATGGTACTGGTGCGAAACAGACACATATGTCCATGGAAGAGAATACAGAGTGTAGAAATAAACCCAGGGGTTTATGATCAATTAATCTCTAACAAAGGAGGGAAGAATATAAAATGGAGAAAATACAGTCACTTCAATGAGTGGTGCTGGGAAAACTGTATAGCTACATACAACAGAATGAAATTAGAACACTCTCTAACACCATATACAAAAATAAAATCAAAATCAGTTAAAGATCTATCTGTAAGACTGTGTACTCTAAAACTCCTAGAAGAAAACATAGGCAGAACACTCTTTGATATACATCACGGCAATATTTTTTTGGCTCTGGCTCCTAAAGTAAAGGAAATAAAAATAAAAATAAACAAGTGGAACTTAATTAGTCAAAAGCTGTTGCATAGCAAAGGAAATCATTGACAAAATGAAAAAATGACCTACTGAATGGGAGAAAATATTTCCAAATGACATGATCGATAAGGGATTACTATCCAACATATATAGAGAGCTCATACAACTCAACATCAAAAAATGAACAACCTGATTTAAAAATGGGCAAACACATTGAATATACTCTTTTTTCCCCAAAGAGGACATGCAGATGGCCCATTTCTAATCATCAGGGAAATGCAAATCAAAACCACAAGGGGATATCACCTCACACTTGTCAGAGGGCTATTATCAGAAAGAACATGAGGGGTGGAGGGTGGGAAGGGATAGACGGGATTTCAAAAGTGTTAAACAGATAAACAAGATTACACTGTATGGCACAGGGAAATATACACAAGATCTTACAGTAGCTCACAGAGAAAACAATGTGACAATGAATATACCTATGTTCATGTATAACTGAAAAATTGTGCTCTACACTGGAATTTGACACAACACTGTAAAATGATTTTGAATCAATAAAAAAATGTAAAAAAAAAAAGACATTGAAACAACCTAAATGTCCATCAACAGATGGCTGGATAAAGAAGTTGTGATATACTCATACAATGGAATACTACGCAGCCATAAAAAAGAATAAAATAATTCCATTTGTTGCAATATGGATGGACCTGGAGATTGTTACATTAAGTGAAGTAAGCCAGAAAGAGCAAGACAAATACCATATGACATCACTTATATGTGAAATAAAAATATCACACAAATGAACTTATTTACTAAACAGAATCAGACCCATCAGACTCACAGACACAGAAAGCAAACTTATGGGTACCAAAGTGGAAAGCAGATGAGGGAGGAACCAATTAGAAGTTTGGAATTAGCAGATACAAAATACTATATATAACAGATAAGCAACAGGGTGTTACGGTATGACACAGAGAACTATACTCACTATCCTGTAAATAAACCATAATGGGAAAGAATATGAAAAAGAATATGTATATATATATATGTAAAGCTGAATCACTTTGCTGTACACCAGAAACTTACACAATACTATAAATCAACTATAATTTAATTAATATATTTTAAAAGAATAAAGATATTACACAATTAATTTTCACCTCGAAGAACTAGAAAAAAAGAAAAAGCAAAGGTGAGGAAAGTAACAAAATAATAAAGATGAGACAAAAATAACTAAAATACAGACTAGTAATCCTGTATAAAAGATCAAGGATGGCAAAAATTGTGTCTTTTAAAGATAAAAATTGAAAAATCTCTGGTTGAATCGTGCAAAAAAATATAAGAAAGAGGATTCACATAAAAAAGCAGAGATTAAAGAAGAGATATTGCAACTGAAGTAACAGAAATTCAAATGATCAAAACAGACTACTATGAACAATTATATGCCAACATATTGGAAAATCCAGAAAAGAATGGATAAATTCCTACAAAAATACAACCTACCAAGACTGAATCATGAAGAATTGGAAAATACGGACAAATAATGAATAAAAAGATTGAGTCAGCAACCAAAACAACACAAAATAAAGCAAAAAAAGCCCACGAGCAGATGGCTTTATGGGTGAATTCTACAAGACATTTAAAGAAGAATTAATACCAATTCTCAAATTATTTGAAAAATGAAAGAAGGGATCACTTCCAAACTTATTTTGTGAGGCCAGCATTATCCTGATAGCAAAGCCAGATGAGGACAGTATAAGAAACAAAATTAGAATCAATATCTCAGATGAAGATACATACAAAAATCATCAAAAACATACAACAAAAAAATCTAACAGTACATTAAAAGAATCATATGGCATTATCAAGTGGGATTAATTCCTGGGATACCGGGATAGTTCAACACATAAAAATCAATGTTTATTGATTTGCTACATCACACTAACAGAATGAAGGATAAAATCGTGATAATCTCAACAGGTACAGAAAAGTCACTTAACAAACTTCAACTGCTTTTCATGGTAAAAAATATATTCTAAGTATAGAAGGAAAGCAATGCAACAAAATAAAGACCATAACAATGCAACAGCTAACCTCATACTCAAAAAAAGCTTGAAGGCTTTTCTCTAAAATCAGGAAAGCCATAAGAATTTCGACTCTCACTAATTCTACTCAACATTGTACAGGAAGTCCCATGCAGAGAAATCAGTCATGAAAAATAAATGAAAGGCATTCAAATCAAAAAGGAAAAATAAAATTGTATCTTTTGGTAGATTACATAATCTTTTTCTTGAAGTGTAGTGTATTTACAATATTATGTTAGTTTCAGGTGTACAGTAAAGTGACTTAGGTTTTTTCAGATTGTATGTATATATATATATATGAGTGTGTGTATATATATGTATATATATGCATGAAGACTCCTGCAAAAAAAGAGTAATAGAGAATGAAAACAGTACAGTTTCTGAATATAAAGTCAACGTACAAAATTTACTTGCATTTCTATATATTAACAATGAAGTATCTAAAAATAAATTATCAAAACAATCTTATTTCCATTGGAACTATATATGCATGCATGTATGTATGTATGTAGGTAGGTATGTATGTATGTACGTATGCCTCATCTTTGGGGTATGTGTGTATATATCTCTCTCTCATGAATGAATTTGGTAAAGCTGTAGGATACAAAATTTATATACAGAAATTAGTTGCAGTTTTATACACTAATAATGAAGTATCAGAAAAAGAAATTAAGAAAACAATCCCATTTACCATTCCAACAAAAATAATAAAATATCTAGGTATAAGCTATATCCTAAAGAGTACTTGTCCTCCAAAAACTGTATGATGCTCAGGAAGGAAATTGAAAATGACATGAACAGCTGGAAAGTTATACCATGTTTTTGGACTGAAGAATCAATATTGTTAAAATGATGATACTACCTAATGCAATGCACAGATGCTATGCAATCCACATCAAAATACTAATGGCATGATTCACAGAACTTGAACAGATAATTCTAAAGTTTGTATGGAAACACAAAAGACTCCAAGTAGCCAAAACAAACTTGAGAAAGAACAAACCTGGAGAAATCATATTCCCTCCCTTTAGACTATACTACAAAGCTACAGTAATCAAAAAAGTATGGTACTGGTGCGAAACAGACACATATGTCCATGGAAGAGAATACAGAGTGTAGAAATAAACTCAGGGGTTTATGATCAATTAATCTCTAACAAAGGAGGGAAGAATATAAAATGGAGAAAATACAGTCACTTCAATGAGTGGTGCTGGGAAAACTGTATAGCTACATACAACAGAATGAAATTAGAACACTCTCTAACACCATATACAAAAATAAAATCAAAATCAGTTAAAGATCTAAATGTAAGACTGTGTACTCTAAAACTCCTAGAAGAAAACTTAGGCACAACACTCTTTGACATACATCACGGCAATATTTTTTTGGCTCTGGCTCCTAAAGTAAAGGAAATAAAAATAAAAATAAACAAATGGAACTTAATTAGTCAAAAGCTGTTGCATAGCAAAGGAAATCATTGACAAAATGAAAAAATGACCTACTGAATGGGAGAAAATATTTCCAAATGACATGATCGATAAGGGATTACTATCCAACATATATAGAGAGCTCATACAACTCAACATCAAAAAATGAACAACCTGATTTAAAAATGGGCAAACACATTGAATATACTCTTTTTTCCCCAAAGAGGACATGCAGATGGCCCATTTCTAATCATCAGGGAAATGCAAATCAAAACCACAAGGGGATATCACCTCACACTTGTCAGAGGGCTATTATCACAAAGAACATGAGGGGTGGAGGGTGGGAAGGGATAGACGGGATTTCAAAATTGTTAAACAGATAAACAAGATTACACTGTATGGCACAGGGAAATATACACAAGATCTTACAGTAGCTCACAGAGAAAACAATGTGACAATGAATATACCTATGTTCATGTATAACTGAAAAATTGTGCTCTACACTGGAATTTGACACAACAATGTAATATGATTTTGAATCAATAAAAAAATGTAAAAAAAAAAAGACATTGAAACAACCTAAATGTCCATCAACAGACGGCTGGATAAAGAAGTTGTGATATACTCATACAATGGAATACTACGCAGCCATAAAAAAGAATAAAATAATTCCATTTGTTGCAATATGGATGGACCTGGAGATTGTTACATTAAGTGAAGTAAGCCAGAAAGAGCAAGACAAATACCATATGACATCACTTATATGTGAAATAAAAATATCACAGAAATGAACTTATTTACTAAACAGAATCAGACCCATCAGACTCACAGACACAGAAAGCAAACTTATGGGTACCAAAGTGGAAAGCAGATGAGGGAGGAACCAATTAGAAGTTTGGAATTAGCAGATACAAAATACTATATATAACAGATAAGCAACAGGGTGTTACGGTATGACACAGAGAACTATACTCACTATCCTGTAAATAAACCATAATGGGAAAGAATATGAAAAAGAATATGTATATATATATATATGTAAAGCTGAATCACTTTGCTGTACACCAGAAACTTACACAATACTATAAATCAACTATAATTTAATTAATATATTTTAAAAGAATAAAGATATTACACAATTAATTTTCACCTCGAAGAACTAGAGAAAAAGAAAAAGCAAAGGTGAGGAAAGTAACAAAATAATAAAGATGAGACAAAAATAACTAAAATACAGACTAGTAATCCTGTATAAAAGATCAAGGATGGCAAAAATTGTGTCTTTTAAAGATAAAAATTGAAAAATCTCTGGTTGAATCGTGCAAAAAAATATAAGAAAGAGGATTCACATAAAAAAGCAGAGATTAAAGAAGAGATATTGCAACTGAAGTAACAGAAATTCAAATGATCAAAACAGACTACTATGAACAATTATATGCCAACATATTGGAAAATCCAGAAAAGAATGGATAAATTCCTACAAAAATACAACCTACCAAGACTGAATCATGAAGAATTGGAAAATACGGACAAATAATGAATAAAAAGATTGAGTCAGCAACCAAAACAACACAAAATAAAGCAAAAAAAGCCCACGAGCAGATGGCTTTATGGGTGAATTCTACAAGACATTTAAAGAAGAATTAATACCAATTCTCAAATTATTTGAAAAATGAAAGAAGGGATCACTTCCAAACTTATTTTGTGAGGCCAGCATTATCCTGATAGCAAAGCCAGATGAGGACAGTATAAGAAACAAAATTAGAATCAATATCTCAGATGAAGATACATACAAAAATCATCAAAAACATACAACAAAAAAATCTAACAGTACATTAAAAGAATCATATGGCATTATCAAGTGGGATTAATTCCTGGGATACCGGGATAGTTCAACACATAAAAATCAATGTTTATTGATTTGCTACATCACACTAACAGAATGAAGGATAAAATCGTGATAATCTCAACAGGTACAGAAAAGTCACTTAACAAACTTCAACTGCTTTTCATGGTAAAAAATATATTCTAAGTATAGAAGGAAAGCAATGCAACAAAATAAAGACCATAACAATGCAACAGCTAACCTCATACTCAAAAAAAGCTTGAAGGCTTTTCTCTAAAATCAGGAAAGCCATAAGAATTTCGACTCTCACTAATTCTACTCAACATTGTACAGGAAGTCCCATGCAGAGAAATCAGTCATGAAAAATAAATGAAAGGCATTCAAATCAAAAAGGAAAAATAAAATTGTATCTTTTGGTAGATTACATAATCTTTTTCTTGAAGTGTAGTGTATTTACAATATTATGTTAGTTTCAGGTGTACAGTAAAGTGACTTAGGTTTTTTCAGATTGTATGTATATATATATATATGAGTGTGTGTATATATATGTATATATATGCATGAAGACTCCTGCAAAAAAAGAGTAATAGAGAATGAAAACAGTACAGTTTCTGAATATAAAGTCAACGTACAAAATTTACTTGCATTTCTATATATTAACAATAAAGTATCTAAAAATAAATTATCAAAACAATCTTATTTCCATTGGAACTATATATGCATGCATGTATGTATGTATGTAGGTAGGTATGTATGTATGTACGTATGCCTCATCTTTGGGGTATGTGTGTATATATCTCTCTCTCATGAATGAATTTGGTAAAGCTGTAGGATACAAAATTTATATACAGAAATTAGTTGCAGTTTTATACACTAATAATGAAGTATCAGAAAAAGAAATTAAGAAAACAATCCCATTTACCATTCCAACAAAAATAATAAAATATCTAGGTATAAGCTATATCCTAAAGAGTACTTGTCCTCCAAAAACTGTATGATGCTCAGGAAGGAAATTGAAAATGACATGAACAGCTGGAAAGTTATACCATGTTTTTGGACTGAAGAATCAATATTGTTAAAATGATGATACTACCTAATGCAATGCACAGATGCTATGCAATCCACATCAAAATACTAATGGCATGATTCACAGAACTTGAACAGATAATTCTAAAGTTTGTATGGAAACACAAAAGACTCCAAGTAGCCAAAACAAACTTGAGAAAGAACAAACCTGGAGAAATCATATTCCCTCCCTTTAGACTATACTACAAAGCTACAGTAATCAAAAAAGTATGGTACTGGTGCGAAACAGACACATATGTCCATGGAAGAGAATACAGAGTGTAGAAATAAACTCAGGGGTTTATGATCAATTAATCTCTAACAAAGGAGGGAAGAATATAAAATGGAGAAAATACAGTCACTTCAATGAGTGGTGCTGGGAAAACTGTATAGCTACATACAACAGAATGAAATTAGAACACTCTCTAACACCATATACAAAAATAAAATCAAAATCAGTTAAAGATCTAACTGTAAGACTGTGTACTCTAAAACTCCTAGAAGAAAACATAGGCAGAACACTCTTTGACATACATCACGGCAATATTTTTTTGGCTCTGGCTCCTAAAGTAAAGGAAATAAAAATAAAAATAAACAAATGGAACTTAATTAGTCAAAAGCTGTTGCATAGCAAAGGAAATCATTGACAAAATGAAAAAATGACCTACTGAATGGGAGAAAATATTTCCAAATGACATGATCGATAAGGGATTACTATCCAACATATATAGAGAGCTCATACAACTCAACATCAAAAAATGAACAACCTGATTTAAAAATGGGCAAACACATTGAATATACTCTTTTTTCCCCAAAGAGGACATGCAGATGGCCCATTTCTAATCATCAGGGAAATGTAAATCAAAACCACAAGGGGATATCACCTCACACTTGTCAGAGGGCTATTATCAGAAAGAACATGAGGGGTGGAGGGTGGGAAGGGATAGACGGGATTTCAAAATTGTTAAACAGATAAACAAGATTACACTGTATGGCACAGGGAAATATACACAAGATCTTACAGTAGCTCACAGAGAAAACAATGTGACAATGAATATACCTATGTTCATGTATAACTGAAAAATTGTGCTCTACACTGGAATTTGACACAACAATGTAATATGATTTTGAATCAATAAAAAAATGTAAAAAAAAAAAGACATTGAAACAACCTAAATGTCCATCAACAGACGGCTGGATAAAGAAGTTGTGATATACTCATACAATGGAATACTACGCAGCCATAAAAAAGAATAAAATAATTCCATTTGTTGCAATATGGATGGACCTGGAGATTGTTACATTAAGTGAAGTAAGCCAGAAAGAGCAAGACAAATACCATATGACATCACTTATATGTGAAATAAAAATATCACACAAATGAACTTATTTACTAAACAGAATCAGACCCATCAGACTCACAGACACAGAAAGCAAACTTATGGGTACCAAAGTGGAAAGCAGATGAGGGAGGAACCAATTAGAAGTTTGGAATTAGCAGATACAAAATACTATATATAACAGATAAGCAACAGGGTGTTACGGTATGACACAGAGAACTATACTCACTATCCTGTAAATAAACCATAATGGGAAAGAATATGAAAAAGAATATGTATATATATATATGTAAAGCTGAATCACTTTGCTGTACACCAGAAACTTACACAATACTATAAATCAACTATAATTTAATTAATATATTTTAAAAGAATAAAGATATTACACAATTAATTTTCACCTCGAAGAACTAGAAAAAAAGAAAAAGCAAAGGTGAGGAAAGTAACAAAATAATAAAGATGAGACAAAAATAACTAAAATACAGACTAGTAATCCTGTATAAAAGATCAAGGATGGCAAAAATTGTGTCTTTTAAAGATAAAAATTGAAAAATCTCTGGTTGAATCGTGCAAAAAAATATAAGAAAGAGGATTCACATAAAAAAGCAGAGATTAAAGAAGAGATATTGCAACTGAAGTAACAGAAATTCAAATGATCAAAACAGACTACTATGAACAATTATATGCCAACATATTGGAAAATCCAGAAAAGAATGGATAAATTCCTACAAAAATACAACCTACCAAGACTGAATCATGAAGAATTGGAAAATACGGACAAATAATGAATAAAAAGATTGAGTCAGCAACCAAAACAACACAAAATAAAGCAAAAAAAGCCCACGAGCAGATGGCTTTATGGGTGAATTCTACAAGACATTTAAAGAAGAATTAATACCAATTCTCAAATTATTTGAAAAATGAAAGAAGGGATCACTTCCAAACTTATTTTGTGAGGCCAGCATTATCCTGATAGCAAAGCCAGATGAGGACAGTATAAGAAACAAAATTAGAATCAATATCTCAGATGAAGATACATACAAAAATCATCAAAAACATACAACAAAAAAATCTAACAGTACATTAAAAGAATCATATGGCATTATCAAGTGGGATTAATTCCTGGGATACCGGGATAGTTCAACACATAAAAATCAATGTTTATTGATTTGCTACATCACACTAACAGAATGAAGGATAAAATCGTGATAATCTCAACAGGTACAGAAAAGTCACTTAACAAACTTCAACTGCTTTTCATGGTAAAAAATATATTCTAAGTATAGAAGGAAAGCAATGCAACAAAATAAAGACCATAACAATGCAACAGCTAACCTCATACTCAAAAAAAGCTTGAAGGCTTTTCTCTAAAATCAGGAAAGCCATAAGAATTTCGACTCTCACTAATTCTACTCAACATTGTACAGGAAGTCCCATGCAGAGAAATCAGTCATGAAAAATAAATGAAAGGCATTCAAATCAAAAAGGAAAAATAAAATTGTATCTTTTGGTAGATTACATAATCTTTTTCTTGAAGTGTAGTGTATTTACAATATTATGTTAGTTTCAGGTGTACAGTAAAGTGACTTAGGTTTTTTCAGATTGTATGTATATATATATATATGAGTGTGTGTATATATATGTATATATATGCATGAAGACTCCTGCAAAAAAAGAGTAATAGAGAATGAAAACAGTACAGTTTCTGAATATAAAGTCAACGTACAAAATTTACTTGCATTTCTATATATTAACAATGAAGTATCTAAAAATAAATTATCAAAACAATCTTATTTCCATTGGAACTATATATGCATGCATGTATGTATGTATGTAGGTAGGTATGTATGTATGTACGTATGCCTCATCTTTGGGGTATGTGTGTATATATCTCTCTCTCATGAATGAATTTGGTAAAGCTGTAGGATACAAAATTTATATACAGAAATTAGTTGCAGTTTTATACACTAATAATGAAGTATCAGAAAAAGAAATTAAGAAAACAATCCCATTTACCATTCCAACAAAAATAATAAAATATCTAGGTATAAGCTATATCCTAAAGAGTACTTGTCCTCCAAAAACTGTATGATGCTCAGGAAGGAAATTGAAAATGACATGAACAGCTGGAAAGTTATACCATGTTTTTGGACTGAAGAATCAATATTGTTAAAATGATGATACTACCTAATGCAATGCACAGATGCTATGCAATCCACATCAAAATACTAATGGCATGATTCACAGAACTTGAACAGATAATTCTAAAGTTTGTATGGAAACACAAAAGACTCCAAGTAGCCAAAACAAACTTGAGAAAGAACAAACCTGGAGAAATCATATTCCCTCCCTTTAGACTATACTACAAAGCTACAGTAATCAAAAAAGTATGGTACTGGTGCGAAACAGACACATATGTCCATGGAAGAGAATACAGAGTGTAGAAATAAACTCAGGGGTTTATGATCAATTAATCTCTAACAAAGGAGGGAAGAATATAAAATGGAGAAAATACAGTCACTTCAATGAGTGGTGCTGGGAAAACTGTATAGCTACATACAACAGAATGAAATTAGAACACTCTCTAACACCATATACAAAAATAAAATCAAAATCAGTTAAAGATCTAAATGTAAGACTGTGTACTCTAAAACTCCTAGAAGAAAACTTAGGCACAACACTCTTTGACATACATCACGGCAATATTTTTTTGGCTCTGGCTCCTAAAGTAAAGGAAATAAAAATAAAAATAAACAAATGGAACTTAATTAGTCAAAAGCTGTTGCATAGCAAAGGAAATCATTGACAAAATGAAAAAATGACCTACTGAATGGGAGAAAATATTTCCAAATGACATGATCGATAAGGGATTACTATCCAACATATATAGAGAGCTCATACAACTCAACATCAAAAAATGAACAACCTGATTTAAAAATGGGCAAACACATTGAATATACTCTTTTTTCCCCAAAGAGGACATGCAGATGGCCCATTTCTAATCATCAGGGAAATGCAAATCAAAACCACAAGGGGATATCACCTCACACTTGTCAGAGGGCTATTATCAGAAAGAACATGAGGGGTGGAGGGTGGGAAGGGATAGACGGGATTTCAAAATTGTTAAACAGATAAACAAGATTACACTGTATGGCACAGGGAAATATACACAAGATCTTACAGTAGCTCACAGAGAAAACAATGTGACAATGAATATACCTATGTTCATGTATAACTGAAAAATTGTGCTCTACACTGGAATTTGACACAACAATGTAATATGATTTTGAATCAATAAAAAAATGTAAAAAAAAAAAGACATTGAAACAACCTAAATGTCCATCAACAGACGGCTGGATAAAGAAGTTGTGATATACTCATACAATGGAATACTACGCAGCCATAAAAAAGAATAAAATAATTCCATTTGTTGCAATATGGATGGACCTGGAGATTGTTACATTAAGTGAAGTAAGCCAGAAAGAGCAAGACAAATACCATATGACATCACTTATATGTGAAATAAAAATATCACAGAAATGAACTTATTTACTAAACAGAATCAGACCCATCAGACTCACAGACACAGAAAGCAAACTTATGGGTACCAAAGTGGAAAGCAGATGAGGGAGGAACCAATTAGAAGTTTGGAATTAGCAGATACAAAATACTATATATAACAGATAAGCAACAGGGTGTTACGGTATGACACAGAGAACTATACTCACTATCCTGTAAATAAACCATAATGGGAAAGAATATGAAAAAGAATATGTATATATATATATATGTAAAGCTGAATCACTTTGCTGTACACCAGAAACTTACACAATACTATAAATCAACTATAATTTAATTAATATATTTTAAAAGAATAAAGATATTACACAATTAATTTTCACCTCGAAGAACTAGAGAAAAAGAAAAAGCAAAGGTGAGGAAAGTAACAAAATAATAAAGATGAGACAAAAATAACTAAAATACAGACTAGTAATCCTGTATAAAAGATCAAGGATGGCAAAAATTGTGTCTTTTAAAGATAAAAATTGAAAAATCTCTGGTTGAATCGTGCAAAAAAATATAAGAAAGAGGATTCACATAAAAAAGCAGAGATTAAAGAAGAGATATTGCAACTGAAGTAACAGAAATTCAAATGATCAAAACAGACTACTATGAACAATTATATGCCAACATATTGGAAAATCCAGAAAAGAATGGATAAATTCCTACAAAAATACAACCTACCAAGACTGAATCATGAAGAATTGGAAAATACGGACAAATAATGAATAAAAAGATTGAGTCAGCAACCAAAACAACACAAAATAAAGCAAAAAAAGCCCACGAGCAGATGGCTTTATGGGTGAATTCTACAAGACATTTAAAGAAGAATTAATACCAATTCTCAAATTATTTGAAAAATGAAAGAAGGGATCACTTCCAAACTTATTTTGTGAGGCCAGCATTATCCTGATAGCAAAGCCAGATGAGGACAGTATAAGAAACAAAATTAGAATCAATATCTCAGATGAAGATACATACAAAAATCATCAAAAACATACAACAAAAAAATCTAACAGTACATTAAAAGAATCATATGGCATTATCAAGTGGGATTAATTCCTGGGATACCGGGATAGTTCAACACATAAAAATCAATGTTTATTGATTTGCTACATCACACTAACAGAATGAAGGATAAAATCGTGATAATCTCAACAGGTACAGAAAAGTCACTTAACAAACTTCAACTGCTTTTCATGGTAAAAAATATATTCTAAGTATAGAAGGAAAGCAATGCAACAAAATAAAGACCATAACAATGCAACAGCTAACCTCATACTCAAAAAAAGCTTGAAGGCTTTTCTCTAAAATCAGGAAAGCCATAAGAATTTCGACTCTCACTAATTCTACTCAACATTGTACAGGAAGTCCCATGCAGAGAAATCAGTCATGAAAAATAAATGAAAGGCATTCAAATCAAAAAGGAAAAATAAAATTGTATCTTTTGGTAGATTACATAATCTTTTTCTTGAAGTGTAGTGTATTTACAATATTATGTTAGTTTCAGGTGTACAGTAAAGTGACTTAGGTTTTTTCAGATTGTATGTATATATATATATATGAGTGTGTGTATATATATGTATATATATGCATGAAGACTCCTGCAAAAAAAGAGTAATAGAGAATGAAAACAGTACAGTTTCTGAATATAAAGTCAACGTACAAAATTTACTTGCATTTCTATATATTAACAATAAAGTATCTAAAAATAAATTATCAAAACAATCTTATTTCCATTGGAACTATATATGCATGCATGTATGTATGTATGTAGGTAGGTATGTATGTATGTACGTATGCCTCATCTTTGGGGTATGTGTGTATATATCTCTCTCTCATGAATGAATTTGGTAAAGCTGTAGGATACAAAATTTATATACAGAAATTAGTTGCAGTTTTATACACTAATAATGAAGTATCAGAAAAAGAAATTAAGAAAACAATCCCATTTACCATTCCAACAAAAATAATAAAATATCTAGGTATAAGCTATATCCTAAAGAGTACTTGTCCTCCAAAAACTGTATGATGCTCAGGAAGGAAATTGAAAATGACATGAACAGCTGGAAAGTTATACCATGTTTTTGGACTGAAGAATCAATATTGTTAAAATGATGATACTACCTAATGCAATGCACAGATGCTATGCAATCCACATCAAAATACTAATGGCATGATTCACAGAACTTGAACAGATAATTCTAAAGTTTGTATGGAAACACAAAAGACTCCAAGTAGCCAAAACAAACTTGAGAAAGAACAAACCTGGAGAAATCATATTCCCTCCCTTTAGACTATACTACAAAGCTACAGTAATCAAAAAAGTATGGTACTGGTGCGAAACAGACACATATGTCCATGGAAGAGAATACAGAGTGTAGAAATAAACTCAGGGGTTTATGATCAATTAATCTCTAACAAAGGAGGGAAGAATATAAAATGGAGAAAATACAGTCACTTCAATGAGTGGTGCTGGGAAAACTGTATAGCTACATACAACAGAATGAAATTAGAACACTCTCTAACACCATATACAAAAATAAAATCAAAATCAGTTAAAGATCTAACTGTAAGACTGTGTACTCTAAAACTCCTAGAAGAAAACATAGGCAGAACACTCTTTGACATACATCACGGCAATATTTTTTTGGCTCTGGCTCCTAAAGTAAAGGAAATAAAAATAAAAATAAACAAATGGAACTTAATTAGTCAAAAGCTGTTGCATAGCAAAGGAAATCATTGACAAAATGAAAAAATGACCTACTGAATGGGAGAAAATATTTCCAAATGACATGATCGATAAGGGATTACTATCCAACATATATAGAGAGCTCATACAACTCAACATCAAAAAATGAACAACCTGATTTAAAAATGGGCAAACACATTGAATATACTCTTTTTTCCCCAAAGAGGACATGCAGATGGCCCATTTCTAATCATCAGGGAAATGTAAATCAAAACCACAAGGGGATATCACCTCACACTTGTCAGAGGGCTATTATCAGAAAGAACATGAGGGGTGGAGGGTGGGAAGGGATAGACGGGATTTCAAAATTGTTAAACAGATAAACAAGATTACACTGTATGGCACAGGGAAATATACACAAGATCTTACAGTAGCTCACAGAGAAAACAATGTGACAATGAATATACCTATGTTCATGTATAACTGAAAAATTGTGCTCTACACTGGAATTTGACACAACAATGTAATATGATTTTGAATCAATAAAAAAATGTAAAAAAAAAAAGACATTGAAACAACCTAAATGTCCATCAACAGACGGCTGGATAAAGAAGTTGTGATATACTCATACAATGGAATACTACGCAGCCATAAAAAAGAATAAAATAATTCCATTTGTTGCAATATGGATGGACCTGGAGATTGTTACATTAAGTGAAGTAAGCCAGAAAGAGCAAGACAAATACCATATGACATCACTTATATGTGAAATAAAAATATCACAGAAATGAACTTATTTACTAAACAGAATCAGACCCATCAGACTCACAGACACAGAAAGCAAACTTATGGGTACCAAAGTGGAAAGCAGATGAGGGAGGAACCAATTAGAAGTTTGGAATTAGCAGATACAAAATACTATATATAACAGATAAGCAACAGGGTGTTACGGTATGACACAGAGAACTATACTCACTATCCTGTAAATAAACCATAATGGGAAAGAATATGAAAAAGAATATGTATATATATATATATGTAAAGCTGAATCACTTTGCTGTACACCAGAAACTTACACAATACTATAAATCAACTATAATTTAATTAATATATTTTAAAAGAATAAAGATATTACACAATTAATTTTCACCTCGAAGAACTAGAGAAAAAGAAAAAGCAAAGGTGAGGAAAGTAACAAAATAATAAAGATGAGACAAAAATAACTAAAATACAGACTAGTAATCCTGTATAAAAGATCAAGGATGGCAAAAATTGTGTCTTTTAAAGATAAAAATTGAAAAATCTCTGGTTGAATCGTGCAAAAAAATATAAGAAAGAGGATTCACATAAAAAAGCAGAGATTAAAGAAGAGATATTGCAACTGAAGTAACAGAAATTCAAATGATCAAAACAGACTACTATGAACAATTATATGCCAACATATTGGAAAATCCAGAAAAGAATGGATAAATTCCTACAAAAATACAACCTACCAAGACTGAATCATGAAGAATTGGAAAATACGGACAAATAATGAATAAAAAGATTGAGTCAGCAACCAAAACAACACAAAATAAAGCAAAAAAAGCCCACGAGCAGATGGCTTTATGGGTGAATTCTACAAGACATTTAAAGAAGAATTAATACCAATTCTCAAATTATTTGGAAAATGAAAGAAGGGAACACTTCCAAACTTATTTTGTGAGGCCAGCATTATCCTGATAGCAAAGCCAGATGAGGACAGTATAAGAAACAAAATTAGAATCAATATCTCAGATGAAGATACATACAAAAATCATCAAAAACATACAACAAAAAAATCTAACAGTACATTAAAAGAATCATATGGCATTATCAAGTGGGATTAATTCCTGGGATACCGGGATAGTTCAACACATAAAAATCAATGTTTATTGATTTGCTACATCACACTAACAGAATGAAGGATAAAATCGTGATAATCTCAACAGGTACAGAAAAGTCACTTAACAAACTTCAACTGCTTTTCATGGTAAAAAATATATTCTAAGTATAGAAGGAAAGCAATGCAACAAAATAAAGACCATAACAATGCAACAGCTAACCTCATACTCAAAAAAAGCTTGAAGGCTTTTCTCTAAAATCAGGAAAGCCATAAGAATTTTGACTCTCACTAATTCTACTCAACATTATACAGGAAGTCCCATGCAGAGAAATCAGTCATGAAAAATAAATGAAAGGCATTCAAATCAAAAAGGAAAAATAAAATTGTATCTTTTGGTAGATTACATAATCTTTTTCTTGAAGTGTAGTGTATTTACAATATTATGTTAGTTTCAGGTGTACAGTAAAGTGACTTAGGTTTTTTCAGATTGTATGTATATATATATATATGAGTGTGTGTATATATATGTATATATATGCATGAAGACTCCTGCAAAAAAAGAGTAAAAGCCAATGAAAACAGTACAGTTTCTGAATATAAAGTCAACGTACAAAATTTACTTGCATTTCTATATATTAACAATTAAGTATCTAAAAATAAATTATCAAAACAATCTTATTTCCATTGGAACTATATATGCATGCATGTATGTATGTATGTAGGTAGGTATGTATGTATGTACGTATGCCTCATCTTTGGGGTATGTGTGTATATATCTCTCTCTCATGAATGAATTTGGTAAAGCTGTAGGATACAAAATTTATATACAGAAATTAGTTGCAGTTTTATACACTAATAATGAAGTATCAGAAAAAGAAATTAAGAAAACAATCCCATTTACCATTCCAACAAAAATAATAAAATATCTAGGTATAAGCTATATCCTAAAGAGTACTTGTCCTCCAAAAACTGTATGATGCCCAGGAAGGAAATTGAAAATGACATGAACAGCTGGAAAGTTATACCATGTTTTTGGACTGAAGAATCAATATTGTTAAAATGATGATACTACCTAATGCAATGCACAGATGCTATGCAATCCACATCAAAATACTAATGGCATGATTCACAGAACTTGAACAGATAATTCTAAAGTTTGTATGGAAACACAAAAGACTCCAAGTAGCCAAAACAAACTTGAGAAAGAACAAACCTGGAGAAATCATATTCCCTCCCTTTAGACTATACTACAAAGCTACAGTAATCAAAAAAGTATGGTACTGGTGCGAAACAGACACATATGTCCATGGAAGAGAATACAGAGTGTAGAAATAAACTCAGGGGTTTATGATCAATTAATCTCTAACAAAGGAGGGAAGAATATAAAATGGAGAAAATACAGTCACTTCAATGAGTGGTGCTGGGAAAACTGTATAGCTACATACAACAGAATGAAATTAGAACACTCTCTAACACCATATACAAAAATAAAATCAAAATCAGTTAAAGATCTATCTGTAAGACTGTGTACTCTAAAATTCCTAGAAGAAAACATAGGCAGAACACTCTTTGACATACATCACGGCAATATTTTTTTGGCTCTGGCTCCTAAAGTAAAGGAAATAAAAATAAAAATAAACAAGTGGAACTTAATTAGTCAAAAGCTGTTGCATAGCAAAGGAAATCATTGACAAAATGAAAAAATGACCTACTGAATGGGAGAAAATATTTCCAAATGACATGATCGATAAGGGATTACTATCCAACATATATAGAGAGCTCATACAACTCAACATCAAAAAATGAACAACCTGATTTAAAAATGGGCAAACACATTGAATATACTCTTTTTTCCCCAAAGAGGACATGCAGATGGCCCATTTCTAATCATCAGGGAAATGCAAATCAAAACCACAAGGGGATATCACCTCACACTTGTCAGAGGGCTATTATCAGAAAGAACATGAGGGGTGGAGGGTGGGAAGGGATAGATGGGATTTCAAAATTGTTAAACAGATAAACAAGATTACACTGTATGGCACAGGGAAATATACACAAGATCTTACAGTAGCTCACAGAGAAAACAATGTGACAATGAATATACCTACGTTCATGTATAACTGAAAAATTGTGCTCTACACTGGAATTTGACACAACACTGTAAAATGATTTTGAATCAATAAAAAAAATGTAAAAAAAAAAAGACATTGAAACAACCTAAATGTCCATCAACAGATGGCTGGATAAAGAAGTTGTGATATACTCATACAATGGAATACTACGCAGCCATAAAAAAGAATAAAATAATTCCATTTGTTGCAATATGGATGGACCTGGAGATTGTTACATTAAGTGAAGTAAGCCAGAAAGAGCAAGACAAATACCATATGACATCACTTATATGTGAAATAAAAATATCACACAAATGAACTTATTTACTAAACAGAATCAGACCCATCAGACTCACAGACACAGAAAGCAAACTTATGGGTACCAAAGTGGAAAGCAGATGAGGGAGGAACCAATTAGAAGTTTGGAATTAGCAGATACAAAATACTATATATAACAGATAAGCAACAGGGTGTTACGGTATGACACAGAGAACTATACTCACTATCCTGTAAATAAACCATAATGGGAAAGAATATGAAAAAGAATATGTATATATATATATGTAAAGCTGAATCACTTTGCTGTACACCAGAAACTTACACAATACTATAAATCAACTATAATTTAATTAAAATATTTTAAAAGAATAAAGATATTACACAATTAATTTTCACCTCGAAGAACTAGAAAAAAAGAAAAAGCAAAGGTGAGGAAAGTAACAAAATAATAAAGATGAGACAAAAATAACTAAAATACAGACTAGTAATCCTGTATAAAAGATCAAGGATGGCAAAAATTGTGTCTTTTAAAGATAAAAATTGAAAAATCTCTGGTTGAATCGTGCAAAAAAATATAAGAAAGAGGATTCACATAAAAAAGCAGAGATTAAAGAAGAGATATTGCAACTGAAGTAACAGAAATTCAAATGATCAAAACAGACTACTATGAACAATTATATGCCAACATATTGGAAAATCCAGAAAAGAATGGATAAATTCCTACAAAAATACAACCTACCAAGACTGAATCATGAAGAATTGGAAAATACGGACAAATAATGAATAAAAAGATTGAGTCAGCAACCAAAACAACACAAAATAAAGCAAAAAAAGCCCACGAGCAGATGGCTTTATGGGTGAATTCTACAAGACATTTAAAGAAGAATTAATACCAATTCTCAAATTATTTGAAAAATGAAAGAAGGGAACACTTCCAAACTTATTTTGTGAGGCCAGCATTATCCTGATAGCAAAGCCAGATGAGGACAGTATAAGAAACAAAATTAGAATCAATATCTCAGATGAAGATACATACAAAAATCATCAAAAACATACAACAAAAAAATCTAACAGTACATTAAAAGAATCATATGGCATTATCAAGTGGGATTAATTCCTGGGATACCGGGATAGTTCAACACATAAAAATCAATGTTTATTGATTTGCTACATCACACTAACAGAATGAAGGATAAAATCGTGATAATCTCAACAGGTACAGAAAAGTCACTTAACAAACTTCAACTGCTTTTCATGGTAAAAAATATATTCTAAGTATAGAAGGAAAGCAATGCAACAAAATAAAGACCATAACAATGCAACAGCTAACCTCATACTCAAAAAAAGCTTGAAGGCTTTTCTCTAAAATCAGGAAAGCCATAAGAATTTCGACTCTCACTAATTCTACTCAACATTGTACAGGAAATCCCATGCAGAGAAATCAGTCATGAAAAATAAATGAAAGGCATTCAAATCAAAAAGGAAAAATAAAATTGTATCTTTTGGTAGATTACATAATCTTTTTATTGAAGTGTAGTGTATTTACAATATTATGTTAGTTTCAGTTGTACAGTAAAGTGACTTAGGTTTTGTCAGATTGTATGTATATATATATATATGAGTGTGTGTATATATACGTATATATATGCATGAAGACTCCTGCAAAAAAAGAGTAATAGCCAATGAAAACAGTACAGTTTCTGAATATAAAGTCAACGTACAAAATTTACTTGCATTTCTATATATTAACAATTAACTATCTAAAAATAAATTATCAAAACAATCTTATTTCCATTGGAACTATATATGCATGCATGTATGTATGTATGTAGGTAGGTATGTATGTATGTACGTATGCCTCATCTTTGGGGTATGTGTGTATATATATCTCTCTCATGAATGAACTTGGTAAAGCTGTAGGATACAAAATTTATATACAGAAATTAGTTGCAGTTTTATACACTAATAATGAAGTATCAGAAAAAGAAATTAAGAAAACAATCCCATTTACCATTCCAACAAAAATAATAAAATATCTAGGTATAAGCTATATCCTAAAGAGTACTTGTCCTCCAAAAACTGTATGATGCCCAGGAAGGAAATTGAAAATGACATGAACAGCTGGAAAGTTATACCATGTTTTTGGACTGAAGAATCAATATTGTTAAAATGATGATACTACCTAATGCAATGCACAGATGCTATGCAATCCACATCAAAATACTAATGGCATGATTCACAGAACTTGAACAGATAATTCTAAAGTTTGTATGGAAACACAAAAGACTCCAAGTAGCCAAAACAAACTTGAGAAAGAACAAACCTGGAGAAATCATATTCCCTCCCTTTAGACTATACTACAAAGCTACAGTAATCAAAAAAGTATGGTACTGGTGCGAAACAGACACATATGTCCATGGAAGAGAATACAGAGTGTAGAAATAAACTCAGGGGTTTATGATCAATTAATCTCTAACAAAGGAGGGAAGAATATAAAATGGAGAAAATACAGTCACTTCAATGAGTGGTGCTGGGAAAACTGTATAGCTACATACAACAGAATGAAATTAGAACACTCTCTAACACCATATACAAAAATAAAATCAAAATCAGTTAAAGATCTATCTGTAAGACTGTGTACTCTAAAATTCCTAGAAGAAAACATAGGCAGAACACTCTTTGACATACATCACGGCAATATTTTTTTGGCTCTGGCTCCTAAAGTAAAGGAAATAAAAATAAAAATAAACAAGTGGAACTTAATTAGTCAAAAGCTGTTGCATAGCAAAGGAAATCATTGACAAAATGAAAAAATGACCTACTGAATGGGAGAAAATATTTCCAAATGACATGATCGATAAGGGATTACTATCCAACATATATAGAGAGCTCATACAACTCAACATCAAAAAATGAACAACCTGATTTAAAAATGGGCAAACACATTGAATATACTCTTTTTTCCCCAAAGAGGACATGCAGATGGCCCATTTCTAATCATCAGGGAAATGCAAATCAAAACCACAAGGGGATATCACCTCACACTTGTCAGAGGGCTATTATCAGAAAGAACATGAGGGGTGGAGGGTGGGAAGGGATAGATGGGATTTCAAAATTGTTAAACAGATAAACAAGATTACACTGTATGGCACAGGGAAATATACACAAGATCTTACAGTAGCTCACAGAGAAAACAATGTGACAATGAATATACCTACGTTCATGTATAACTGAAAAATTGTGCTCTACACTGGAATTTGACACAACACTGTAAAATGATTTTGAATCAATAAAAAAATGTAAAAAAAAAAAGACATTGAAACAACCTAAATGTCCATCAACAGATGGCTGGATAAAGAAGTTGTGATATACTCATACAATGGAATACTACGCAGCCATAAAAAAGAATAAAATAATTCCATTTGTTGCAATATGGATGGACCTGGAGATTGTTACATTAAGTGAAGTAAGCCAGAAAGAGCAAGACAAATACCATATGACATCACTTATATGTGAAATAAAAATATCACACAAATGAACTTATTTACTAAACAGAATCAGACCCATCAGACTCACAGACACAGAAAGCAAACTTATGGGTACCAAAGTGGAAAGCAGAT
Organism: Vicugna pacos; assembly: GCF_048564905.1. NCBI lineage: Eukaryota > Metazoa > Chordata > Mammalia > Artiodactyla > Camelidae > Vicugna > Vicugna pacos. The sequence goes on from NC_132989.1 coordinate 3,428,398, forward strand.
GAGGGAGGAACCAATTAGAAGTTTGGAATTAGCAGATACAAAATACTATATATAACAGATAAGCAACAGGGTGTTACGGTATGACACAGAGAACTATACTCACTATCCTGTAAATAAACCATAATGGGAAAGAATATGAAAAAGAATATGTATATATATATATGTAAAGCTGAATCACTTTGCTGTACACCAGAAACTTACACAATACTATAAATCAACTATAATTTAATTAAAATATTTTAAAAGAATAAAGATATTACACAATTAATTTTCACCTCGAAGAACTAGAAAAAAAGAAAAAGCAAAGGTGAGGAAAGTAACAAAATAATAAAGATGAGACAAAAATAACTAAAATACAGACTAGTAATCCTGTATAAAAGATCAAGGATGGCAAAAATTGTGTCTTTTAAAGATAAAAATTGAAAAATCTCTGGTTGAATCGTGCAAAAAAATATAAGAAAGAGGATTCACATAAAAAAGCAGAGATTAAAGAAGAGATATTGCAACTGAAGTAACAGAAATTCAAATGATCAAAACAGACTACTATGAACAATTATATGCCAACATATTGGAAAATCCAGAAAAGAATGGATAAATTCCTACAAAAATACAACCTACCAAGACTGAATCATGAAGAATTGGAAAATACGGACAAATAATGAATAAAAAGATTGAGTCAGCAACCAAAACAACACAAAATAAAGCAAAAAAAGCCCACGAGCAGATGGCTTTATGGGTGAATTCTACAAGACATTTAAAGAAGAATTAATACCAATTCTCAAATTATTTGAAAAATGAAAGAAGGGAACACTTCCAAACTTATTTTGTGAGGCCAGCATTATCCTGATAGCAAAGCCAGATGAGGACAGTATAAGAAACAAAATTAGAATCAATATCTCAGATGAAGATACATACAAAAATCATCAAAAACATACAACAAAAAAATCTAACAGTACATTAAAAGAATCATATGGCATTATCAAGTGGGATTAATTCCTGGGATACCGGGATAGTTCAACACATAAAAATCAATGTTTATTGATTTGCTACATCACACTAACAGAATGAAGGATAAAATCGTGATAATCTCAACAGGTACAGAAAAGTCACTTAACAAACTTCAACTGCTTTTCATGGTAAAAAATATATTCTAAGTATAGAAGGAAAGCAATGCAACAAAATAAAGACCATAACAATGCAACAGCTAACCTCATACTCAAAAAAAGCTTGAAGGCTTTTCTCTAAAATCAGGAAAGCCATAAGAATTTCGACTCTCACTAATTCTACTCAACATTGTACAGGAAATCCCATGCAGAGAAATCAGTCATGAAAAATAAATGAAAGGCATTCAAATCAAAAAGGAAAAATAAAATTGTATCTTTTGGTAGATTACATAATCTTTTTATTGAAGTGTAGTGTATTTACAATATTATGTTAGTTTCAGGTGTACAGTAAAGTGACTTAGGTTTTTTCAGATTGTATGTATATATATATATATGAGTGTGTGTATATATATGTATATATATGCCTGAAGACTCCTGCAAAAAAAGAGTAATAGCCAATGAAAACAGTACAGTTTCTGAATATAAAGTCAACGTACAAAACTTACTTGCATTTCTATATATTAACAATGAACTAACTAAAAATAAATTATCAAAACAATCTTATTTCCATTGGAACTATATATGCATGCATGTATGTATGTAGGTAGGTAGGTATGTATGTATGTACGTATGCCTCATCTTTGGGGTATGTGTGTATATATATCTCTCTCATGAATGAATTTGGTAAAGCTGTAGGATACAAAATTTATATACAGAAATTAGTTGCAGTTTTATACACTAATAATGAAGTATCAGAAAAAGAAATTAAGAAAACAATCCCATTTACCATTCCAACAAAAATAATAAAATATCTAGGTATAAGCTATATCCTAAAGAGTACTTGTCCTCCAAAAACTGTATGATGCTCAGGAAGGAAATTGAAAATGACATGAACAGCTGGAAAGTTATACCATGTTTTTGGACTGAAGAATCAATATTGTTAAAATGATGATACTACCTCATGCAATGCACAGATGCTATGCAATCCACATCAAAATACTAATGGCATGATTCACAGAACTTGAACAGATAATTCTAAAGTTTGTATGGAAACACAAAAGACTCCAAGTAGCCAAAACAAACTTGAGAAAGAACAAACCTGGAGAAATCATATTCCCTCCCTTTAAACTATACTACAAAGCTACAGTAATCAAAAAAGTATGGTACTGGTGCGAAACAGACACATATGTCCATGGAAGAGAATACAGAGTGTAGAAATAAACTCAGGGGTTTATGATCAATTAATCTATAACAAAGGAGGGAAGAATATAAAATGGAGAAAATACAGTCACTTCAATGAGTGGTGCTGGGAAAACTGTATAGCTACATACAACAGAATGAAATTAGAACACTCTCTAACATCATATACAAAAATAAAATCAAAATCAGTTAAAGATCTAAATGTAAGACTGTGTACTCTAAAACTCCTAGAAGAAAACTTAGGCAGAACACTCTTTGACATACATCACGGCAATATTTTTTTGGCTCTGGCTCCTAAAGTAAAGGAAATAAAAATAAAAATAAACAAGTGGAACTTAATTAGTCAAAAGCTGTTGCATAGCAAAGGAAATCATTGACAAAATGAAAAAATGACCTACTGAATGGGAGAAAATATTTCCAAATGACATGATCGATAAGGGATTACTATCCAACATATATAGAGAGCTCATACAACTCAACATCAAAAAATGAACAACCTGATTTAAAAATGGGCAAACACATTGAATATACTCTTTTTCCCCAAAGAGGACATGCAGATGGCCCATTTCTAATCATCAGGGAAATGCAAATCAAAACCACAAGGGGATATCACCTCACACTTGTCAGAGGGCTATTATCAGAAAGAACATGAGGGGTGGAGGGTGGGAAGGTATAGACGGGATTTCAAAATTGTTAAACAGATAAACAAGATTACACTGTATGGCACAGGGAAATATACACAAGATCTTACAGTAGCTCACAGAGAAAACAATGTGACAATGAATATACCTATGTTCATGTATAACTGAAAAATTGTGCTCTACACTGGAATTTGACACAACACTGTAAAATGATTTTGAATCAATAAAAAAATGTAAAAAATAAAAGACATTGAAACAACCTAAATGTCCATCAACAGATGGCTGGATAAAGAAGTTGTGATATACTCATACAATGGAATACTACGCAGCCATAAAAAAGAATAAAATAATTCCATTTGTTGCAATATGGATGGACCTGGAGATTGTTACATTAAGTGAAGTAAGCCAGAAAGAGCAAGACAAATACCATATGACATCACTTATATGTGAAATAAAAATATCACACAAATGAACTTATTTACTAAACAGAATCAGACTCATCAGACTCACAGACACAGAAAGCAAGCTTATGGGTACCAAAGTGGAAAGCACATGAGGGAGGAACCAATTAGAAGTTTGGAATTAGCAGATACAAAATACTATATATAACAGATAAGCAACAGGGTGTTACGGTATGACACAGAGTACTATACTCACTATCCTGTAAATAAAACATAATGGGAAAGAATATGAAAAAGAATATGTATATATATATATGTGAAGCTGAATCACTTTGCTGTACACCAGAAACTTACACAATACTATAAATCAACTATAATTTAATTAAAATATTTTAAAAGAATAAAGATATTACACAATTAATTTTCACCTCGAAGAACTAGAAAAAAAGAAAAAGCAAAGGTGAGGAAAGTAACAAAATAATAAAGATGAGACAAAAATAACTAAAATACAGACTAGTAATCCTGTATAAAAGATCAAGGATGGCAAAAATTGTGTCTTTTAAAGATAAAAATTGAAAAATCTCTGGTTGAATCGTGCAAAAAAATATAAGAAAGAGGATTCACATAAAAAAGCAGAGATTAAAGAAGAGATATTGCAACTGAAGTAACAGAAATTCAAATGATCAAAACAGACTACTATGAACAATTATATGCCAACATATTGGAAAATCCAGAAAAGAATGGATAAATTCCTACAAAAATACAACCTACCAAGACTGAATCATGAAGAATTGGAAAATACGGACAAATAATGAATAAAAAGATTGAGTCAGCAACCAAAACAACACAAAATAAAGCAAAAAAAGCCCACGAGCAGATGGCTTTATGGGTGAATTCTACAAGACATTTAAAGAAGAATTAATACCAATTCTCAAATTATTTGAAAAATGAAAGAAGGGAACACTTCCAAACTTATTTTGTGAGGCCAGCATTATCCTGATAGCAAAGCCAGATGAGGACAGTATAAGAAACAAAATTAGAATCAATATCTCAGATGAAGATACATACAAAAATCATCAAAAACATACAACAAAAAAATCTAACAGTACATTAAAAGAATCATATGGCATTATCAAGTGGGATTAATTCCTGGGATACCGGGATAGTTCAACACATAAAAATCAATGTTTATTGATTTGCTACATCACACTAACAGAATGAAGGATAAAATCGTGATAATCTCAACAGGTACAGAAAAGTCACTTAACAAACTTCAACTGCTTTTCATGGTAAAAAATATATTCTAAGTATAGAAGGAAAGCAATGCAACAAAATAAAGACCATAACAATGCAACAGCTAACCTCATACTCAAAAAAAGCTTGAAGGCTTTTCTCTAAAATCAGGAAAGCCATAAGAATTTCGACTCTCACTAATTCTACTCAACATTGTACAGGAAGTCCCATGCAGAGAAATCAGTCATGAAAAATAAATGAAAGGCATTCAAATCAAAAAGGAAAAATAAAATTGTATCTTTTGGTAGATTACATAATCTTTTTCTTGAAGTGTAGTGTATTTACAATATTATGTTAGTTTCAGGTGTAGAGTAAAGTGACAGGTTTTTTCAGATTGTATGTATATATATATATATATGAGTGTGTGTATATATATGTATATATATGCCTGAAGACTCCTGCAAAAAAAGAGTAATAGCCAATGAAAACAGTACAGTTTCTGAATATAAAGTCAACGTACAAAATTTACTTGCATTTCTATATATTAACAATGAAGTATCTAAAAATAAATTATCAAAACAATCTTATTTCCATTGGAACTATATATGCATGCATGTATGTATGTATGTAGGTAGGTATGTATGTATGTACGTATGCCTCATCTTTGGGGTATGTGTGTATATATATCTCTCTCATGAATGAATTTGGTAAAGCTGTAGGATACAAAATTTATATACAGAAATTAGTTGCAGTTTTATACACTAATAATGAAGTATCAGAAAAAGAAATTAAGAAAACAATCCCATTTACCATTCCAACAAAAATAATAAAATATCTAGGTATAAGCTATAGCCTAAAGAGTACTTGTCCTCCAAAAACTGTATGATGCTCAGGAAGGAAATTGAAAATGACATGAACAGCTGGAAAGTTATACCATGTTTTTGGACTGAAGAATCAATATTATTAAAATGATGATACTACCTCATGCAATTCACAGATGCTATGCAATCCACATCAAAATACTAATGGCATGATTCACAGAACTTGAACAGATAATTCTAAAGTTTGTATGGAAACACAAAAGACTCCAAGTAGCCAAAACAAACTTGAGAAAGAACAAACCTGGAGAAATCATATTCCCTCCCTTTAGACTATACTACAAAGCTACAGTAATCAAAAAAGTATGGTACTGGTGCGAAACAGACACATATGTCCATGGAAGAGAATACAGAGTGTAGAAATAAACTCAGGGGTTTATGATCAATTAATCTATAACAAAGGAGGGAAGAGTATAAAATGGAGAAAATACAGTCACTTCAATGAGTGGTGCTGGGAAAACTGTATAGCTACATACAACAGAATGAAATTAGAACACTCTCTAACACCATATACAAAAATAAAATCAAAATCAGTTAAAGATCTAAATGTAAGACTGTGTACTCTAAAACTCCTAGAAGAAAACATAGGCAGAACACTCTTTGACATACATCACGGCAATATTTTTTTGGCTCTGGGTCCTAAAGTAACGGAAATAAAAATAAAAATAAACAAATGGAACTTAATTAGTCAAAAGCTGTTGCATAGCAAAGGAAATCATTGACAAAATGAAAAAATGACCTACTGAATGGGAGAAAATATTTCCAAATGACATGATCGATAAGGGATTACTATCCAACATATATAGAGAGCTCATACAACTCAACATCAAAAAATGAACAACCTGATTTAAAAATGGGCAAACACATTGAATATACTCTTTTTTCCCCAAAGAGGACATGCAGATGGCCCATTTCTAATCATCAGGGAAATGCAAATCAAAACCACAAGGGGATATCACCTCACACTTGTCAGAGGACTATTATCACAAAGAACATGAGGGGTGGAGGGTGGGAAGGGATAGATGGGATTTCAAAATTGTTAAACAGATAAACAAGATTACACTGTATGGCACAGGGAAATATACACAAGATCTTACAGTAGCTCACAGAGAAAACAATGTGACAATGAATATACCTATGTTCATGTATAACTGAAAAATTGTGCTCTACACTGGAATTTGACACAACACTGTAAAATGATTTTGAATCAATAAAAAAATGTAAAAAAAAAAAAGACATTGAAACAACCTAAATGTCCATCAACAGATGGCTGGATAAAGAAGTTGTGATATACTCATACAATGGAATACTACGCAGCCATAAAAAAGAATAAAATAATTCCATTTGTTGCAATATGGATGGACCTGGAGATTGTTACATTAAGTGAAGTAAGCCAGAAAGAGCAAGACAAATACCATATGACATCACTTATATGTGACATAAAAATATCACACAAATGAACTTATTTACTAAACAGAATCAGACTCATCAGACTCACAGACACAGAAAGCAAGCTTATGGGTACCAAAGTGGAAAGCAGATGAGGGAGGAACCAATTAGAAGTTTGGAATTAGCAGATACAAAATACTATATATAACAGATAAGCAACAGGGTGTTACGGTATGACACAGAGAACTATACTCACTATCCTGTAAATAAACCATAATGGGAAAGAATATGAAAAAGAATATGTATATATATATATATGTAAAGCTGAATCACTTTGCTGTACACCAGAAACTTACACAATACTATAAATCAACTATAATTTAATTAAAATATTTTAAAAGAATAAAGATATTACACAATTAATTTTCACCTCGAAGAACTAGAGAAAAAGAAAAAGCAAAGGTGAGGAAAGTAACAAAATAATAAAGATGAGACAAAAATAACTAAAATACAGACTAGTAATCCTGTATAAAAGATCAAGGATGGCAAAAATTGTGTCTTTTAAAGATAAAAATTGAAAAATCTCTGGTTGAATCGTGCAAAGGAATATAAGAAAGAGGATTCACATAAAAAAGCAGAGATTAAAGAAGAGATATTGCAACTGAAGTAACAGAAATTCAAATGATCAAAACAGACTACTATGAACAATTATATGCCAACATATTGGAAAATCCAGAAAAGAATGGATAAATTCCTACAAAAATACAACCTACCAAGACTGAATCATGAAGAATTGGAAAATACGGACAAATAATGAATAAAAAGATTGAGTCAGCAACCAAAACAACACAAAATAAAGCAAAAAAAGCCCACGAGCAGATGGCTTTATGGGTGAATTCTACAAGACATTTAAAGAAGAATTAATACCAATTCTCAAATTATTTGAAAAATGAAAGAAGGGATCACTTCCAAACTTATTTTGTGAGGCCAGCATTATCCTGATAGCAAAGCCAGATGAGGACAGTATAAGAAACAAAATTAGAATCAATATCTCAGATGAAGATACATACAAAAATCATCAAAAACATACAACAAAAAAATCTAACAGTACATTAAAAGAATCATATGGCATTATCAAGTGGGATTAATTCCTGGGATACCGGGATAGTTCAACACATAAAAATCAATGTTTATTGATTTGCTACATCACACTAACAGAATGAAGGATAAAATCGTGATAATCTCAACAGGTACAGAAAAGTCACTTAACAAACTTCAACTGCTTTTCATGGTAAAAAATATATTCTAAGTATAGAAGGAAAGCAATGCAACAAAATAAAGACCATAACAATGCAACAGCTAACCTCATACTCAAAAAAAGCTTGAAGGCTTTTCTCTAAAATCAGGAAAGCCATAAGAATTTCGACTCTCACTAATTCTACTCAACATTGTACAGGAAGTCCCATGCAGAGAAATCAGTCATGAAAAATAAATGAAAGGCATTCAAATCAAAAAGGAAAAATAAAATTGTATCTTTTGGTAGATTACATAATCTTTTTCTTGAAGTGTAGTGTATTTACAATATTATGTTAGTTTCAGGTGTAGAGTAAAGTGACAGGTTTTTTCAGATTGTATGTATATATATATATATATGAGTGTGTGTATATATATGTATATATATGCCTGAAGACTCCTGCAAAAAAAGAGTAATAGCCAATGAAAACAGTACAGTTTCTGAATATAAAGTCAACGTACAAAATTTACTTGCATTTCTATATATTAACAATGAAGTATCTAAAAATAAATTATCAAAACAATCTTATTTCCATTGGAACTATATATGCATGCATGTATGTATGTATGTAGGTAGGTATGTATGTATGTACGTATGCCTCATCTTTGGGGTATGTGTGTATATATATCTCTCTCATGAATGAATTTGGTAAAGCTGTAGGATACAAAATTTATATACAGAAATTAGTTGCAGTTTTATACACTAATAATGAAGTATCAGAAAAAGAAATTAAGAAAACAATCCCATTTACCATTCCAACAAAAATAATAAAATATCTAGGTATAAGCTATATCCTAAAGAGTACTTGTCCTCCAAAAACTGTATGATGCTCAGGAAGGAAATTGAAAATGACATGAACAGCTGGAAAGTTATACCATGTTTTTGGACTGAAGAATCAATATTATTAAAATGATGATACTACCTCATGCAATGCACAGATGCTATGCAATCCACATCAAAATACTAATGGCATGATTCACAGAACTTGAACAGATAATTCTAAAGTTTGTATGGAAACACAAAAGACTCCAAGTAGCCAAAACAAACTTGAGAAAGAACAAACCTGGAGAAATCATATTCCCTCCCTTTAGACTATACTACAAAGCTACAGTAATCAAAAAAGTATGGTACTGGTGCGAAACAGACACATATGTCCATGGAAGAGAATACAGAGTGTAGAAATAAACTCAGGGGTTTATGATCAATTAATCTATAACAAAGGAGGGAAGAGTATAAAATGGAGAAAATACAGTCACTTCAATGAGTGGTGCTGGGAAAACTGTATAGCTACATACAACAGAATGAAATTAGAACACTCTCTAACACCATATACAAAAATAAAATCAAAATCAGTTAAAGATCTAAATGTAAGACTGTGTACTCTAAAACTCCTAGAAGAAAACATAGGCAGAACACTCTTTGACATACATCACGGCAATATTTTTTTGGCTCTGGGTCCTAAAGTAAAGGAAATAAAAATAAAAATAAACAAATGGAACTTAATTAGTCAAAAGCTGTTGCATAGCAAAGGAAATCATTGACAAAATGAAAAAATGACCTACTGAATGGGAGAAAATATTTCCAAATGACATGATCGATAAGGGATTACTATCCAACATATATAGAGAGCTCATACAACTCAACATCAAAAAATGAACAACCTGATTTAAAAATGGGCAAACACATTGAATATACTCTTTTTTCCCCAAAGAGGACATGCAGATGGCCCATTTCTAATCATCAGGGAAATGCAAATCAAAACCACAAGGGGATATCACCTCACACTTGTCAGAGGACTATTATCACAAAGAACATGAGGGGTGGAGGGTGGGAAGGGATAGATGGGATTTCAAAATTGTTAAACAGATAAACAAGATTACACTGTATGGCACAGGGAAATATACACAAGATCTTACAGTAGCTCACAGAGAAAACAATGTGACAATGAATATACCTATGTTCATGTATAACTGAAAAATTGTGCTCTACACTGGAATTTGACACAACACTGTAAAATGATTTTGAATCAATAAAAAAATGTAAAAAAAAAAAAGACATTGAAACAACCTAAATGTCCATCAACAGATGGCTGGATAAAGAAGTTGTGATATACTCATACAATGGAATACTACGCAGCCATAAAAAAGAATAAAATAATTCCATTTGTTGCAATATGGATGGACCTGGAGATTGTTACATTAAGTGAAGTAAGCCAAAAAGAGCAAGACAAATACCATATGACATCACTTATATGTGACATAAAAATATCACACAAATGAACTTATTTACTAAACAGAATCAGACTCATCAGACTCACAGACACAGAAAGCAAGCTTATGGGTACCAAAGTGGAAAGCAGATGAGGGAGGAACCAATTAGAAGTTTGGAATTAGCAGATACAAAATACTATATATAACAGATAAGCAACAGGGTGTTACGGTATGACACAGAGAACTATACTCACTATCCTGTAAATAAACCATAATGGGAAAGAATATGAAAAAGAATATGTATATATATATATATGTAAAGCTGAATCACTTTGCTGTACACCAGAAACTTACACAATACTATAAATCAACTATAATTTAATTAAAATATTTTAAAAGAATAAAGATATTACACAATTAATTTTCACCTCGAAGAACTAGAGAAAAAGAAAAAGCAAAGGTGAGGAAAGTAACAAAATAATAAAGATGAGACAAAAATAACTAAAATACAGACTAGTAATCCTGTATAAAAGATCAAGGATGGCAAAAATTGTGTCTTTTAAAGATAAAAATTGAAAAATCTCTGGTTGAATCGTGCAAAGGAATATAAGAAAGAGGATTCACATAAAAAAGCAGAGATTAAAGAAGAGATATTGCAACTGAAGTAACAGAAATTCAAATGATCAAAACAGACTACTATGAACAATTATATGCCAACATATTGGAAAATCCAGAAAAGAATGGATAAATTCCTACAAAAATACAACCTACCAAGACTGAATCATGAAGAATTGGAAAATACGGACAAATAATGAATAAAAAGATTGAGTCAGCAACCAAAACAACACAAAATAAAGCAAAAAAAGCCCACGAGCAGATGGCTTTATGGGTGAATTCTACAAGACATTTAAAGAAGAATTAATACCAATTCTCAAATTATTTGAAAAATGAAAGAAGGGATCACTTCCAAACTTATTTTGTGAGGCCAGCATTATCCTGATAGCAAAGCCAGATGAGGACAGTATAAGAAACAAAATTAGAATCAATATCTCAGATGAAGATACATACAAAAATCATCAAAAACATACAACAAAAAAATCTAACAGTACATTAAAAGAATCATATGGCATTATCAAGTGGGATTAATTCCTGGGATACCGGGATAGTTCAACACATAAAAATCAATGTTTATTGATTTGCTACATCACACTAACAGAATGAAGGATAAAATCGTGATAATCTCAACAGGTACAGAAAAGTCACTTAACAAACTTCAACTGCTTTTCATGGTAAAAAATATATTCTAAGTATAGAAGGAAAGCAATGCAACAAAATAAAGACCATAACAATGCAACAGCTAACCTCATACTCAAAAAAAGCTTGAAGGCTTTTCTCTAAAATCAGGAAAGCCATAAGAATTTCGACTCTCACTAATTCTACTCAACATTGTACAGGAAGTCCCATGCAGAGAAATCAGTCATGAAAAATAAATGAAAGGCATTCAAATCAAAAAGGAAAAATAAAATTGTATCTTTTGGTAGATTACATAATCTTTTTCTTGAAGTGTAGTGTATTTACAATATTATGTTAGTTTCAGGTGTACAGTAAAGTGACTTAGGTTTTTTCAGATTGTATGTATATATATATATATATGAGTGTGTGTATATATATGTATATATATGCCTGAAGACTCCTGCAAAAAAAGAGTAATAGCCAATGAAAACAGTACAGTTTCTGAATATAAAGTCAACGTACAAAATTTACTTGCATTTCTATATATTAACAATGAAGTATCTAAAAATAAATTATCAAAACAATCTTATTTCCATTGGAACTATATATGCATGCATGTATATATGTATGTAGGTAGGTATGTATTTATGTACGTATGCCTCATCTTTGGGGTATGTGTGTATATATATCTCTCTCATGAATGAATTTGGTAAAGCTGTAGGATACAAAATTTATATACAGAAATTAGTTGCAGTTTTATACACTAATAATGAAGTATCAGAAAAAGAAATTAAGAAAACAATCCCATTTACCATTCCAACAAAAATAATAAAATATCTAGGTATAAGCTATATCCTAAAGAGTACTTGTCCTCCAAAAACTGTATGATGCTCAGGAAGGAAATTGAAAATGACATGAACAGCTGGAAAGTTATACCATGTTTTTGGACTGAAAAATCAATATTATTAAAATGATGATACTACCTCATGCAATGCACAGATGCTATGCAATCCACATCAAAATACTAATGGCATGATTCACAGAACTTGAACAGATAATTCTAAAGTTTGTATGGAAACACAAAAGACTCCAAGTAGCCAAAACAAACTTGAGAAAGAACAAACCTGGAGAAATCATATTCCCTCCCTTTAGACTATACTACAAAGCTACAGTAATCAAAAAAGTATGGTACTGGTGCGAAACAGACACATATGTCCATGGAAGAGAATACAGAGTGTAGAAATAAACTCAGGGGTTTATGATCAATTAATCTATAACAAAGGAGGGAAGAGTATAAAATGGAGAAAATACAGTCACTTCAATGAGTGGTGCTGGGAAAACTGTATAGCTACGTACAACAGAATGAAATTAGAACACTCTCTAACACCATATACAAAAATAAAATCAAAATCAGTTAAAGATCTAAATGTAAGACTGTGTACTCTAAAACTCCTAGAAGAAAACATAGGCAGAACACTCTTTGACATACATCACGGCAATATTTTTTTGGCTCTGGCTCCTAAAGTAAAGGAAATAAAAATAAAAATAAACAAATGGAACTTAATTAGTCAAAAGCTGTTGCATAGCAAAGGAAATCATTGACAAAATGAAAAAATGACCTACTGAATGGGAGAAAATATTTCCAAATGACATGATCGATAAGGGATTACTATCCAACATATATAGAGAGCTCATACAACTCAACATCAAAAAATGAACAACCTGATTTAAAAATGGGCAAACACATTGAATATACTCTTTTTTCCCCAAAGAGGACATGCAGATGGCCCATTTCTAATCATCAGGGAAATGCAAATCAAAACCACAAGGGGATATCACCTCACACTTGTCAGAGGGCTATTATCAGAAAGAACATGAGGGGTGGAGGGTGGGAAGGGATAGATGGGATTTCAAAATTGTTAAACAGATAAACAAGATTACACTGTATGGCACAGGGAAATATACACAAGATCTTACAGTAGCTCACAGAGAAAACAATGTGACAATGAATATACCTATGTTCATGTATAACTGAAAAATTGTGCTCTACACTGGAATTTGACACAACACTGTAAAATGATTTTGAATCAATAAAAAAAATGTAAAAAAAAAAAGACATTGAAACAACCTAAATGTCCATCAACAGATGGCTGGATAAAGAAGTTGTGATATACTCATACAATGGAATACTACGCAGCCATAAAAAGAATAAAATAATTCCATTTGTTGCCATATGGATGGACCTGGAGATTGTTACATTAAGTGAAGTAAGCCAGAAAGAGCAAGACAAATACCATATGACATCACTTATATGTGAAATAAAAATATCACACAAATGAACTTATTTACTAAACAGAATCAGACCCATCAGACTCACAGACACAGAAAGCAAGCTTATGGGTACCAAAGTGGAAAGCAGATGAGGGAGGAACCAATTAGAAGTTTGGAATTAGCAGATACAAAATACTATATATAACAGATAAGCAACAGGGTGTTACGGTATGACACAGAGAACTATACTCACTATCCTGTAAATAAACCATAATGGGAAAGAATATGAAAAAGAATATGTATATATATATATGTAAAGCTGAATCACTTTGCTGTACACCAGAAACTTACACAATACTATAAATCAACTATAATTTAATTAAAATATTTTAAAAGAATAAAGATATTACACAATTAATTTTCACCTCGAAGAACTAGAGAAAAAGAAAAAGCAAAGGTGAGGAAAGTAACAAAATAATAAAGATGAGACAAAAATAACTAAAATACAGACTAGTAATCCTGTATAAAAGATCAAGGATGGCAAATTTGTGTCTTTTAAAGATAAAAATTGAAAAATCTCTGGTTGAATCGTGCAAAAAAATATAAGAAAGAGAATTCACATAAAAAAGCAGAGATTAAAGAAGAGATATTAAAACTGAAGTAACAGAAATTCAAATGATCAAAACAGACTACTATGAACAATTATATGCCAACATATTGGAAAATCCAGAAAAGAATGGATAAATTCCTACAAAAATACAACCTACCAAGACTGAATCATGAAGAATTGGAAAATACGGACAAATAATGAATAAAAAGATTGAGTCAGCAACCAAAACAACACAAAATAAAGCAAAAAAAGCCCACGAGCAGATGGCTTTATGGGTGAATTCTACAAGACATTTAAAGAAGAATTAATACCAATTCTCAAATTATTTGAAAAATGAAAGAAGGGAACACTTCCAAACTTATTTTGTGAGGCCAGCATTATCCTGATAGCAAAGCCAGATGAGGACAGTATAAGAAACAAAATTAGAATCAATATCTCAGATGAAGATACATACAAAAATCATCAAAAACATACAACAAAAAAATCTAACAGTACATTAAAAGAATCATATGGCATTATCAAGTGGGATTAATTCCTGGGATACCGGGATAGTTCAACACATAAAAATCAATGTTTATTGATTTGCTACATCACACTAACAGAATGAAGGATAAAATCGTGATAATCTCAACAGGTACAGAAAAGTCACTTAACAAACTTCAACTGCTTTTCATGGTAAAAAATATATTCTAAGTATAGAAGGAAAGCAATGCAACAAAATAAAGACCATAACAATGCAACAGCTAACCTCATACTCAAAAAAAGCTTGAAGGCTTTTCTCTAAAATCAGGAAAGCCATAAGAATTTCGACTCTCACTAATTCTACTCAACATTGTACAGGAAGTCCCATGCAGAGAAATCAGTCATGAAAAATAAATGAAAGGCATTCAAATCAAAAAGGAAAAATAAAATTGTATCTTTTGGTAGATTACATAATCTTTTTATTGAAGTGTAGTGTATTTACAATATTATGTTAGTTTCAGGTGTACAGTAAAGTGACTTAGGTTTTTTCAGATTGTATGTATATATATATATATATGAGTGTGTGTATATATATGTATATATATGCCTGAAGACTCCTGCAAAAAAAGAGTAATAGCCAATGAAAACAGTACAGTTTCTGAATATAAAGTCAACGTACAAAATTTACTTGCATTTCTATATATTAACAATGAAGTATCTAAAAATAAATTATCAAAACAATCTTATTTCCATTGGAACTATATATGCATGCATGTATGTATGTATGTAGGTAGGTATGTATGTATGTACGTATGCCTCATCTTTGGGGTATGTGTGTATATATATCTCTCTCATGAATGAATTTGGTAAAGCTGTAGGATACAAAATTTATATACAGAAATTAGTTGCAGTTTTATACACTAATAATGAAGTATCAGAAAAAGAAATTAAGAAAACAATCCCATTTACCATTCCAACAAAAATAATAAAATATCTAGGTATAAGCTATATCCTAAAGAGTACTTGTCCTCCAAAAACTGTATGATGCTCAGGAAGGAAATTGAAAATGACATGAACAGCTGGAAAGTTATACCATGTTTTTGGACTGAAGAATCAATATTATTAAAATGATGATACTACCTCATGCAATGCACAGATGCTATGCAATCCACATCAAAATACTAATGGCATGATTCACAGAACTTGAACAGATAATTCTAAAGTTTGTATGGAAACACAAAAGACTCCAAGTAGCCAAAACAAACTTGAGAAAGAACAAACCTGGAGAAATCATATTCCCTCCCTTTAGACTATACTACAAAGCTACAGTAATCAAAAAAGTATGGTACTGGTGCGAAACAGACACATATGTCCATGGAAGAGAATACAGAGTGTAGAAATAAACTCAGGGGTTTATGATCAATTAATCTATAACAAAGGAGGGAAGAGTATAAAATGGAGAAAATACAGTCACTTCAATGAGTGGTGCTGGGAAACTGTATAGCTACGTACAACAGAATGAAATTAGAACACTCTCTAACACCATATACAAAAATAAAATCAAAATCAGTTAAAGATCTAAATGTAAGACTGTGTACTCTAAAACTCCTAGAAGAAAACATAGGCAGAACACTCTTTGACATACATCACGGCAATATTTTTTTGGCTCTGGGTCCTAAAGTAAAGGAAATAAAAATAAAAATAAACAAGTGGAACTTAATTAGTCAAAAGCTGTTGCATAGCAAAGGAAATCATTGACAAAATGAAAAAATGACCTACTGAATGGGAGAAAATATTTCCAAATGACATGATCGATAAGGGATTACTATCCAACATATATAGAGAGCTCATACAACTCAACATCAAAAAATGAACAACCTGATTTAAAAATGGGCAAACACATTGAATATACTCTTTTTTCCCCAAAGAGGACATGCAGATGGCCCATTTCTAATCATCAGGGAAATGCAAATCAAAACCACAAGGGGATATCACCTCACACTTGTCAGAGGGCTATTATCAGAAAGAACATGAGGGGTGGAGGGTGGGAAGGGATAGACGGGATTTCAAAATTGTTAAACAGATAAACAAGATTACACTGTATGGCACAGGGAAATATACACAAGATCTTACAGTAGCTCACAGAGAAAACAATGTGACAATGAATATACCTACGTTCATGTATAACTGAAAAATTGTGCTCTACACTGGAATTTGACACAACACTGTAAAATGATTTTGAATCAATAAAAAAAATGTAAAAAAAAAAAGACATTGAAACAACCTAAATGTCCATCAACAGATGGCTGGATAAAGAAGTTGTGATATACTCATACAATGGAATACTACGCAGCCATAAAAAAGAATAAAATAATTCCATTTGTTGCAATATGGATGGACCTGGAGATTGTTACATTAAGTGAAGTAAGCCAGAAAGAGCAAGACAAATACCATATGACATCACTTATATGTGAAATAAAAATATCACACAAATGAACTTATTTACTAAACAGAATCAGACCCATCAGACTCACAGACACAGAAAGCAAACTTATGGGTACCAAAGTGGAAAGCAGATGAGGGAGGAACCAATTAGAAGTTTGGAATTAGCAGATACAAAATACTATATATAACAGATAAGCAACAGGGTGTTACGGTATGACACAGAGAACTATACTCACTATCCTGTAAATAAACCATAATGGGAAAGAATATGAAAAAGAATATGTATATATATATATGTAAAGCTGAATCACTTTGCTGTACACCAGAAACTTACACAATACTATAAATCAACTATAATTTAATTAAAATATTTTAAAAGAATAAAGATATTACACAATTAATTTTCACCTCGAAGAACTAGAAAAAAAGAAAAAGCAAAGGTGAGGAAAGTAACAAAATAATAAAGATGAGACAAAAATAACTAAAATACAGACTAGTAATCCTGTATAAAAGATCAAGGATGGCAAAAATTGTGTCTTTTAAAGATAAAAATTGAAAAATCTCTGGTTGAATCGTGCAAAAAAATATAAGAAAGAGGATTCACATAAAAAAGCAGAGATTAAAGAAGAGATATTGCAACTGAAGTAACAGAAATTCAAATGATCAAAACAGACTACTATGAACAATTATATGCCAACATATTGGAAAATCCAGAAAAGAATGGATAAATTCCTACAAAAATACAACCTACCAAGACTGAATCATGAAGAATTGGAAGATACGGACAAATAATGAATAAAAAGATTGAGTCAGCAACCAAAACAACACAAAATAAAGCAAAAAAAGCCCACGAGCAGATGGCTTTATGGGTGAATTCTACAAGACATTTAAAGAAGAATTAATACCAATTCTCAAATTATTTGAAAAATGAAAGAAGGGAACACTTCCAGACTTATTTTGTGAGGCCAGCATTATCCTGATAGCAAAGCCAGATGAGGACAGTATAAGAAACAAAATTAGAATCAATATCTCAGATGAAGATACATACAAAAATCATCAAAAACATACAACAAAAAAATCTAACAGTACATTAAAAGAATCATATGGCATTATCAAGTGGGATTAATTCCTGGGATACCGGGATAGTTCAACACATAAAAATCAATGTTTATTGATTTGCTACATCACACTAACAGAATGAAGGATAAAATCGTGATAATCTCAACAGGTACAGAAAAGTCACTTAACAAACTTCAACTGCTTTTCATGGTAAAAAATATATTCTAAGTATAGAAGGAAAGCAATGCAACAAAATAAAGACCATAACAATGCAACAGCTAACCTCATACTCAAAAAAAGCTTGAAGGCTTTTCTCTAAAATCAGGAAAGCCATAAGAATTTCGACTCTCACTAATTCTACTCAACATTGTACAGGAAATCCCATGCAGAGAAATCAGTCATGAAAAATAAATGAAAGGCATTCAAATCAAAAAGGAAAAATAAAATTGTATCTTTTGGTAGATTACATAATCTTTTTATTGAAGTGTAGTGTATTTACAATATTATGTTAGTTTCAGGTGTACAGTAAAGTGACTTAGGTTTTTTCAGATTGTATGTATATATATATATATGAGTGTGTGTATATATATGTATATATATGCCTGAAGACTCCTGCAAAAAAAGAGTAATAGCCAATGAAAACAGTACAGTTTCTGAATATAAAGTCAACGTACAAAACTTACTTGCATTTCTATATATTAACAATGAACTAACTAAAAATAAATTATCAAAACAATCTTATTTCCATTGGAACTATATATGCATGCATGTATGTATGTAGGTAGGTAGGTATGTATGTATGTACGTATGCCTCATCTTTGGGGTATGTGTGTATATATATCTCTCTCATGAATGAATTTGGTAAAGCTGTAGGATACAAAATTTATATACAGAAATTAGTTGCAGTTTTATACACTAATAATGAAGTATCAGAAAAAGAAATTAAGAAAACAATCCCATTTACCATTCCAACAAAAATAATAAAATATCTAGGTATAAGCTATATCCTAAAGAGTACTTGTCCTCCAAAAACTGTATGATGCTCAGGAAGGAAATTGAAAATGACATGAACAGCTGGAAAGTTATACCATGTTTTTGGACTGAAGAATCAATATTATTAAAATGATGATACTACCTCATGCAATGCACAGATGCTATGCAATCCACATCAAAATACTAATGGCATGATTCACAGAACTTGAACAGATAATTCTAAAGTTTGTATGGAAACACAAAAGACTCCAAGTAGCCAAAACAAACTTGAGAAAGAACAAACCTGGAGAAATCATATTCCCTCCCTTTAGACTATACTACAAAGCTACAGTAATCAAAAAAGTATGGTACTGGTGCGAAACAGACACATATGTCCATGGAAGAGAATACAGAGTGTAGAAATAAACTCAGGGGTTTATGATCAATTAATCTATAACAAAGGAGGGAAGAGTATAAAATGGAGAAAATACAGTCACTTCAATGAGTGGTGCTGGGAAAACTGTATAGCTACGTACAACAGAATGAAATTAGAACACTCTCTAACACCATATACAAAAATAAAATCAAAATCAGTTAAAGATCTAAATGTAAGACTGTGTACTCTAAAACTCCTAGAAGAAAACATAGGCAGAACACTCTTTGACATACATCACGGCAATATTTTTTTGGCTCTGGCTCCTAAAGTAAAGGAAATAAAAATAAAAATAAACAAATGGAACTTAATTACTCAAAAGCTGTTGCATAGCAAAGGAAATCATTGACAAAATGAAAAAATGACCTACTGAATGGGAGAAAATATTTCCAAATGACATGATCGATAAGGGATTACTATCCAACATATATAGAGAGCTCATACAACTCAACATCAAAAAATGAACAACCTGATTTAAAAATGGGCAAACACATTGAATATACTCTTTTTTCCCCAAAGAGGACATGCAGATGGCCCATTTCTAATCATCAGGGAAATGCATATCAAAACCACAAGGGGATATCACCTCACACTTGTCAGAGGGCTATTATCAGAAAGAACATGAGGGGTGGAGGGTGGGAAGGGATAGATGGGATTTCAAAATTGTTAAACAGATAAACAAGATTACACTGTATGGCACAGGGAAATATACACAAGATCTTACAGTAGCTCACAGAGAAAACAATGTGACAATGAATATACCTATGTTCATGTATAACTGAAAAATTGTGCTCTACACTGGAATTTGACACAACACTGTAAAATGATTTTGAATCAATAAAAAAATGTAAAAAAAAAAAAGACATTGAAACAACCTAAATGTCCATCAACAGATGGCTGGATAAAGAAGTTGTGATATACTCATACAATGGAATACTACGCAGCCATAAAAAAGAATAAAATAATTCCATTTGTTGCAATATGGATGGACCTGGAGATTGTTACATTAAGTGAAGTAAGCCAGAAAGAGCAAGACAAATACCATATGACATCACTTATATGTGACATAAAAATATCACACAAATGAACTTATTTACTAAACAGAATCAGACTCATCAGACTCACAGACACAGAAAGCAAGCTTATGGGTACCAAAGTGGAAAGCAGATGAGGGAGGAACCAATTAGAAGTTTGGAATTAGCAGATACAAAATACTATATATAACAGATAAGCAACAGGGTGTTACGGTATGACACAGAGAACTATACTCACTATCCTGTAAATAAACCATAATGGGAAAGAATATGAAAAAGAATATGTATATATATATATATGTAAAGCTGAATCACTTTGCTGTACACCAGAAACTTACACAATACTATAAATCAACTATAATTTAATTAAAATATTTTAAAAGAATAAAGATATTACACAATTAATTTTCACCTCGAAGAACTAGAGAAAAAGAAAAAGCAAAGGTGAGGAAAGTAACAAAATAATAAAGATGAGACAAAAATAACTAAAATACAGACTAGTAATCCTGTATAAAAGATCAAGGATGGCAAAAATTGTGTCTTTTAAAGATAAAAATTGAAAAATCTCTGGTTGAATCGTGCAAAAAAATATAAGAAAGAGGATTCACATAAAAAAGCAGAGATTAAAGAAGAGATATTGCAACTGAAGTAACAGAAATTCAAATGATCAAAACAGACTACTATGAACAATTATATGCCAACATATTGGAAAATCCAGAAAAGAATGGATAAATTCCTACAAAAATACAACCTACCAAGACTGAATCATGAAGAATTGGAAAATACGGACAAATAATGAATAAAAAGATTGAGTCAGCAACCAAAACAACACAAAATAAAGCAAAAAAAGCCCACGAGCAGATGGCTTTATGGGTGAATTCTACAAGACATTTAAAGAAGAATTAATACCAATTCTCAAATTATTTGAAAAATGAAAGAAGGGATCACTTCCAAACTTATTTTGTGAGGCCAGCATTATCCTGATAGCAAAGCCAGATGAGGACAGTATAAGAAACAAAATTAGAATCAATATCTCAGATGAAGATACATACAAAAATCATCAAAAACATACAACAAAAAAATCTAACAGTACATTAAAAGAATCATATGGCATTATCAAGTGGGATTAATTCCTGGGATACCGGGATAGTTCAACACATAAAAATCAATGTTTATTGATTTGCTACATCACACTAACAGAATGAAGGATAAAATCGTGATAATCTCAACAGGTACAGAAAAGTCACTTAACAAACTTCAACTGCTTTTCATGGTAAAAAATATATTCTAAGTATAGAAGG
This sequence comes from Vicugna pacos, assembly GCF_048564905.1. Taxonomy (NCBI): domain Eukaryota; kingdom Metazoa; phylum Chordata; class Mammalia; order Artiodactyla; family Camelidae; genus Vicugna; species Vicugna pacos. The sequence goes on from NC_132989.1 coordinate 3,450,567, forward strand.
AAAGCAATGCAACAAAATAAAGACCATAACAATGCAACAGCTAACCTCATACTCAAAAAAAGCTTGAAGGCTTTTCTCTAAAATCAGGAAAGCCATAAGAATTTCGACTCTCACTAATTCTACTCAACATTGTACAGGAAGTCCCATGCAGAGAAATCAGTCATGAAAAATAAATGAAAGGCATTCAAATCAAAAAGGAAAAATAAAATTGTATCTTTTGGTAGATTACATAATCTTTTTATTGAAGTGTAGTGTATTTACAATATTATGTTAGTTTCAGGTGTACAGTAAAGTGACTTAGGTTTTGTCAGATTGTATGTATATATATATATATGAGTGTGTGTATATATATGTATATATATGCATGAAGACTCCTGCAAAAAATGAGTAATAGCCAATGAAAACAGTACAGTTTCTGAATATAAAGTCAATGTACAAAATTTACTTGCATTTCTATATATTAACAATGAACTATCTAAAAATAAATTATCAAAACAATCTTATTTCCATTGGAACTATATATGCATGCATGTATGTATGTATGTAGGTAGGTATGTATGTATGTACGTATGCCTCATCTTTGGGGTATGTGTGTATATATATCTCTCTCATGAATGAATTCGGTAAAGCTGTAGGATACAAAATTTATATACAGAAATTAGTTGCAGTTTTATACACTAATAGTGAAGTATCAGAAGAAGGAATTAAGAAAACAATCCCATTTACCATTCCAACAAAAATAATAAAATATCTAGGTATAAGCTATATCCTAAAGAGTACTTGTCCTCCAAAAACTGTATGATGCTCAGGAAGGAAATTGAAAATGACATGAACAGCTGGAAAGTTATACCATGTTTTTGGACTGAAGAATCAATATTGTTAAAATGATGATACTACCTAATGCAATGCACAGATGCTATGCAATCCACATCAAAATACTAATGGCATGATTCACAGAACTTGAACAGATAATTCTAAAGTTTGTATGGAAACACAAAAGACTCCAAGTAGCCAAAACAAACTTGAGAAAGAACAAACCTGGAGAAATCATATTCCCTCCCTTTAGACTATACTACAAAGCTACTGTAATCAAAAAAGTATGGTACTGGTGCGAAACAGACACATATGTCCATGGAAGAGAATACAGAGTGTAGAAATAAACTCCGGGGTTTATGATCAATTAATCTATAACAAAGGAGGGAAGAATATAAAATGGAGAAAATACAGTCACTTCAATGAGTGGTGCTGGGAAAACTGTATAGCTACATACAACAGAATGAAATTAGAACACTCTCTAACATCATATACAAAAATAAAATCAAAATCAGTTAAAGATCTAAATGTAAGACTGTGTACTCTAAAACTCCTAGAAGAAAACTTAGGCAGAACACTCTTTGACATACATCACGGCAATATTTTTTTGGCTCTGGCTCCTAAAGTAAAGGAAATAAAAATAAAAATAAACAAGTGGAACTTAATTAGTCAAAAGCTGTTGCATAGCAAAGGAAATCATTGACAAAATGAAAAAATGACCTACTGAATGGGAGAAAATATTTCCAAATGACATGATCGATAAGGGATTACTATCCAACATATATAGAGAGCTCATACAACTCAACATCAAAAAATGAACAACCTGATTTAAAAATGGGCAAACACATTGAATATACTCTTTTTCCCCAAAGAGGACATGCAGATGGCCCATTTCTAATCATCAGGGAAATGCAAATCAAAACCACAAGGGGATATCACCTCACACTTGTCAGAGGGCTATTATCAGAAAGAACATGAGGGGTGGAGGGTGGGAAGGTATAGACGGGATTTCAAAATTGTTAAACAGATAAACAAGATTACACTGTATGGCACAGGGAAATATACACAAGATCTTACAGTAGCTCACAGAGAAAACAATGTGACAATGAATATACCTATGTTCATGTATAACTGAAAAATTGTGCTCTACACTGGAATTTGACACAACACTGTAAAATGATTTTGAATCAATAAAAAAATGTAAAAAAAAAAAGACATTGAAACAACCTAAATGTCCATCAACAGATGGCTGGATAAAGAAGTTGTGATATACTCATACAATGGAATACTACGCAGCCATAAAAAAGAATAAAATAATTCCATTTGTTGCAATATGGATGGACCTGGAGATTGTTACATTAAGTGAAGTAAGCCAGAAAGAGCAAGACAAATACCATATGACATCACTTATATGTGAAATAAAAATATCACACAAATGAACTTATTTACTAAACAGAATCAGACTCATCAGACTCACAGACACAGAAAGCAAGCTTATGGGTACCAAAGTGGAAAGCAGATGAGGGAGGAACCAATTAGAAGTTTGGAATTAGCAGATACAAAATACTATATATAACAGATAAGCAACAGGGTGTTACGGTATGACACAGAGAACTATACTCACTATCCTGTAAATAAACCATAATGGGAAAGAATATGAAAAAGAATATGTATATATATATATGTGAAGCTGAATCACTTTGCTGTACACCAGAAACTTACACAATACTATAAATCAACTATAATTTAATTAAAATATTTTAAAAGAATAAAGATATTACACAATTAATTTTCACCTCGAAGAACTAGAAAAAAAGAAAAAGCAAAGGTGAGGAAAGTAACAAAATAATAAAGATGAGACAAAAATAACTAAAATACAGACTAGTAATCCTGTATAAAAGATCAAGGATGGCAAAAATTGTGTCTTTTAAAGATAAAAATTGAAAAATCTCTGGTTGAATCGTGCAAAAAAATATAAGAAAGAGGATTCACATAAAAAAGCAGAGATTAAAGAAGAGATATTGCAACTGAAGTAACAGAAATTCAAATGATCAAAACAGACTACTATGAACAATTATATGCCAACATATTGGAAAATCCAGAAAAGAATGGATAAATTCCTACAAAAATACAACCTACCAAGACTGAATCATGAAGAATTGGAAAATACGGACAAATAATGAATAAAAAGATTGAGTCAGCAACCAAAACAACACAAAATAAAGCAAAAAAAGCCCACGAGCAGATGGCTTTATGGGTGAATTCTACAAGACATTTAAAGAAGAATTAATACCAATTCTCAAATTATTTGAAAAATGAAAGAAGGGAACACTTCCAAACTTATTTTGTGAGGCCAGCATTATCCTGATAGCAAAGCCAGATGAGGACAGTATAAGAAACAAAATTAGAATCAATATCTCAGATGAAGATACATACAAAAATCATCAAAAACATACAACAAAAAAATCTAACAGTACATTAAAAGAATCATATGGCATTATCAAGTGGGATTAATTCCTGGGATACCGGGATAGTTCAACACATAAAAATCAATGTTTATTGATTTGCTACATCACACTAACAGAATGAAGGATAAAATCGTGATAATCTCAACAGGTACAGAAAAGTCACTTAACAAACTTCAACTGCTTTTCATGGTAAAAAATATATTCTAAGTATAGAAGGAAAGCAATGCAACAAAATAAAGACCATAACAATGCAACAGCTAACCTCATACTCAAAAAAAGCTTGAAGGCTTTTCTCTAAAATCAGGAAAGCCATAAGAATTTCGACTCTCACTAATTCTACTCAACATTGTACAGGAAGTCCCATGCAGAGAAATCAGTCATGAAAAATAAATGAAAGGCATTCAAATCAAAAAGGAAAAATAAAATTGTATCTTTTGGTAGATTACATAATCTTTTTATTGAAGTGTAGTGTATTTACAATATTATGTTAGTTTCAGGTGTACAGTAAAGTGACTTAGGTTTTTTCAGATTGTATGTATATATATATATATATATGAGTGTGTGTATATATATGTATATATATGCCTGAAGACTCCTGCAAAAAAAGAGTAATAGCCAATGAAAACAGTACAGTTTCTGAATATAAAGTCAACGTACAAAATTTACTTGCATTTCTATATATTAACAATGAACTATCTAAAAATAAATTATCAAAACAATCTTATTTCCATTGGAACTATATATGCATGCATGTATGTATGTATGTAGGTAGGTATGTATGTATGTACGTATGCCTCATCTTTGGGGTATGTGTGTATATATATCTCTCTCATGAATGAATTTGGTAAAGCTGTAGGATACAAAATTTATATACAGAAATTAGTTGCAGTTTTATACACTAATAGTGAAGTATCAGAAGAAGGAATTAAGAAAACAATCCCATTTACCATTCCAACAAAAATAATAAAATATCTAGGTATAAGCTATATCCTAAAGAGTACTTGTCCTCCAAAAACTGTATGATGCTCAGGAAGGAAATTGAAAATGACATGAACAGCTGGAAAGTTATACCATGTTTTTGGACTGAAGAATCAATATTGTTAAAATGATGATACTACCTAATGCAATGCACAGATGCTATGCAATCCACATCAAAATACTAATGGCATGATTCACAGAACTTGAACAGATAATTCTAAAGTTTGTATGGAAACACAAAAGACTCCAAGTAGCCAAAACAAACTTGAGAAAGAACAAACCTGGAGAAATCATATTCCCTCCCTTTAGACTATACTACAAAGCTACAGTAATCAAAAAAGTATGGTACTGGTGCGAAACAGACACATATGTCCATGGAAGAGAATACAGAGTGTAGAAATAAACTCAGGGGTTTATGATCAATTAATCTCTAACAAAGGAGGGAAGAATATAAAATGGAGAAAATACAGTCACTTCAATGAGTGGTGCTGGGAAAACTGTATAGCTACATACAACAGAATGAAATTAGAACACTCTCTAACACCATATACAAAAATAAAATCAAAATCAGTTAAAGATCTAAATGTAAGACTGTGTACTCTAAAACTCCTAGAAGAAAACATAGGCAGAACACTCTTTGACATACATCACGGCAATATTTTTTTGGCTCTGGCTCCTAAAGTAAAGGAAATAAAAATAAAAATAAACAAATGGAACTTAATTAGTCAAAAGCTGTTGCATAGCAAAGGAAATCATTGACAAAATGAAAAAATGACCTACTGAATGGGAGAAAATATTTCCAAATGACATGATCGATAAGGGATTACTATCCAACATATATAGAGAGCTCATACAACTCAACATCAAAAAATGAACAACCTGATTTAAAAATGGGCAAACACATTGAATATACTCTTTTTTCCCCAAAGAGGACATGCAGATGGCCCATTTCTAATCATCAGGGAAATGCAAATCAAAACCACAAGGGGATATCACCTCACACTTGTCAGAGGGCTATTATCAGAAAGAACATGAGGGGTGGAGGGTGGGAAGGGATAGATGGGATTTCAAAATTGTTAAACAGATAAACAAGATTACACTGTATGGCACAGGGAAATATACACAAGATCTTACAGTAGCTCACAGAGAAAACAATGTGACAATGAATATACCTATGTTCATGTATAACTGAAAAATTGTGCTCTACACTGGAATTTGACACAACACTGTAAAATGATTTTGAATCAATAAAAAAAATGTAAAAAAAAAAGACATTGAAACAACCTAAATGTCCATCAACAGATGGCTGGATAAAGAAGTTGTGATATACTCATACAATGGAATACTACGCAGCCATAAAAAGAATAAAATAATTCCATTTGTTGCCATATGGATGGACCTGGAGATTGTTACATTAAGTGAAGTAAGCCAGAAAGAGCAAGACAAATACCATATGACATCACTTATATGTGAAATAAAAATATCACACAAATGAACTTATTTACTAAACAGAATCAGACCCATCAGACTCACAGACACAGAAAGCAAACTTATGGGTACCAAAGTGGAAATCAGATGAGGGAGGAACCAATTAGAAGTTTGGAATTAGCAGATACAAAATACTATATATAACAGATAAGCAACAGGGTGTTACGGTATGACACAGAGAACTATACTCACTATCCTGTAAATAAACCATAATGGGAAAGAATATGAAAAAGAATATGTATATATATATATGTAAAGCTGAATCACTTTGCTGTACACCAGAAACTTACACAATACTATAAATCAACTATAATTTAATTAAAATATTTTAAAAGAATAAAGATATTACACAATTAATTTTCACCTCGAAGAACTAGAGAAAAAGAAAAAGCAAAGGTGAGGAAAGTAACAAAATAATAAAGATGAGACAAAAATAACTAAAATACAGACTAGTAATCCTGTATAAAAGATCAAGGATGGCAAATTTGTGTCTTTTAAAGATAAAAATTGAAAAATCTCTGGTTGAATCGTGCAAAAAAATATAAGAAAGAGGATTCACATAAAAAAGCAGAGATTAAAGAAGAGATATTGCAACTGAAGTAACAGAAATTCAAATGATCAAAACAGACTACTATGAACAATTATATGCCAACATATTGGAAAATCCAGAAAAGAATGGATAAATTCCTACAAAAATACAACCTACCAAGACTGAATCATGAAGAATTGGAAAATACGGACAAATAATGAATAAAAAGATTGAGTCAGCAACCAAAACAACACAAAATAAAGCAAAAAAAGCCCACGAGCAGATGGCTTTATGGGTGAATTCTACAAGACATTTAAAGAAGAATTAATACCAATTCTCAAATTATTTGAAAAATGAAAGAAGGGAACACTTCCAAACTTATTTTGTGAGGCCAGCATTATCCTGATAGCAAAGCCAGATGAGGACAGTATAAGAAACAAAATTAGAATCAATATCTCAGATGAAGATACATACAAAAATCATCAAAAACATACAACAAAAAAATCTAACAGTACATTAAAAGAATCATATGGCATTATCAAGTGGGATTAATTCCTGGGATACCGGGATAGTTCAACACATAAAAATCAATGTTTATTGATTTGCTACATCACACTAACAGAATGAAGGATAAAATCGTGATAATCTCAACAGGTACAGAAAAGTCACTTAACAAACTTCAACTGCTTTTCATGGTAAAAAATATATTCTAAGTATAGAAGGAAAGCAATGCAACAAAATAAAGACCATAACAATGCAACAGCTAACCTCATACTCAAAAAAAGCTTGAAGGCTTTTCTCTAAAATCAGGAAAGCCATAAGAATTTTGACTCTCACTAATTCTACTCAACATTGTACAGGAAGTCCCATGCAGAGAAATCAGTCATGAAAAATAAATGAAAGGCATTCAAATCAAAAAGGAAAAATAAAATTGTATCTTTTGGTAGATTACATAATCTTTTTCTTGAAGTGTAGTGTATTTACAATATTATGTTAGTTTCAGGTGTACAGTAAAGTGACTTAGGTTTTTTCAGATTGTATGTATATATATATATATATGAGTGTGTGTATATCTATGTATATATATGCCTGAAGACTCCTGCAAAAAAAGAGTAATAGCCAATGAAAACAGTACAGTTTCTGAATATAAAGTCAACGTACAAAATTTACTTGCATTTCTATATATTAACAATGAAGTATCTAAAAATAAATTATCAAAACAATCTTATTTCCATTTTAACTATATATGCATGCATGTATGTATGTATGTAGGTAGGTATGTATGTATGTACGTATGCCTCATCTTTGGGGTATGTGTGTATATATATCTCTCTCATGAATGAATTTGGTAAAGCTGTAGGATACAAAATTTATATACAGAAATTAGTTGCAGTTTTATGCACTAATAGTGAAGTATCAGAAGAAGGAATTAAGAAAACAATCCCATTTACCATTCTAACAAAAATAATAAAATATCTAGGTATAAGCTATATCCCAAAGAGTACTTGTCCTCCAAAAACTGTATGATGCTCAGGAAGGAAATTGAAAATGACATGAACAGCTGGAAAGTTATACCATGTTTTTGGACTGAAGAATCAATATTGTTAAAATGATGATACTACCTAATGCAATGCACAGATGCTATGCAATCCACATCAAAATACTAATGGCATGATTCACAGAACTTGAACAGATAATTCTAAAGTTTGTATGGAAACACAAAAGACTCCAAGTAGCCAAAACAAACTTGAGAAAGAACAAACCTGGAGAAATCATATTCCCTCCCTTTAGACTATACTACAAAGCTACAGTAATCAAAAAAGTATGGTACTGGTGCGAAACAGACACATATGTCCATGGAAGAGAATACAGAGTGTAGAAATAAACTCAGGGGTTTATGATCAATTAATCTATAACAAAGGAGGGAAGAATATAAAATGGAGAAAATACAGTCACTTCAATGAGTGGTGCTGGGAAAACTGTATAGCTACATACAACAGAATGAAATTAGAACACTCTCTAACACCATATACAAAAATAAAATCAAAATCAGTTAAAGATCTAAATGTAAGACTGTGTACTCTAAAACTCCTAGAAGAAAACATAGGCAGAACACTCTTTGACATACATCACGGCAATATTTTTTTGGCTCTGGCTCCTAAAGTAAAGGAAATAAAAATAAAAATAAACAAATGGAACTTAATTAGTCAAAAGCTGTTGCATAGCAAAGGAAATCATTGACAAAATGAAAAAATGACCTACTGAATGGGAGAAAATATTTCCAAATGACATGATCGATAAGGGATTACTATCCAACATATATAGAGAGCTCATACAACTCAACATCAAAAAATGAACAACCTGATTTAAAAATGGGCAAACACATTGAATATACTCTTTTTTCCCCAAAGAGGACATGCAGATGGCCCATTTCTAATCATCAGGGAAATGCAAATCAAAACCACAAGGGGATATCACCTCACACTTGTCAGAGGGCTATTATCACAAAGAACATGAGGGGTGGAGGGTGGGAAGGGATAGATGGGATTTCAAAATTGTTAAACAGATAAACAAGATTACACTGTATGGCACAGGGAAATATACAAAAGTTCTTACAGTAGCTCACAGAGAAAACAATGTGACAATGAATATACCTATGTTCATGTATAACTGAAAAATTGTGCTCTACACTGGAATTTGACACAACACTGTAAAATGATTTTGAATCAATAAAAAAATGTAAAAGAAAAAAGTCATTGAAACAACCTAAATGTCCATCAACAGATGGCTGGATAAAGAAGTTGTGATATACTCATACAATGGAATACTACGCAGCCATAAAAAAGAATAAAATAATTCCATTTGTTGCAATATGGATGGACCTGGAGATTGTTACATTAAGTGAAGTAAGCCAGAAAGAGCAAGACAAATACCATATGACATCACTTATATGTGAAATAAAAATATCACACAAATGAACTTATTTACTAAACAGAATCAGACTCATCAGACTCACAGACACAGAAAGCAAGCTTATGGGTACCAAAGTGGAAAGCAGATGAGGGAGGAACCAATTAGAAGTTTGGAATTAGCAGATACAAAATACTATATATAACAGATAAGCAACAGGGTGTTACGGTATGACACAGAGAACTATACTCACTATCCTGTAAATAAACCAAAATGGGAAAGAATATGAAAAAGAATATGTATATATATATATGTAAAGCTGAATCACTTTGCTGTACACCAGAAACTTACACAATACTATAAATCAACTATAATTTAATTAAAATATTTTAAAAGAATAAAGATATTACACAATTAATTTTCACCTCGAAGAACTAGAAAAAAAGAAAAAGCAAAGGTGAGGAAAGTAACAAAATAATAAAGATGAGACAAAAATAACTAAAATACAGACTAGTAATCCTGTATAAAAGATCAAGGATGGCAAAAATTGTGTCTTTTAAAGATAAAAATTGAAAAATCTCTGGTTGAATCGTGCAAAAAAATATAAGAAAGAGGATTCACATAAAAAAGCAGAGATTAAAGAAGAGATATTGCAACTGAAGTAACAGAAATTCAAATGATCAAAACAGACTACTATGAACAATTATATGCCAACATATTGGAAAATCCAGAAAAGAATGGATAAATTCCTACAAAAATACAACCTACCAAGACTGAATCATGAAGAATTGGAAAATACGGACAAATAATGAATAAAAAGATTGAGTCAGCAACCAAAACAACACAAAATAAAGCAAAAAAAGCCCACGAGCAGATGGCTTTATGGGTGAATTCTACAAGACATTTAAAAAGAATTAATACCAATTCTCAAATTATTTGAAAAATGAAAGAAGGGAACACTTCCAAACTTATTTTGTGAGGCCAGCATTATCCTGATAGCAAAGCCACATGAGGACAGTATAAGAAACAAAATTAGAATCAATATCTCAGATGAAGATACATACAAAAATCATCAAAAACATACAACAAAAAAATCTAACAGTACATTAAAAGAATCATATGGCATTATCAAGTGGGATTAATTCCTGGGATACCGGGATAGTTCAACACATAAAAATCAATGTTTATTGATTTGCTACATCACACTAACAGAATGAAGGATAAAATCGTGATAATCTCAACAGGTACAGAAAAGTCACTTAACAAACTTCAACTGCTTTTCATGGTAAAAAATATATTCTAAGTATAGAAGGAAAGCAATGCAACAAAATAAAGACCATAACAATGCAACAGCTAACCTCATACTCAAAATAAGCTTGAAGGCTTTTCTCTAAAATCAGGAAAGCCATAAGAATTTCGACTCTCACTAATTCTACTCAACATTGTACAGGAAGTCCCATGCAGAGAAATCAGTCATGAAAAATAAATGAAAGGCATTCAAATCAAAAAGGAAAAATAAAATTGTATCTTTTGGTAGATTACATAATCTTTTTCTTGAAGTGTAGTGTATTTACAATATTATGTTAGTTTCAGGTGTACAGTAAAGTGACTTAGGTTTTTTCAGATTGTATGTATATATATATATATATGAGTGTGTGTATATCTATGTATATATATGCCTGAAGACTCCTGCAAAAAAAGAGTAATAGCCAATGAAAACAGTACAGTTTCTGAATATAAAGTCAACGTACAAAATTTACTTGCATTTCTATATATTAACAATGAACTATCTAAAAATAAATTATCAAAACAATCTTATTTCCATTGGAACTATATATGCATGCATGTATGTATGTATGTAGGTAGGTATGTATGTATGTACGTATGCCTCATCTTTGGGGTATGTGTGTATATGTATCTCTCTCATGAATGAATTTGGTAAAGCTGTAGGATACAAAATTTATATACAGAAATTAGTTGCAGTTTTATACACTAATAATGAAGTATCAGAAAAAGAAATTAAGAAAACAATCCCATTTACCATTCCAACAAAAATAATAAAATATCTAGGTATAAGCTATATCCTAAAGAGTACTTGTCCTCCAAAAACTGTATGATGCTCAGGAAGGAAATTGAAAATGACATGAACAGCTGGAAAGTTATACCATGTTTTTGGACTGAAGAATCAATATTATTAAAATGATGATACTACCTCATGCAATGCACAGATGCTATGCAATCCACATCAAAATACTAATGGCATGATTCACAGAACTTGAACAGATAATTCTAAAGTTTGTATGGAAACACAAAAGACTCCAAGTAGCCAAAACAAACTTGAGAAAGAACAAACCTGGAGAAATCATATTCCCTCCCTTTAGACTATACTACAAAGCTACAGTAATCAAAAAAGTATGGTACTGGTGCGAAACAGACACATATGTCCATGGAAGAGAATACAGAGTGTAGAAATAAACTCAGGGGTTTATGATCAATTAATCTATAACAAAGGAGGGAAGAATATAAAATGGAGAAAATACAGTCACTTCAATGAGTGGTGCTGGGAAAACTGTATAGCTACATACAACAGAATGAAATTAGAACACTCTCTAACACCATATACAAAAATAAAATCAAAATCAGTTAAAGATCTAAATGTAAGACTGTGTACTCTAAAACTCCTAGAAGAAAACATAGGCAGAACACTCTTTGACATACATCACGGCAATATTTTTTTGGCTCTGGCTCCTAAAGTAAAGGAAATAAAAATAAAAATAAACAAATGGAACTTAATTAGTCAAAAGCTGTTGCATAGCAAAGGAAATCATTGACAAAATGAAAAAATGACCTACTGAATGGGAGAAAATATTTCCAAATGACATGATCGATAAGGGATTACTATCCAACATATATAGAGAGCTCATACAACTCAACATCAAAAAATGAACAACCTGATTTAAAAATGGGCAAACACATTGAATATACTCTTTTTTCCCCAAAGAGGACATGCAGATGGCCCATTTCTAATCATCAGGGAAATGCAAATCAAAACCACAAGGGGATATCACCTCACACTTGTCAGAGGGCTATTATCACAAAGAACATGAGGGGTGGAGGGTGGGAAGGGATAGATGGGATTTCAAAATTGTTAAACAGATAAACAAGATTACACTGTATGGCACAGGGAAATATACACAAGATCTTACAGTAGCTCACAGAGAAAACAATGTGACAATGAATATACCTATGTTCATGTATAACTGAAAAATTGTGCTCTACACTGGAATTTGACACAACACTGTAAAATGATTTTGAATCAATAAAAAAATGTAAAAAAAAAAAAGACATTGAAACAACCTAAATGTCCATCAACAGATGGCTGGATAAAGAAGTTGTGATATACTCATACAATGGAATACTACGCAGCCATAAAAAAGAATAAAATAATTCCATTTGTTGCAATATGGATGGACCTGGAGATTGTTACATTAAGTGAAGTAAGCCAGAAAGAGCAAGACAAATACCATATGACATCACTTATATGTGAAATAAAAATATCACACAAATGAACTTATTTACTAAACAGAATCAGACTCATCAGACTCACAGACACAGAAAGCAAGCTTATGGGTACCAAAGTGGAAAGCAGATGAGGGAGGAACCAATTAGAAGTTTGGAATTAGCAGATACAAAATACTATATATAACAGATAAGCAACAGGGTGTTACGGTATGACACAGAGAACTATACTCACTATCCTGTAAATAAACCATAATGGGAAAGAATATGAAAAAGAATATGTATCTATATATATATGTAAAGCTGAATCACTTTGCTGTACACCAGAAACTTACACAATACTATAAATCAACTATAATTTAATTAAAATATTTTAAAAGAATAAAGATATTACACAATTAATTTTCACCTCGAAGAACTAGAGAAAAAGAAAAAGCAAAGGTGAGGAAAGTAACAAAATAATAAAGATGAGACAAAAATAACTAAAATACAGACTAGTAATCCTGTATAAAAGATCAAGGATGGCAAAAATTGTGTCTTTTAAAGATAAAAATTGAAAAATCTCTGGTTGAATCGTGCAAAAGAATATAAGAAAGAGGATTCACATAAAAAAGCAGAGATTAAAGAAGAGATATTGCAACTGAAGTAACAGAAATTCAAATGATCAAAACAGACTACTATGAACAATTATATGCCAACATATTGGAAAATCCAGAAAAGAATGGATAAATTCCTACAAAAATACAACCTACCAAGACTGAATCATGAAGAATTGGAAAATACGGACAAATAATGAATAAAAAGATTGAGTCAGCAACCAAAACAACACAAAATAAAGCAAAAAAAGCCCACGAGCAGATGGCTTTATGGGTGAATTCTACAAGACATTTAAAGAAGAATTAATACCAATTCTCAAATTATTTGAAAAATGAAAGAAGGGAACACTTCCAAACTTATTTTGTGAGGCCAGCATTATCCTGATAGCAAAGCCAGATGAGGACAGTATAAGAAACAAAATTAGAATCAATATCTCAGATGAAGATACATACAAAAATCATCAAAAACATACAACAAAAAAATCTAATAGTACATTAAAAGAATCATATGGCATTATCAAGTGGGATTAATTCCTGGGATACCGGGATAGTTCAACACATAAAAATCAATGTTTATTGATTTGCTACATCACACTAACAGAATGAAGGATAAAATCGTGATAATCTCAACAGGTACAGAAAAGTCACTTAACAAACTTCAACTGCTTTTCATGGTAAAAAATATATTCTAAGTATAGAAGGAAAGCAATGCAACAAAATAAAGACCATAACAATGCAACAGCTAACCTCATACTCAAAAAAAGCTTGAAGGCTTTTCTCTAAAATCAGGAAAGCCATAAGAATTTCGACTCTCACTAATTCTACTCAACATTGTACAGGAAATCCCATGCAGAGAAATCAGTCATGAAAAATAAATGTAAGGCATTCAAATCAAAAAGGAAAAATAAAATTGTATCTTTTGGTAGATTACATAATCTTTTTATTGAAGTGTAGTGTATTTACAATATTATGTTAGTTTCAGGTGTACAGTAAAGTGACTTAGGTTTTGTCAGATTGTATGTATATATATATATATGAGTGTGTGTATATATAGTATATATATGCATGAACACTCCTGCAAAAAAAGAGTAATAGCCAATGAAAACAGTACAGTTTCTGAATATAAAGTCAATGTACAAAATTTACTTGCATTTCTATATATTAACAATGAACTATCTAAAAATAAATTATCAAAACAATCTTATTTCCATTGGAACTATATATGCATGCATGTATGTATGTATGTAGGTAGGTATGTATGTATGTACGTATGCCTCATCTTTGGGGTATGTGTGTATATATATCTCTCTCATGAATGAATTTGGTAAAGCTGTAGGATACAAAATTTATATACAGAAATTAGTTGCAGTTTTATACACTAATAATGAAGTATCAGAAGAAGGAATTAAGAAAACAATCCCATTTACCATTCCAACAAAAATAATAAAATATCTAGGTATAAGCTATATCCTAAAGAGTACTTGTCCTCCAAAAACTGTATGATGCTCAGGAAGGAAATTGAAAATGACATGAACAGCTGGAAAGTTATACCATGTTTTTGGACTGAAGAATCAATATTGTTAAAATGATGATACTACCTCATGCAATGCACAGATGCTATGCAATCCACATCAAAATACTAATGGCATGATTCACAGAACTTGAACAGATAATTCTAAAGTTTGTATGGAAACACAAAAGACTCCAAGTAGCCAAAACAAACTTGAGAAAGAACAAACCTGGAGAAATCATATTCCCTCCCTTTAGACTATACTACAAAGCTACAGTAATCAAAAAAGTATGGTACTGGTGCGAAACAGACACATATGTCCATGGAAGAGAATACAGAGTGTAGAAATAAACTCAGGGGTTTATGATCAATTAATCTATAACAAAGGAGGGAAGAATATAAAATGGAGAAAATACAGTCACTTCAATGAGTGGTGCTGGGAAAACTGTATAGCTACATACAACAGAATGAAATTAGAACACTCTCTAACACCATATACAAAAATAAAATCAAAATCAGTTAAAGATCTAAATGTAAGACTGTGTACTCTAAAACTCCTAGAAGAAAACATAGGCAGAACACTCTTTGACATACATCACGGCAATATTTTTTTGGCTCTGGCTCCTAAAGTAAAGGAAATAAAAATAAAAATAAACAAATGGAACTTAATTACTCAAAAGCTGTTGCATAGCAAAGGAAATCATTGACAAAATGAAAAAATGACCTACTGAATGGGAGAAAATATTTCCAAATGACATGATCGATAAGGGATTACTATCCAACATATATAGAGAGCTCATACAACTCAACATCAAAAAATGAACAACCTGATTTAAAAATGGGCAAACACATTGAATATACTCTTTTTTCCCCAAAGAGGACATGCAGATGGCCCATTTCTAATCATCAGGGAAATGCAAATCAAAACCACAAGGGGATATCACCTCACACTTGTCAGAGGGCTATTATCAGAAAGAACATGAGGGGTGGAGGGTGGGAAGGGATAGATGGGATTTCAAAATTGTTAAACAGATAAACAAGATTACACTGTATGGCACAGGGAAATATACACAAGATCTTACAGTAGCTCACAGAGAAAACAATGTGACAATGAATATACCTATGTTCATGTATAACTGAAAAATTTTGCTCTACACTGGAATTTGACACAACACTGTAAAATGATTTTGAATCAATAAAAAAATGTAAAAAAAAAAAAGACATTGAAACAACCTAAATGTCCATCAACAGATGGCTGGATAAAGAAGTTGTGATATACTCATACAATGGAATACTACGCAGCCATAAAAAAGAATAAAATAATTCCATTTGTTGCAATATGGATGGACCTGGAGATTGTTACATTAAGTGAAGTAAGCCAGAAAGAGCAAGACAAATACCATATGACATCACTTATATGTGAAATAAAAATATCACACAAATGAACTTATTTACTAAACAGAATCAGACTCATCAGACTCACAGACACAGAAAGCAAGCTTATGGGTACCAAAGTGGAAAGCAGATGAGGGAGGAACCAATTAGAAGTTTGGAATTAGCAGATACAAAATACTATATATAACAGATAAGCAACAGGGTGTTACGGTATGACACAGAGAACTATACTCACTATCCTGTAAATAAACCATAATGGGAAAGAATATGAAAAAGAATATGTATCTATATATATATGTAAAGCTGAATCACTTTGCTGTACACCAGAAACTTACACAATACTATAAATCAACTATAATTTAATTAAAATATTTTAAAAGAATAAAGATATTACACAATTAATTTTCACCTCGAAGAACTAGAGAAAAAGAAAAAGCAAAGGTGAGGAAAGTAACAAAATAATAAAGATGAGACAAAAATAACTAAAATACAGACTAGTAATCCTGTATAAAAGATCAAGGATGGCAAAAATTGTGTCTTTTAAAGATAAAAATTGAAAAATCTCTGGTTGAATCGTGCAAAAGAATATAAGAAAGAGGATTCACATAAAAAAGCAGAGATTAAAGAAGAGATATTGCAACTGAAGTAACAGAAATTCAAATGATCAAAACAGACTACTATGAACAATTATATGCCAACATATTGGAAAATCCAGAAAAGAATGGATAAATTCCTACAAAAATACAACCTACCAAGACTGAATCATGAAGAATTGGAAAATACGGACAAATAATGAATAAAAAGATTGAGTCAGCAACCAAAACAACACAAAATAAAGCAAAAAAAGCCCACGAGCAGATGGCTTTATGGGTGAATTCTACAAGACATTTAAAGAAGAATTAATACCAATTCTCAAATTATTTGAAAAATGAAAGAAGGGAACACTTCCAAACTTATTTTGTGAGGCCAGCATTATCCTGATAGCAAAGCCAGATGAGGACAGTATAAGAAACAAAATTAGAATCAATATCTCAGATGAAGATACATACAAAAATCATCAAAAACATACAACAAAAAAATCTAATAGTACATTAAAAGAATCATATGGCATTATCAAGTGGGATTAATTCCTGGGATACCGGGATAGTTCAACACATAAAAATCAATGTTTATTGATTTGCTACATCACACTAACAGAATGAAGGATAAAATCGTGATAATCTCAACAGGTACAGAAAAGTCACTTAACAAACTTCAACTGCTTTTCATGGTAAAAAATATATTCTAAGTATAGAAGGAAAGCAATGCAACAAAATAAAGACCATAACAATGCAACAGCTAACCTCATACTCAAAAAAAGCTTGAAGGCTTTTCTCTAAAATCAGGAAAGCCATAAGAATTTCGACTCTCACTAATTCTACTCAACATTGTACAGGAAATCCCATGCAGAGAAATCAGTCATGAAAAATAAATGAAAGGCATTCAAATCAAAAAGGAAAAATAAAATTGTATCTTTTGGTAGATTACATAATCTTTTTATTGAAGTGTAGTGTATTTACAATATTATGTTAGTTTCAGGTGTACAGTAAAGTGACTTAGGTTTTGTCAGATTGTATGTATATATATATATATGAGTGTGTGTATATATAGTATATATATGCATGAACACTCCTGCAAAAAAAGAGTAATAGCCAATGAAAACAGTACAGTTTCTGAATATAAAGTCAATGTACAAAATTTACTTGCATTTCTATATATTAACAATGAACTATCTAAAAATAAATTATCAAAACAATCTTATTTCCATTGGAACTATATATGCATGCATGTATGTATGTATGTAGGTAGGTATGTATGTATGTACGTATGCCTCATCTTTGGGGTATGTGTGTATATATATCTCTCTCATGAATGAATTTGGTAAAGCTGTAGGATACAAAATTTATATACAGAAATTAGTTGCAGTTTTATACACTAATAATGAAGTATCAGAAGAAGGAATTAAGAAAACAATCCCATTTACCATTCCAACAAAAATAATAAAATATCTAGGTATAAGCTATATCCTAAAGAGTACTTGTCCTCCAAAAACTGTATGATGCTCAGGAAGGAAATTGAAAATGACATGAACAGCTGGAAAGTTATACCATGTTTTTGGACTGAAGAATCAATATTGTTAAAATGATGATACTACCTAATGCAATGCACAGATGCTATGCAATCCACATCAAAATACTAATGGCATGATTCACAGAACTTGAACAGATAATTCTAAAGTTTGTATGGAAACACAAAAGACTCCAAGTAGCCAAAACAAACTTGAGAAAGAACAAACCTGGAGAAATCATATTCCCTCCCTTTAGACTATACTACAAAGCTACAGTAATCAAAAAAGTATGGTACTGGTGCGAAACAGACACATATGTCCATGGAAGAGAATACAGAGTGTAGAAATAAACTCAGGGGTTTATGATCAATTAATCTATAACAAAGGAGGGAAGAATATAAAATGGAGAAAATACAGTCACTTCAATGAGTGGTGCTGGGAAAACTGTATAGCTACATACAACAGAATGAAATTAGAACACTCTCTAACACCATATACAAAAATAAAATCAAAATCAGTTAAAGATCTAAATGTAAGACTGTGTACTCTAAAACTCCTAGAAGAAAACATAGGCAGAACACTCTTTGACATACATCACGGCAATATTTTTTTGGCTCTGGCTCCTAAAGTAAAGGAAATAAAAATAAAAATAAACAAATGGAACTTAATTAGTCAAAAGCTGTTGCATAGCAAAGGAAATCATTGACAAAATGAAAAAATGACCTACTGAATGGGAGAAAATATTTCCAAATGACATGATCGATAAGGGATTACTATCCAACATATATAGAGAGCTCATACAACTCAACATCAAAAAATGAACAACCTGATTTAAAAATGGGCAAACACATTGAATATACTCTTTTTTCCCCAAAGAGGACATGCAGATGGCCCATTTCTAATCATCAGGGAAATGCAAATCAAAACCACAAGGGGATATCACCTCACACTTGTCAGAGGGCTATTATCACAAAGAACATGAGGGGTGGAGGGTGGGAAGGGATAGATGGGATTTCAAAATTGTTAAACAGATAAACAAGATTACACTGTATGGCACAGGGAAATATACAAAAGTTCTTACAGTAGCTCACAGAGAAAACAATGTGACAATGAATATACCTATGTTCATGTATAACTGAAAAATTGTGCTCTACACTGGAATTTGACACAACACTGTAAAATGATTTTGAATCAATAAAAAAATGTAAAAAAAAAAAGACATTGAAACAACCTAAATGTCCATCAACAGATGGCTGGATAAAGAAGTTGTGATATACTCATACAATGGAATACTACGCAGCCATAAAAAAGAATAAAATAATTCCATTTGTTGCCATATGGATGGACCTGGAGATTGTTACATTAAGTGAAGTAAGCCAGAAAGAGCAAGACAAATACCATATGACATCACTTATATGTGAAATAAAAATATCACACAAATGAACTTATTTACTAAACAGAATCAGACCCATCAGACTCACAGACACAGAAAGCAAGCTTATGGGTACCAAAGTGGAAAGCAGATGAGGGAGGAACCAATTAGAAGTTTGGAATTAGCAGATACAAAATACTATATATAACAGATAAGCAACAGGGTGTTACGGTATGACACAGAGAACTATACTCACTATCCTGTAAATAAACCATAATCGGAAAGAATATGAAAAAGAATATGTATATATATATATGTAAAGCTGAATCACTTTGCTGTACACCAGAAACTTACACAATACTATAAATCAACTATAATTTAATTAAAATATTTTAAAAGAATAAAGATATTACACAATTAATTTTCACCTCGAAGAACTAGAGAAAAAGAAAAAGCAAAGGTGAGGAAAGTAACAAAATAATAAAGATGAGACAAAAATAACTAAAATACAGACTAGTAATCCTGTATAAAAGATCAAGGATGGCAAAAATTGTGTCTTTTAAAGATAAAAATTGAAAAATCTCTGGTTGAATCGTGCAAAAAAATATAAGAAAGAGGATTCACATAAAAAAGCAGAGATTAAAGAAGAGATATTGCAACTGAAGTAACAGAAATTCAAATGATCAAAACAGACTACTATGAACAATTATATGCCAACATATTGGAAAATCCAGAAAAGAATGGATAAATTCCTACAAAAATACAACCTACCAAGACTGAATCATGAAGAATTGGAAAATACGGACAAATAATGAATAAAAAGATTGAGTCAGCAACCAAAACAACACAAAATAAAGCAAAAAAAGCCCACGAGCAGATGGCTTTATGGGTGAATTCTACAAGACATTTAAAGAAGAATTAATACCAATTCTCAAATTATTTGAAAAATGAAAGAAGGGAACACTTCCAAACTTATTTTGTGAGGCCAGCATTATCCTGATAGCAAAGCCAGATGAGGACAGTATAAGAAACAAAATTAGAATCAATATCTCAGATGAAGATACATACAAAAATCATCAAAAACATACAACAAAAAAATCTAACAGTACATTAAAAGAATCATATGGCATTATCAAGTGGGATTAATTCCTGGGATACCGGGATAGTTCAACACATAAAAATCAATGTTTATTGATTTGCTACATCACACTAACAGAATGAAGGATAAAATCGTGATAATCTCAACAGGTACAGAAAAGTCACTTAACAAACTTCAACTGCTTTTCATGGTAAAAAATATATTCTAAGTATAGAAGGAAAGCAATGCAACAAAATAAAGACCATAACAATGCAACAGCTAACCTCATACTCAAAAAAAGCTTGAAGGCTTTTCTCTAAAATCAGGAAAGCCATAAGAATTTCGACTCTCACTAATTCTACTCAACATTGTACAGGAAGTCCCATGCAGAGAAATCAGTCATGAAAAATAAATGAAAGGCATTCAAATCAAAAAGGAAAAATAAAATTGTATCTTTTGGTAGATTACATAATCTTTTTATTGAAGTGTAGTGTATTTACAATATTATGTTAGTTTCAGGTGTACAGTAAAGTGACTTAGGTTTTGTCAGATTGTATGTATATATATATATATGAGTGTGTGTATATATAGTATATATATGCATGAACACTCCTGCAAAAAAAGAGTAATAGCCAATGAAAACAGTACAGTTTCTGAATATAAAGTCAATGTACAAAATTTACTTGCATTTCTATATATTAACAATGAACTATCTAAAAATAAATTATCAAAACAATCTTATTTCCATTGGAACTATATATGCATGCATGTATGTATGTATGTAGGTAGGTATGTATGTATGTACGTATGCCTCATCTTTGGGGTATGTGTGTATATATATCTCTCTCATGAATGAATTTGGTAAAGCTGTAGGATACAAAATTTATATACAGAAATTAGTTGCAGTTTTATACACTAATAATGAAGTATCAGAAGAAGGAATTAAGAAAACAATCCCATTTACCATTCCAACAAAAATAATGAAATATCTAGGTATAAGCTATATCCCAAAGAGTACTTGTCCTCCAAAAACTGTATGATGCTCAGGAAGGAAATTGAAAATGACATGAACAGCTGGAAAGTTATACCATGTTTTTGGACTGAAGAATCAATATTGTTAAAATGATGATACTACCTCATGCAATGCACAGATGCTATGCAATCCACATCAAAATACTAATGGCATGATTCACAGAACTTGAACAGATAATTCTAAAGTTTGTATGGAAACACAAAAGACTCCAAGTAGCCAAAACAAACTTGAGAAAGAACAAACCTGGAGAAATCATATTCCCTCCCTTTAGACTATACTACAAAGCTACAGTAATCAAAAAAGTATGGTACTGGTGCGAAACAGACACATATGTCCATGGAAGAGAATACAGAGTGTAGAAATAAACTCCGGGGTTTATGATCAATTAATCTATAACAAAGGAGGGAAGAATATAAAATGGAGAAAATACAGTCACTTCAATGAGTGGTGCTGGGAAAACTGTATAGCTACATACAACAGAATGAAATTAGAACACTCTCTAACATCATATACAAAAATAAAATCAAAATCAGTTAAAGATCTAAATGTAAGACTGTGTACTCTAAAACTCCTAGAAGAAAACTTAGGCAGAACACTCTTTGACATACATCACGGCAATATTTTTTTGGCTCTGGCTCCTAAAGTAAAGGAAATAAAAATAAAAATAAACAAGTGGAACTTAATTAGTCAAAAGCTGTTGCATAGCAAAGGAAATCATTGACAAAATGAAAAAATGACCTACTGAATGGGAGAAAATATTTCCAAATGACATGATCGATAAGGGATTACTATCCAACATATATAGAGAGCTCATACAACTCAACATCAAAAAATGAACAACCTGATTTAAAAATGGGCAAACACATTGAATATACTCTTTTTCCCCAAAGAGGACATGCAGATGGCCCATTTCTAATCATCAGGGAAATGCAAATCAAAACCACAAGGGGATATCACCTCACACTTGTCAGAGGGCTATTATCAGAAAGAACATGAGGGGTGGAGGGTGGGAAGGTATAGACGGGATTTCAAAATTGTTAAACAGATAAACAAGATTACACTGTATGGCACAGGGAAATATACACAAGATCTTACAGTAGCTCACAGAGAAAACAATGTGACAATGAATATACCTATGTTCATGTATAACTGAAAAATTGTGCTCTACACTGGAATTTGACACAACACTGTAAAATGATTTTGAATCAATAAAAAAATGTAAAAAAAAAAAGACATTGAAACAACCTAAATGTCCATCAACAGATGGCTGGATAAAGAAGTTGTGATATACTCATACAATGGAATACTACGCAGCCATAAAAAAGAATAAAATAATTCCATTTGTTGCAATATGGATGGACCTGGAGATTGTTACATTAAGTGAAGTAAGCCAGAAAGAGCAAGACAAATACCATATGACATCACTTATATGTGAAATAAAAATATCACACAAATGAACTTATTTACTAAACAGAATCAGACTCATCAGACTCACAGACACAGAAAGCAAGCTTATGGGTACCAAAGTGGAAAGCAGATGAGGGAGGAACCAATTAGAAGTTTGGAATTAGCAGATACAAAATACTATATATAACAGATAAGCAACAGGGTGTTAAGGTATGACACAGAGAACTATACTCACTATCCTGTAAATAAACCATAATGGGAAAGAATATGAAAAAGAATATGTATATATATATATGTGAAGCTGAATCACTTTGCTGTACACCAGAAACTTACACAATACTATAAATCAACTATAATTTAATTAAAATATTTTAAAAGAATAAAGATATTACACAATTAATTTTCACCTCGAAGAACTAGAGAAAAAGAAAAAGCAAAGGTGAGGAAAGTAACAAAATAATAAAGATGAGACAAAAATAACTAAAATACAGACTAGTAATCCTGTATAAAAGATCAAGGATGGCAAAAATTGTGTCTTTTAAAGATAAAAATTGAAAAATCTCTGGTTGAATCGTGCAAAAAAATATAAGAAAGAGGATTCACATAAAAAAGCAGAGATTAAAGAAGAGATATTGCAACTGAAGTAACAGAAATTCAAATGATCAAAACAGACTACTATGAACAATTATATGCCAACATATTGGAAAATCCAGAAAAGAATGGATAAATTCCTACAAAAATACAACCTACCAAGACTGAATCATGAAGAATTGGAAAATACGGACAAATAATGAATAAAAAGATTGAGTCAGCAACCAAAACAACACAAAATAAAGCAAAAAAAGCCCACGAGCAGATGGCTTTATGGGTGAATTCTACAAGACATTTAAAGAAGAATTAATACCAATTCTCAAATTATTTGAAAAATGAAAGAAGGGAACACTTCCAAACTTATTTTGTGAGGCCAGCATTATCCTGATAGCAAAGCCAGATGAGGACAGTATAAGAAACAAAATTAGAATCAATATCTCAGATGAAGATACATACAAAAATCATCAAAAACATACAACAAAAAAATCTAACAGTACATTAAAAGAATCATATGGCATTATCAAGTGGGATTAATTCCTGGGATACCGGGATAGTTCAACACATAAAAATCAATGTTTATTGATTTGCTACATCACACTAACAGAATGAAGGATAAAATCGTGATAATCTCAACAGGTACAGAAAAGTCACTTAACAAACTTCAACTGCTTTTCATGGTAAAAAATATATTCTAAGTATAGAAGGAAAGCAATGCAACAAAATAAAGACCATAACAATGCAACAGCTAACCTCATACTCAAAAAAAGCTTGAAGGCTTTTCTCTAAAATCAGGAAAGCCATAAGAATTTCGACTCTCACTAATTCTACTCAACATTGTACAGGAAGTCCCATGCAGAGAAATCAGTCATGAAAAATAAATGAAAGGCATTCAAATCAAAAAGGAAAAATAAAATTGTATCTTTTGGTAGATTACATAATCTTTTTCTTGAAGTGTAGTGTATTTACAATATTATGTTAGTTTCAGGTGTACAGTAAAGTGACTTAGGTTTTTTCAGATTGTATGTATATATATATATATATGAGTGTGTGTATATATATGTATATATATGCCTGAAGACTCCTGCAAAAAAAGAGTAATAGCCAATGAAAACAGTACAGTTTCTGAATATAAAGTCAACGTACAAAATTTACTTGCATTTCTATATATTAACAATGAACTATCTAAAAATAAATTATCAAAACAATCTTATTTCCATTGGAACTATATATGCATGCATGTATGTATGTATGTAGGTAGGTATGTATGTATGTACGTATGCCTCATCTTTGGGGTATGTGTGTATATATATCTCTCTCATGAATGAATTTGGTAAAGCTGTAGGATACAAAATTTATATACAGAAATTAGTTGCAGTTTTATACACTAATAATGAAGTATCAGAAAAAGAAATTAAGAAAACAATCCCATTTACCATTCCAACAAAAATAATAAAATATCTAGGTATAAGCTATATCCTAAAGAGTACTTGTCCTCCAAAAACTGTATGATGCTCAGGAAGGAAATTGAAAATGACATGAACAGCTGGAAAGTTATACCATGTTTTTGGACTGAAGAATCAATATTATTAAAATGATGATACTACCTCATGCAATGCACAGATGCTATGCAATCCACATCAAAATACTAATGGCATGATTCACAGAACTTGAACAGATAATTCTAAAGTTTGTATGGAAACACAAAAGACTCCAAGTAGCCAAAACAAACTTGAGAAAGAACAAACCTGGAGAAATCATATTCCCTCCCTTTAGACTATACTACAAAGCTACAGTAATCAAAAAAGTATGGTACTGGTGCGAAACAGACACATATGTCCATGGAAGAGAATACAGAGTGTAGAAATAAACTCAGGGGTTTATGATCAATTAATCTATAACAAAGGAGGGAAGAGTATAAAATGGAGAAAATACAGTCACTTCAATGAGTGGTGCTGGGAAAACTGTATAGCTACGTACAACAGAATGAAATTAGAACACTCTCTAACACCATATACAAAAATAAAATCAAAATCAGTTAAAGATCTAAATGTAAGACTGTGTACTCTAAAACTCCTAGAAGAAAACATAGGCAGAACACTCTTTGACATACATCACGGCAATATTTTTTTGGCTCTGGGTCCTAAAGTAAAGGAAATAAAAATAAAAATAAACAAATGGAACTTAATTAGTCAAAAGCTGTTGCATAGCAAAGGAAATCATTGACAAAATGAAAAAATGACCTACTGAATGGGAGAAAATATTTCCAAATGACATGATCGATAAGGGATTACTATCCAACATATATAGAGAGCTCATACAACTCAACATCAAAAAATGAACAACCTGATTTAAAAATGGGCAAACACATTGAATATACTCTTTTTTCCCCAAAGAGGACATGCAGATGGCCCATTTCTAATCATCAGGGAAATGCAAATCAAAACCACAAGGGGATATCACCTCACACTTGTCAGAGGGCTATTATCAGAAAGAACATGAGGGGTGGAGGGTGGGAAGGGATAGATGGGATTTCAAAATTGTTAAACAGATAAACAAGATTACACTGTATGGCACAGGGAAATATACACAAGATCTTACAGTAGCTCACAGAGAAAACAATGTGACAATGAATATACCTATGTTCATGTATAACTGAAAAATTGTGCTCTACACTGGAATTTGACACAACACTGTAAAATGATTTTGAATCAATAAAAAAATGTAAAAAAAAAAGACATTGAAACAACCTAAATGTCCATCAACAGATGGCTGGATAAAGAAGTTGTGATATACTCATACAATGGAATACTACGCAGCCATAAAAAAGAATAAAATAATTCCATTTGTTGCAATATGGATGGACCTGGAGATTGTTACATTAAGTGAAGTAAGCCAGAAAGAGCAAGACAAATACCATATGACATCACTTATATGTGAAATAAAAATATCACACAAATGAACTTATTTACTGAACAGAATCAGACTCATCAGACTCACAGACACAGAAAGCAAGCTTATGGGTACCAAAGTGGAAAGCAGATGAGGGAGGAACCAATTAGAAGTTTGGAATTAGCAGATACAAAATACTATATATAACAGATAAGCAACAGGGTGTTACGGTATGACACAGAGAACTATACTCACTATCCTGTAAATAAACCATAATGGGAAAGAATATGAAAAAGAATATGTATATATATATATATGTAAAGCTGAATCACTTTGCTGTACACCAGAAACTTACACAATACTATAAATCAACTATAATTTAATTAAAATATTTTAAAAGAATAAAGATATTACACAATTAATTTTCACCTCGAAGAACTAGAGAAAAAGAAAAAGCAAAGGTGAGGAAAGTAACAAAATAATAAAGATGAGACAAAAATAACTAAAATACAGACTAGTAATCCTGTATAAAAGATCAAGGATGGCAAAAATTGTGTCTTTTAAAGATAAAAATTGAAAAATCTCTGGTTGAATCGTGCAAAAAAATATAAGAAAGAGGATTCACATAAAAAAGCAGAGATTAAAGAAGAGATATTGCAACTGAAGTAACAGAAATTCAAATGATCAAAACAGACTACTATGAACAATTATATGCCAACATATTGGAAAATCCAGAAAAGAATGGATAAATTCCTACAAAAATACAACCTACCAAGACTGAATCATGAAGAATTGGAAAATACGGACAAATAATGAATAAAAAGATTGAGTCAGCAACCAAAACAACACAAAATAAAGCAAAAAAAGCCCACGAGCAGATGGCTTTATGGGTGAATTCTACAAGACATTTAAAGAAGAATTAATACCAATTCTCAAATTATTTGAAAAATGAAAGAAGGGATCACTTCCAAACTTATTTTGTGAGGCCAGCATTATCCTGATAGCAAAGCCAGATGAGGACAGTATAAGAAACAAAATTAGAATCAATATCTCAGATGAAGATACATACAAAAATCATCAAAAACATACAACAAAAAAATCTAACAGTACATTAAAAGAATCATATGGCATTATCAAGTGGGATTAATTCCTGGGATACCGGGATAGTTCAACACATAAAAATCAATGTTTATTGATTTGCTACATCACACTAACAGAATGAAGGATAAAATCGTGATAATCTCAACAGGTACAGAAAAGTCACTTAACAAACTTCAACTGCTTTTCATGGTAAAAAATATATTCTAAGTATAGAAGGAAAGCAATGCAACAAAATAAAGACCATAACAATGCAACAGCTAACCTCATACTCAAAAAAAGCTTGAAGGCTTTTCTCTAAAATCAGGAAAGCCATAAGAATTTCGACTCTCACTAATTCTACTCAACATTGTACAGGAAATCCCATGCAGAGAAATCAGTCATGAAAAATAAATGAAAGGCATTCAAATCAAAAAGGAAAAATAAAATTGTATCTTTTGGTAGATTACATAATCTTTTTATTGAAGTGTAGTGTATTTACAATATTATGTTAGTTTCAGGTGTACAGTAAAGTGACTTAGGTTTTGTCAGATTGTATGTATATATATATATATGAGTGTGTGTATATATATGTATATATATGCATGAAGACTCCTGCAAAAAATGAGTAATAGCCAATGAAAACAGTACAGTTTCTGAATATAAAGTCAATGTACAAAATTTACTTGCATTTCTATATATTAACAATGAACTATCTAAAAATAAATTATCAAAACAATCTTATTTCCATTGGAACTATATATGCATGCATGTATGTATGTATGTAGGTAGGTATGTATGTATGTACGTATGCCTCATCTTTGGGGTATGTGTGTATATATATCTCTCTCATGAATGAATTTGGTAAAGCTGTAGGATACAAAATTTATATACAGAAATTAGTTGCAGTTTTATGCACTAATAGTGAAGTATCAGAAGAAGGAATTAAGAAAACAATCCCATTTACCATTCTAACAAAAATAATAAAATATCTAGGTATAAGCTATATCCCAAAGAGTACTTGTCCTCCAAAAACTGTATGATGCTCAGGAAGGAAATTGAAAATGACATGAACAGCTGGAAAGTTATACCATGTTTTTGGACTGAAGAATCAATATTGTTAAAATGATGATACTACCTAATGCAATGCACAGATGCTATGCAATCCACATCAAAATACTAATGGCATGATTCACAGAACTTGAACAGATAATTCTAAAGTTTGTATGGAAACACAAAAGACTCCAAGTAGCCAAAACAAACTTGAGAAAGAACAAACCTGGAGAAATCATATTCCCTCCCTTTAGACTATACTACAAAGCTACAGTAATCAAAAAAGTATGGTACTGGTGCGAAACAGACACATATGTCCATGGAAGAGAATACAGAGTGTAGAAATAAACTCAGGGGTTTATGATCAATTAATCTATAACAAAGGAGGGAAGAATATAAAATGGAGAAAATACAGTCACTTCAATGAGTGGTGCTGGGAAAACTGTATAGCTACATACAACAGAATGAAATTAGAACACTCTCTAACACCATATACAAAAATAAAATCAAAATCAGTTAAAGATCTAAATGTAAGACTGTGTACTCTAAAACTCCTAGAAGAAAACATAGGCAGAACACTCTTTGACATACATCACGGCAATATTTTTTTGGCTCTGGCTCCTAAAGTAAAGGAAATAAAAATAAAAATAAACAAATGGAACTTAATTAGTCAAAAGCTGTTGCATAGCAAAGGAAATCATTGACAAAATGAAAAAATGACCTACTGAATGGGAGAAAATATTTCCAAATGACATGATCGATAAGGGATTACTATCCAACATATATAGAGAGCTCATACAACTCAACATCAAAAAATGAACAACCTGATTTAAAAATGGGCAAACACATTGAATATACTCTTTTTTCCCCAAAGAGGACATGCAGATGGCCCATTTCTAATCATCAGGGAAATGCAAATCAAAACCACAAGGGGATATCACCTCACACTTGTCAGAGGGCTATTATCACAAAGAACATGAGGGGTGGAGGGTGGGAAGGGATAGATGGGATTTCAAAATTGTTAAACAGATAAACAAGATTACACTGTATGGCACAGGGAAATATACAAAAGTTCTTACAGTAGCTCACAGAGAAAACAATGTGACAATGAATATACCTATGTTCATGTATAACTGAAAAATTGTGCTCTACACTGGAATTTGACACAACACTGTAAAATGATTTTGAATCAATAAAAAAATGTAAAAAAAAAAGTCATTGAAACAACCTAAATGTCCATCAACAGATGGCTGGATAAAGAAGTTGTGATATACTCATACAATGGAATACTACGCAGCCATAAAAAAGAATAAAATAATTCCATTTGTTGCAATATGGATGGACCTGGAGATTGTTACATTAAGTGAAGTAAGCCAGAAAGAGCAAGACAAATACCATATGACATCACTTATATGTGAAATAAAAATATCACACAAATGAACTTATTTACTAAACAGAATCAGACTCATCAGACTCACAGACACAGAAAGCAAGCTTATGGGTACCAAAGTGGAAAGCAGATGAGGGAGGAACCAATTAGAAGTTTGGAATTAGCAGATACAAAATACTATATATAACAGATAAGCAACAGGGTGTTACGGTATGACACAGAGAACTATACTCACTATCCTGTAAATAAACCAAAATGGGAAAGAATATGAAAAAGAATATGTATATATATATATGTAAAGCTGAATCACTTTGCTGTACACCAGAAACTTACACAATACTATAAATCAACTATAATTTAATTAAAATATTTTAAAAGAATAAAGATATTACACAATTAATTTTCACCTCGAAGAACTAGAAAAAAAGAAAAAGCAAAGGTGAGGAAAGTAACAAAATAATAAAGATGAGACAAAAATAACTAAAATACAGACTAGTAATCCTGTATAAAAGATCAAGGATGGCAAAAATTGTGTCTTTTAAAGATAAAAATTGAAAAATCTCTGGTTGAATCGTGCAAAAAAATATAAGAAAGAGGATTCACATAAAAAAGCAGAGATTAAAGAAGAGATATTGCAACTGAAGTAACAGAAATTCAAATGATCAAAACAGACTACTATGAACAATTATATGCCAACATATTGGAAAATCCAGAAAAGAATGGATAAATTCCTACAAAAATACAACCTACCAAGACTGAATCATGAAGAATTGGAAAATACGGACAAATAATGAATAAAAAGATTGAGTCAGCAACCAAAACAACACAAAATAAAGCAAAAAAAGCCCACGAGCAGATGGCTTTATGGGTGAATTCTACAAGACATTTAAAAAGAATTAATACCAATTCTCAAATTATTTGAAAAATGAAAGAAGGGAACACTTCCAAACTTATTTTGTGAGGCCAGCATTATCCTGATAGCAAAGCCAGATGAGGACAGTATAAGAAACAAAATTAGAATCAATATCTCAGATGAAGATACATACAAAAATCATCAAAAACATACAACAAAAAAATCTAACAGTACATTAAAAGAATCATATGGCATTATCAAGTGGGATTAATTCCTGGGATACCGGGATAGTTCAACACATAAAAATCAATGTTTATTGATTTGCTACATCACACTAACAGAATGAAGGATAAAATCGTGATAATCTCAACAGGTACAGAAAAGTCACTTAACAAACTTCAACTGCTTTTCATGGTAAAAAATATATTCTAAGTATAGAAGGAAAGCAATGCAACAAAATAAAGACCATAACAATGCAACAGCTAACCTCATACTCAAAATAAGCTTGAAGGCTTTTCTCTAAAATCAGGAAAGCCATAAGAATTTCGACTCTCACTAATTCTACTCAACATTGTACAGGAAGTCCCATGCAGAGAAATCAGTCATGAAAAATAAATGAAAGGCATTCAAATCAAAAAGGAAAAATAAAATTGTATCTTTTGGTAGATTACATAATCTTTTTCTTGAAGTGTAGTGTATTTACAATATTATGTTAGTTTCAGGTGTACAGTAAAGTGACTTAGGTTTTTTCAGATTGTATGTATATATATATATATATGAGTGTGTGTATATCTATGTATATATATGCCTGAAGACTCCTGCAAAAAAAGAGTAATAGCCAATGAAAACAGTACAGTTTCTGAATATAAAGTCAACGTACAAAATTTACTTGCATTTCTATATATTAACAATGAACTATCTAAAAATAAATTATCAAAACAATCTTATTTCCATTGGAACTATATATGCATGCATGTATGTATGTATGTAGGTAGGTATGTATGTATGTACGTATGCCTCATCTTTGGGGTATGTGTGTATATATATCTCTCTCATGAATGAATTTGGTAAAGCTGTAGGATACAAAATTTATATACAGAAATTAGTTGCAGTTTTATACACTAATAATGAAGTATCAGAAAAAGAAATTAAGAAAACAATCCCATTTACCATTCCAACAAAAATAATAAAATATCTAGGTATAAGCTATATCCTAAAGAGTACTTGTCCTCCAAAAACTGTATGATGCTCAGGAAGGAAATTGAAAATGACATGAACAGCTGGAAAGTTATACCATGTTTTTGGACTGAAGAATCAATATTGTTAAAATGATGATACTACCTCATGCAATGCACAGATGCTATGCAATCCACATCAAAATACTAATGGCATGATTCACAGAACTTGAACAGATAATTCTAAAGTTTGTATGGAAACACAAAAGACTCCAAGTAGCCAAAACAAACTTGAGAAAGAACAAACCTGGAGAAATCATATTCCCTCCCTTTAGACTATACTACAAAGCTACAGTAATCAAAAAAGTATGGTACTGGTGCGAAACAGACACATATGTCCATGGAAGAGAATACAGAGTGTAGAAATAAACTCAGGGGTTTATGATCAATTAATCTATAACAAAGGAGGGAAGAATATAAAATGGAGAAAATACAGTCACTTCAATGAGTGGTGCTGGGAAAACTGTATAGCTACATACAACAGAATGAAATTAGAACACTCTCTAACACCATATACAAAAATAAAATCAAAATCAGTTAAAGATCTAAATGTAAGACTGTGTACTCTAAAACTCCTAGAAGAAAACATAGGCAGAACACTCTTTGACATACATCACGGCAATATTTTTTTGGCTCTGGCTCCTAAAGTAAAGGAAATAAAAATAAAAATAAACAAATGGAACTTAATTAGTCAAAAGCTGTTGCATAGCAAAGGAAATCATTGACAAAATGAAAAAATGACCTACTGAATGGGAGAAAATATTTCCAAATGACATGATCGATAAGGGATTACTATCCAACATATATAGAGAGCTCATACAACTCAACATCAAAAAATGAACAACCTGATTTAAAAATGGGCAAACACATTGAATATACTCTTTTTTCCCCAAAGAGGACATGCAGATGGCCCATTTCTAATCATCAGGGAAATGCAAATCAAAACCACAAGGGGATATCACCTCACACTTGTCAGAGGGCTATTATCACAAAGAACATGAGGGGTGGAGGGTGGGAAGGGATAGATGGGATTTCAAAATTGTTAAACAGATAAACAAGATTACACTGTATGGCACAGGGAAATATACACAAGATCTTACAGTAGCTCACAGAGAAAACAATGTGACAATGAATATACCTATGTTCATGTATAACTGAAAAATTGTGCTCTACACTGGAATTTGACACAACACTGTAAAATGATTTTGAATCAATAAAATAATGTAAAAAAAAAAAGACATTGAAACAACCTAAATGTCCATCAACAGATGGCTGGATAAAGAAGTTGTGATATACTCATACAATGGAATACTACGCAGCCATAAAAAAGAATAAAATAATTCCATTTGTTGCCATATGGATGGACCTGGAGATTGTTACATTAAGTGAAGTAAGCCAGAAAGAGCAAGACAAATACCATATGACATCACTTATATGTGAAATAAAAATATCACACAAATGAACTTATTTACTAAACAGAATCAGACTCATCAGACTCACAGACACAGAAAGCAAGCTTATGGGTACCAAAGTGGAAAGCAGATGAGGGAGGAACCAATTAGAAGTTTGGAATTAGCAGATACAAAATACTATATATAACAGATAAGCAACAGGGTGTTACGGTATGACACAGAGAACTATACTCACTATCCTGTAAATAAACCATAATGGGAAAGAATATGAAAAAGAATATGTATCTATATATATATGTAAAGCTGAATCACTTTGCTGTACACCAGAAACTTACACAATACTATAAATCAACTATAATTTAATTAAAATATTTTAAAAGAATAAAGATATTACACAATTAATTTTCACCTCGAAGAACTAGAGAAAAAGAAAAAGCAAAGGTGAGGAAAGTAACAAAATAATAAAGATGAGACAAAAATAACTAAAATACAGACTAGTAATCCTGTATAAAAGATCAAGGATGGCAAAAATTGTGTCTTTTAAAGATAAAAATTGAAAAATCTCTGGTTGAATCGTGCAAAAAAATATAAGAAAGAGGATTCACATAAAAAAGCAGAGATTAAAGAAGAGATATTGCAACTGAAGTAACAGAAATTCAAATGATCAAAACAGACTACTATGAACAATTATATGCCAACATATTGGAAAATCCAGAAAAGAATGGATAAATTCCTACAAAAATACAACCTACCAAGACTGAATCATGAAGAATTGGAAAATACGGACAAATAATGAATAAAAAGATTGAGTCAGCAACCAAAACAACACAAAATAAAGCAAAAAAAGCCCACGAGCAGATGGCTTTATGGGTGAATTCTACAAGACATTTAAAGAAGAATTAATACCAATTCTCAAATTATTTGAAAAATGAAAGAAGGGAACACTTCCAAACTTATTTTGTGAGGCCAGCATTATCCTGATAGCAAAGCCAGATGAGGACAGTATAAGAAACAAAATTAGAATCAATATCTCAGATGAAGATACATACAAAAATCATCAAAAACATACAACAAAAAAATCTAATAGTACATTAAAAGAATCATATGGCATTATCAAGTGGGATTAATTCCTGGGATACCGGGATAGTTCAACACATAAAAATCAATGTTTATTGATTTGCTACATCACACTAACAGAATGAAGGATAAAATCGTGATAATCTCAACAGGTACAGAAAAGTCACTTAACAAACTTCAACTGCTTTTCATGGTAAAAAATATATTCTAAGTATAGAAGGAAAGCAATGCAACAAAATAAAGACCATAACAATGCAACAGCTAACCTCATACTCAAAAAAAGCTTGAAGGCTTTTCTCTAAAATCAGGAAAGCCATAAGAATTTCGACTCTCACTAATTCTACTCAACATTGTACAGGAAATCCCATGCAGAGAAATCAGTCATGAAAAATAAATGTAAGGCATTCAAATCAAAAAGGAAAAATAAAATTGTATCTTTTGGTAGATTACATAATCTTTTTATTGAAGTGTAGTGTATTTACAATATTATGTTAGTTTCAGGTGTACAGTAAAGTGACTTAGGTTTTGTCAGATTGTATGTATATATATATATATGAGTGTGTGTATATATAGTATATATATGCATGAACACTCCTGCAAAAAAAGAGTAATAGCCAATGAAAAGAGTACAGTTTCTGAATATAAAGTCAATGTACAAAATTTACTTGCATTTCTATATATTAACAATGAACTATCTAAAAATAAATTATCAAAACAATCTTATTTCCATTGGAACTATATATGCATGCATGTATGTATGTATGTAGGTAGGTATGTATGTATGTACGTATGCCTCATCTTTGGGGTATGTGTGTATATATATCTCTCTCATGAATGAATTTGGTAAAGCTGTAGGATACAAAATTTATATACAGAAATTAGTTGCAGTTTTATACACTAATAATGAAGTATCAGAAGAAGGAATTAAGAAAACAATCCCATTTACCATTCCAACAAAAATAATAAAATATCTAGGTATAAGCTATATCCTAAAGAGTACTTGTCCTCCAAAAACTGTATGATGCTCAGGAAGGAAATTGAAAATGACATGAACAGCTGGAAAGTTATACCATGTTTTTGGACTGAAGAATCAATATTATTAAAATGATGATACTACCTCATGCAATGCACAGATGCTATGCAATCCACATCAAAATACTAATGGCATGATTCACAGAACTTGAACAGATAATTCTAAAGTTTGTATGGAAACACAAAAGACTCCAAGTAGCCAAAACAAACTTGAGAAAGAACAAACCTGGAGAAATCATATTCCCTCCCTTTAGACTATACTACAAAGCTACAGTAATCAAAAAAGTATGGTACTGGTGCGAAACAGACACATATGTCCATGGAAGAGAATACAGAGTGTAGAAATAAACTCAGGGGTTTATGATCAATTAATCTATAACAAAGGAGGGAAGAATATAAAATGGAGAAAATACAGTCACTTCAATGAGTGGTGCTGGGAAAACTGTATAGCTACATACAACAGAATGAAATTAGAACACTCTCTAACACCATATACAAAAATAAAATCAAAATCAGTTAAAGATCTAAATGTAAGACTGTGTACTCTAAAACTCCTAGAAGAAAACATAGGCAGAACACTCTTTGACATACATCACGGCAATATTTTTTTGGCTCTGGCTCCTAAAGTAAAGGAAATAAAAATAAAAATAAACAAATGGAACTTAATTAGTCAAAAGCTGTTGCATAGCAAAGGAAATCATTGACAAAATGAAAAAATGACCTACTGAATGGGAGAAAATATTTCCAAATGACATGATCGATAAGGGATTACTATCCAACATATATAGAGAGCTCATACAACTCAACATCAAAAAATGAACAACCTGATTTAAAAATGGGCAAACACATTGAATATACTCTTTTTTCCCCAAAGAGGACATGCAGATGGCCCATTTCTAATCATCAGGGAAATGCAAATCAAAACCACAAGGGGATATCACCTCACACTTGTCAGAGGGCTATTATCAGAAAGAACATGAGGGGTGGAGGGTGGGAAGGGATAGATGGGATTTCAAAATTGTTAAACAGATAAACAAGATTACACTGTATGGCACAGGGAAATATACACAAGATCTTACAGTAGCTCACAGAGAAAACAATGTGACAATGAATATACCTATGTTCATGTATAACTGAAAAATTGTGCTCTACACTGGAATTTGACACAACACTGTAAAATGATTTTGAATCAATAAAAAAATGTAAAAAAAAAAAAGACATTGAAACAACCTAAATGTCCATCAACAGATGGCTGGATAAAGAAGTTGTGATATACTCATACAATGGAATACTACGCAGCCATAAAAAAGAATAAAATAATTCCATTTGTTGCAATATGGATGGACCTGGAGATTGTTACATTAAGTGAAGTAAGCCAGAAAGAGCAAGACAAATACCATATGACATCACTTATATGTGAAATAAAAATATCACACAAATGAACTTATTTACTAAACAGAATCAGACTCATCAGACTCACAGACACAGAAAGCAAGCTTATGGGTACCAAAGTGGAAAGCAGATGAGGGAGGAACCAATTAGAAGTTTGGAATGAGCAGATACAAAATACTATATATAACAGATAAGCAACAGGGTGTTACGGTATGACACAGAGAACTATACTCACTATCCTGTAAATAAACCATAATGGGAAAGAATATGAAAAAGAATATGTATCTATATATATATGTAAAGCTGAATCACTTTGCTGTACACCAGAAACTTACACAATACTATAAATCAACTATAATTTAATTAAAATATTTTAAAAGAATAAAGATATTACACAATTAATTTTCACCTCGAAGAACTAGAGAAAAAGAAAAAGCAAAGGTGAGGAAAGTAACAAAATAATAAAGATGAGACAAAAATAACTAAAATACAGACTAGTAATCCTGTATAAAAGATCAAGGATGGCAAAAATTGTGTCTTTTAAAGATAAAAATTGAAAAATCTCTGGTTGAATCGTGCAAAAGAATATAAGAAAGAGGATTCACATAAAAAAGCAGAGATTAAAGAAGAGATATTGCAACTGAAGTAACAGAAATTCAAATGATCAAAACAGACTACTATGAACAATTATATGCCAACATATTGGAAAATCCAGAAAAGAATGGATAAATTCCTACAAAAATACAACCTACCAAGACTGAATCATGAAGAATTGGAAAATACGGACAAATAATGAATAAAAAGATTGAGTCAGCAACCAAAACAACACAAAATAAAGCAAAAAAAGCCCACGAGCAGATGGCTTTATGGGTGAATTCTACAAGACATTTAAAGAAGAATTAATACCAATTCTCAAATTATTTGAAAAATGAAAGAAGGGAACACTTCCAAACTTATTTTGTGAGGCCAGCATTATCCTGATAGCAAAGCCAGATGAGGACAGTATAAGAAACAAAATTAGAATCAATATCTCAGATGAAGATACATACAAAAATCATCAAAAACATACAACAAAAAAATCTAATAGTACATTAAAAGAATCATATGGCATTATCAAGTGGGATTAATTCCTGGGATACCGGGATAGTTCAACACATAAAAATCAATGTTTATTGATTTGCTACATCACACTAACAGAATGAAGGATAAAATCGTGATAATCTCAACAGGTACAGAAAAGTCACTTAACAAACTTCAACTGCTTTTCATGGTAAAAAATATATTCTAAGTATAGAAGGAAAGCAATGCAACAAAATAAAGACCATAACAATGCAACAGCTAACCTCATACTCAAAAAAAGCTTGAAGGCTTTTCTCTAAAATCAGGAAAGCCATAAGAATTTCGACTCTCACTAATTCTACTCAACATTGTACAGGAAATCCCATGCAGAGAAATCAGTCATGAAAAATAAATGAAAGGCATTCAAATCAAAAAGGAAAAATAAAATTGTATCTTTTGGTAGATTACATAATCTTTTTATTGAAGTGTAGTGTATTTACAATATTATGTTAGTTTCAGGTGTACAGTAAAGTGACTTAGGTTTTGTCAGATTGTATGTATATATATATATATGAGTGTGTGTATATATAGTATATATATGCATGAACACTCCTGCAAAAAAAGAGTAATAGCCAATGAAAACAGTACAGTTTCTGAATATAAAGTCAATGTACAAAATTTACTTGCATTTCTATATATTAACAATGAACTATCTAAAAATAAATTATCAAAACAATCTTATTTCCATTGGAACTATATATGCATGCATGTATGTATGTATGTAGGTAGGTATGTATGTATGTACGTATGCCTCATCTTTGGGGTATGTGTGTATATATATCTCTCTCATGAATGAATTTGGTAAAGCTGTAGGATACAAAATTTATATACAGAAATTAGTTGCAGTTTTATACACTAATAATGAAGTATCAGAAGAAGGAATTAAGAAAACAATCCCATTTACCATTCCAACAAAAATAATAAAATATCTAGGTATAAGCTATATCCTAAAGAGTACTTGTCCTCCAAAAACTGTATGATGCTCAGGAAGGAAATTGAAAATGACATGAACAGCTGGAAAGTTATACCATGTTTTTGGACTGAAGAATCAATATTGTTAAAATGATGATACTACCTAATGCAATGCACAGATGCTATGCAATCCACATCAAAATACTAATGGCATGATTCACAGAACTTGAACAGATAATTCTAAAGTTTGTATGGAAACACAAAAGACTCCAAGTAGCCAAAACAAACTTGAGAAAGAACAAACCTGGAGAAATCATATTCCCTCCCTTTAGACTATACTACAAAGCTACAGTAATCAAAAAAGTATGGTACTGGTGCGAAACAGACACATATGTCCATGGAAGAGAATACAGAGTGTAGAAATAAACTCAGGGGTTTATGATCAATTAATCTATAACAAAGGAGGGAAGAATATAAAATGGAGAAAATACAGTCACTTCAATGAGTGGTGCTGGGAAAACTGTATAGCTACATACAACAGAATGAAATTAGAACACTCTCTAACACCATATACAAAAATAAAATCAAAATCAGTTAAAGATCTAAATGTAAGACTGTGTACTCTAAAACTCCTAGAAGAAAACATAGGCAGAACACTCTTTGACATACATCACGGCAATATTTTTTTGGCTCTGGCTCCTAAAGTAAAGGAAATAAAAATAAAAATAAACAAATGGAACTTAATTAGTCAAAAGCTGTTGCATAGCAAAGGAAATCATTGACAAAATGAAAAAATGACCTACTGAATGGGAGAAAATATTTCCAAATGACATGATCGATAAGGGATTACTATCCAACATATATAGAGAGCTCATACAACTCAACATCAAAAAATGAACAACCTGATTTAAAAATGGGCAAACACATTGAATATACTCTTTTTTCCCCAAAGAGGACATGCAGATGGCCCATTTCTAATCATCAGGGAAATGCAAATCAAAACCACAAGGGGATATCACCTCACACTTGTCAGAGGGCTATTATCAGAAAGAACATGAGGGGTGGAGGGTGGGAAGGGATAGATGGGATTTCAAAATTGTTAAACAGATAAACAAGATTACACTGTATGGCACAGGGAAATATACAAAAGTTCTTACAGTAGCTCACAGAGAAAACAAGTGACAATGAATATACCTATGTTCATGTATAACTGAAAAATTGTGCTCTACACTGGAATTTGACACAACACTGTAAAATGATTTTGAATCAATAAAAAAATGTAAAAAAAAAAAAGACATTGAAACAACCTAAATGTCCATCAACAGATGGCTGGATAAAGAAGTTGTGATATACTCATACAATGGAATACTACGCAGCCATAAAAAAGAATAAAATAATTCCATTTGTTGCCATATGGATGGACCTGGAGATTGTTACATTAAGTGAAGTAAGCCAGAAAGAGCAAGACAAATACCATATGACATCACTTATATGTGAAATAAAAATATCACACAAATGAACTTATTTACTAAACAGAATCAGACCCATCAGACTCACAGACACAGAAAGCAAGCTTATGGGTACCAAAGTGGAAAGCAGATGAGGGAGGAACCAATTAGAAGTTTGGAATTAGCAGATACAAAATACTATATATAACAGATAAGCAACAGGGTGTTACGGTATGACACAGAGAACTATACTCACTATCCTGTAAATAAACCATAATCGGAAAGAATATGAAAAAGAATATGTATATATATATATGTAAAGCTGAATCACTTTGCTGTACACCAGAAACTTACACAATACTATAAATCAACTATAATTTAATTAAAATATTTTAAAAGAATAAAGATATTACACAATTAATTTTCACCTCGAAGAACTAGAGAAAAAGAAAAAGCAAAGGTGAGGAAAGTAACAAAATAATAAAGATGAGACAAAAATAACTAAAATACAGACTAGTAATCCTGTATAAAAGATCAAGGATGGCAAAAATTGTGTCTTTTAAAGATAAAAATTGAAAAATCTCTGGTTGAATCGTGCAAAAAAATATAAGAAAGAGGATTCACATAAAAAAGCAGAGATTAAAGAAGAGATATTGCAACTGAAGTAACAGAAATTCAAATGATCAAAACAGACTACTATGAACAATTATATGCCAACATATTGGAAAATCCAGAAAAGAATGGATAAATTCCTACAAAAATACAACCTACCAAGACTGAATCATGAAGAATTGGAAAATACGGACAAATAATGAATAAAAAGATTGAGTCAGCAACCAAAACAACACAAAATAAAGCAAAAAAAGCCCACGAGCAGATGGCTTTATGGGTGAATTCTACAAGACATTTAAAGAAGAATTAATACCAATTCTCAAATTATTTGAAAAATGAAAGAAGGGAACACTTCCAAACTTATTTTGTGAGGCCAGCATTATCCTGATAGCAAAGCCAGATGAGGACAGTATAAGAAACAAAATTAGAATCAATATCTCAGATGAAGATACATACAAAAATCATCAAAAACATACAACAAAAAAATCTAACAGTACATTAAAAGAATCATATGGCATTATCAAGTGGGATTAATTCCTGGGATACCGGGATAGTTCAACACATAAAAATCAATGTTTATTGATTTGCTACATCACACTAACAGAATGAAGGATAAAATCGTGATAATCTCAACAGGTACAGAAAAGTCACTTAACAAACTTCAACTGCTTTTCATGGTAAAAAATATATTCAAAGTATAGAAGGAAAGCAATGCAACAAAATAAAGACCATAACAATGCAACAGCTAACCTCATACTCAAAAAAAGCTTGAAGGCTTTTCTCTAAAATCAGGAAAGCCATAAGAATTTCGACTCTCACTAATTCTACTCAACATTGTACAGGAAGTCCCATGCAGAGAAATCAGTCATGAAAAATAAATGAAAGGCATTCAAATCAAAAAGGAAAAATAAAATTGTATCTTTTGGTAGATTACATAATCTTTTTATTGAAGTGTAGTGTATTTACAATATTATGTTAGTTTCAGGTGTACAGTAAAGTGACTTAGGTTTTGTCAGATTGTATGTATATATATATATATGAGTGTGTGTATATATAGTATATATATGCATGAACACTCCTGCAAAAAAAGAGTAATAGCCAATGAAAACAGTACAGTTTCTGAATATAAAGTCAATGTACAAAATTTACTTGCATTTCTATATATTAACAATGAACTATCTAAAAATAAATTATCAAAACAATCTTATTTCCATTGGAACTATATATGCATGCATGTATGTATGTATGTAGGTAGGTATGTATGTATGTACGTATGCCTCATCTTTGGGGTGTGTGTGTATATATATCTCTCTCATGAATGAATTTGGTAAAGCTGTAGGATACAAAATTTATATACAGAAATTAGTTGCAGTTTTATACACTAATAATGAAGTATCAGAAGAAGGAATTAAGAAAACAATCCCATTTACCATTCCAACAAAAATAATAAAATATCTAGGTATAAGCTATATCCTAAAGAGTACTTGTCCTCCAAAAACTGTATGATGCTCAGGAAGGAAATTGAAAATGACATGAACAGCTGGAAAGTTATACCATGTTTTTGGACTGAAGAATCAATATTGTTAAAATGATGATACTACCTAATGCAATGCACAGATGCTATGCAATCCACATCAAAATACTAATGGCATGATTCACAGAACTTGAACAGATAATTCTAAAGTTTGTATGGAAACACAAAAGACTCCAAGTAGCCAAAACAAACTTGAGAAAGAACAAACCTGGAGAAATCATATTCCCTCCCTTTAGACTATACTACAAAGCTACAGTAATCAAAAAAGTATGGTACTGGTGCGAAACAGACACATATGTCCATGGAAGAGAATACAGAGTGTAGAAATAAACTCAGGGGTTTATGATCAATTAATCTATAACAAAGGAGGGAAGAATATAAAATGGAGAAAATACAGTCACTTCAATGAGTGGTGCTGGGAAAACTGTATAGCTACATACAACAGAATGAAATTAGAACACTCTCTAACACCATATACAAAAATAAAATCAAAATCAGTTAAAGATCTAAATGTAAGACTGTGTACTCTAAAACTCCTAGAAGAAAACATAGGCAGAACACTCTTTGACATACATCACGGCAATATTTTTTTGGCTCTGGCTCCTAAAGTAAAGGAAATAAAAATAAAAATAAACAAATGGAACTTAATTAGTCAAAAGCTGTTGCATAGCAAAGGAAATCATTGACAAAATGAAAAAATGACCTACTGAATG
Source organism: Vicugna pacos (assembly GCF_048564905.1). NCBI lineage: Eukaryota > Metazoa > Chordata > Mammalia > Artiodactyla > Camelidae > Vicugna > Vicugna pacos. The sequence continues at coordinate 3,494,109 of NC_132989.1, forward strand.
GGAGAAAATATTTCCAAATGACATGATCGATAAGGGATTACTATCCAACATATATAGAGAGCTCATACAACTCAACATCAAAAAATGAACAACCTGATTTAAAAATGGGCAAACACATTGAATATACTCTTTTTTCCCCAAAGAGGACATGCAGATGGCCCATTTCTAATCATCAGGGAAATGCAAATCAAAACCACAAGGGGATATCACCTCACACTTGTCAGAGGGCTATTATCAGAAAGAACATGAGGGGTGGAGGGTGGGAAGGGATAGATGGGATTTCAAAATTGTTAAACAGATAAACAAGATTACACTGTATGGCACAGGGAAATATACAAAAGTTCTTACAGTAGCTCACAGAGAAAACAATGTGACAATGAATATACCTATGTTCATGTATAACTGAAAAATTGTGCTCTACACTGGAATTTGACACAACACTGTAAAATGATTTTGAATCAATAAAAAAATGTAAAAAAAAAAAGACATTGAAACAACCTAAATGTCCATCAACAGATGGCTGGATAAAGAAGTTGTGATATACTCATACAATGGAATACTACGCAGCCATAAAAAAGAATAAAATAATTCCATTTGTTGCCATATGGATGGACCTGGAGATTGTTACATTAAGTGAAGTAAGCCAGAAAGAGCAAGACAAATACCATATGACATCACTTATATGTGAAATAAAAATATCACACAAATGAACTTATTTACTAAACAGAATCAGACCCATCAGACTCACAGACACAGAAAGCAAGCTTATGGGTACCAAAGTGGAAAGCAGATGAGGGAGGAACCAATTAGAAGTTTGGAATTAGCAGATACAAAATACTATATATAACAGATAAGCAACAGGGTGTTACGGTATGACACAGAGAACTATACTCACTATCCTGTAAATAAACCATAATCGGAAAGAATATGAAAAAGAATATGTATATATATATATGTGAAGCTGAATCACTTTGCTGTACACCAGAAACTTACACAATACTATAAATCAACTATAATTTAATTAAAATATTTTAAAAGAATAAAGATATTACACAATTAATTTTCACCTCGAAGAACTAGAGAAAAAGAAAAAGCAAAGGTGAGGAAAGTAACAAAATAATAAAGATGAGACAAAAATAACTAAAATACAGACTAGTAATCCTGTATAAAAGATCAAGGATGGCAAAAATTGTGTCTTTTAAAGATAAAAATTGAAAAATCTCTGGTTGAATCGTGCAAAAAAATATAAGAAAGAGGATTCACATAAAAAAGCAGAGATTAAAGAAGAGATATTGCAACTGAAGTAACAGAAATTCAAATGATCAAAACAGACTACTATGAACAATTATATGCCAACATATTGGAAAATCCAGAAAAGAATGGATAAATTCCTACAAAAATACAACCTACCAAGACTGAATCATGAAGAATTGGAAAATACGGACAAATAATGAATAAAAAGATTGAGTCAGCAACCAAAACAACACAAAATAAAGCAAAAAAAGCCCACGAGCAGATGGCTTTATGGGTGAATTCTACAAGACATTTAAAGAAGAATTAATACCAATTCTCAAATTATTTGAAAAATGAAAGAAGGGAACACTTCCAAACTTATTTTGTGAGGCCAGCATTATCCTGATAGCAAAGCCAGATGAGGACAGTATAAGAAACAAAATTAGAATCAATATCTCAGATGAAGATACATACAAAAATCATCAAAAACATACAACAAAAAAATCTAACAGTACATTAAAAGAATCATATGGCATTATCAAGTGGGATTAATTCCTGGGATACCGGGATAGTTCAACACATAAAAATCAATGTTTATTGATTTGCTACATCACACTAACAGAATGAAGGATAAAATCGTGATAATCTCAACAGGTACAGAAAAGTCACTTAACAAACTTCAACTGCTTTTCATGGTAAAAAATATATTCTAAGTATAGAAGGAAAGCAATGCAACAAAATAAAGACCATAACAATGCAACAGCTAACCTCATACTCAAAAAAAGCTTGAAGGCTTTTCTCTAAAATCAGGAAAGCCATAAGAATTTCGACTCTCACTAATTCTACTCAACATTGTACAGGAAATCCCATGCAGAGAAATCAGTCATGAAAAATAAATGAAAGGCATTCAAATCAAAAAGGAAAAATAAAATTGTATCTTTTGGTAGATTACATAATCTTTTTATTGAAGTGTAGTGTATTTACAATATTATGTTAGTTTCAGGTGTACAGTAAAGTGACTTAGGTTTTGTCAGATTGTATGTATATATATATATATGAGTGTGTGTATATATACGTATATATATGCATGAAGACTCCAGCAAAAAAAGAGTAATAGCCAATGAAAACAGTACAGTTTCTGAATATAAAGTCAACATACAAAATTTACTTGCATTTCTATATATTAACAATGAACTATCTAAAAATAAATTATCAAAACAATCTTATTTCCATTGGAACTATATATGCATGCATGTATGTATGTATGTAGGTAGGTATGTATGTATGTACGTATGCCTCATCTTTGGGGTATGTGTGTATATATATCTCTCTCATGAATGAATTTGGTAAAGCTGTAGAATACAAAATTTATATACAGAAATTAGTTGCAGTTTTATACACTAATAATGAAGTATCAGAAGAAGGAATTAAGAAAACAATCCCATTTACCATTCCAACAAAAATAATAAAATATCTAGGTATAAGCTATATCCTAAAGAGTACTTGTCCTCCAAAAACTGTATGATGCTCAGGAAGGAAATTGAAAATGACATGAACAGCTGGAAAGTTATACCATGTTTTTGGACTGAAGAATCAATATTGTTAAAATGATGATACTACCTAATGCAATGCACAGATGCTATGCAATCCACATCAAAATACTAATGGCATGATTCACAGAACTTGAACAGATAATTCTAAAGTTTGTATGGAAACACAAAAGACTCCAAGTAGCCAAAACAAACTTGAGAAAGAACAAACCTGGAGAAATCATATTCCCTCCCTTTAGACTATACTACAAAGCTACAGTAATCAAAAAAGTATGGTACTGGTGCGAAACAGACACATATGTCCATGGAAGAGAATACAGAGTGTAGAAATAAACTCAGGGGTTTATGATCAATTAATCTATAACAAAGGAGGGAAGAATATAAAATGGAGAAAATACAGTCACCTCAATGAGTGGTGCTGGGAAAACTGTATAGCTACATACAACAGAATGAAATTAGAACACTCTCTAACACCATATACAAAAATAAAATCAAAATCAGTTAAAGATCTAAATGTAAGACTGTGTACTCTAAAACTCCTAGAAGAAAACATAGGCAGAACACTCTTTGACATACATCACGGCAATATTTTTTTGGCTCTGGCTCCTAAAGTAAAGGAAATAAAAATAAAAATAAACAAATGGAACTTAATTAGTCAAAAGCTGTTGCATAGCAAAGGAAATCATTGACAAAATGAAAAAATGACCTACTGAATGGGAGAAAATATTTCCAAATGACATGATCGATAAGGGATTACTATCCAACATATATAGAGAGCTCATACAACTCAACATCAAAAAATGAACAACCTGATTTAAAAATGGGCAAACACATTGAATATACTCTTTTTTCCCCAAAGAGGACATGCAGATGGCCCATTTCTAATCATCAGGGAAATGCAAATCAAAACCACAAGGGGATATCACCTCACACTTGTCAGAGGGCTATTATCAGAAAGAACATGAGGGGTGGAGGGTGGGAAGGGATAGATGGGATTTCAAAATTGTTAAACAGATAGACAGGATTACACTGTATGGCACAGGGAAATATACAAAAGTTCTTACAGTAGCTCACAGAGAAAACAATGTGACAATGAATATACCTATGTTCATGTATAACTGAAAAATTGTGCTCTACACTGGAATTTGACACAACACTGTAAAATGATTTTGAATCAATAAAAAAATGTAAAAAAAAAAGACATTGAAACAACCTAAATGTCCATCAACAGATGGCTGGATAAAGAAGTTGTGATATACTCATACAATGGAATACTACGCAGCCATAAAAAAGAATAAAATAATTCCATTTGTTGCCATATGGATGGACCTGGAGATTGTTACATTAAGTGAAGTAAGCCAGAAAGAGCAAGACAAATACCATATGACATCACTTATATGTGAAATAAAAATATCACACAAATGAACTTATTTACTAAACAGAATCAGACCCATCAGACTCACAGACACAGAAAGCAAACTTATGGGTACCAAAGTGGAAAGCAGATGAGGGAGGAACCAATTAGAAGTTTGGAATTAGCAGATACAAAATACTATATATAACAGATAAGCAACAGGGTGTTACGGTATGACACAGAGAACTATACTCACTATCCTGTAAATAAACCATAATGGGAAAGAATATGAAAAAGAATATGTATATATATATATGTAAAGCTGAATCACTTTGCTGTACACCAGAAACTTACACAATACTATAAATCAACTATAATTTAATTAAAATATTTTAAAAGAATAAAGATATTACACAATTAATTTTCACCTCGAAGAACTAGAGAAAAAGAAAAAGCAAAGGTGAGGAAAGTAACAAAATAATAAAGATGAGACAAAAATAACTAAAATACAGACTAGTAATCCTGTATAAAAGATCAAGGATGGCAAAAATTGTGTCTTTTAAAGATAAAAATTGAAAAATCTCTGGTTGAATCGTGCAAAAAAATATAAGAAAGAGGATTCACATAAAAAAGCAGAGATTAAAGAAGAGATATTGCAACTGAAGTAACAGAAATTCAAATGATCAAAACAGACTACTATGAACAATTATATGCCAACATATTGGAAAATCCAGAAAAGAATGGATAAATTCCTACAAAAATACAACCTACCAAGACTGAATCATGAAGAATTGGAAAATACGGACAAATAATGAATAAAAAGATTGAGTCAGCAACCAAAACAACACAAAATAAAGCAAAAAAAGCCCACGAGCAGATGGCTTTATGGGTGAATTCTACAAGACATTTAAAGAAGAATTAATACCAATTCTCAAATTATTTGAAAAATGAAAGAAGGGAACACTTCCAAACTTATTTTGTGAGGCCAGCATTATCCTGATAGCAAAGCCAGATGAGGACAGTATAAGAAACAAAATTAGAATCAATATCTCAGATGAAGATACATACAAAAATCATCAAAAACATACAACAAAAAAATCTAACAGTACATTAAAAGAATCATATGGCATTATCAAGTGGGATTAATTCCTGGGATACCGGGATAGTTCAACACATAAAAATCAATGTTTATTGATTTGCTACATCACACTAACAGAATGAAGGATAAAATCGTGATAATCTCAACAGGTACAGAAAAGTCACTTAACAAACTTCAACTGCTTTTCATGGTAAAAAATATATTCTAAGTATAGAAGGAAAGCAATGCAACAAAATAAAGACCATAACAATGCAACAGCTAACCTCATACTCAAAAAAAGCTTGAAGGCTTTTCTCTAAAATCAGGAAAGCCATAAGAATTTCGACTCTCACTAATTCTACTCAACATTGTACAGGAAATCCCATGCAGAGAAATCAGTCATGAAAAATAAATGAAAGGCATTCAAATCAAAAAGGAAAAATAAAATTGTATCTTTTGGTAGATTACATAATCTTTTTATTGAAGTGTAGTGTATTTACAATATTATGTTAGTTTCAGGTGTACAGTAAAGTGACTTAGGTTTTGTCAGATTGTATGTATATATATATATATGAGTGTGTGTATATATACGTATATATATGCATGAAGACTCCAGCAAAAAAAGAGTAATAGCCAATGAAAACAGTACAGTTTCTGAATATAAAGTCAACGTACAAAATTTACTTGCATTTCTATATATAAACAATGAACTATCTAAAAATAAATTATCAAAACAATCTTATTTCCATTGGAACTATATATGCATGCATGTATGTATGTATGTAGGTAGGTATGTATGTATGTACGTATGCCTCATCTTTGGGGTATGTGTGTATATATCTCTCTCTCATGAATGAATTTGGTAAAGCTGTAGGATACAAAATTTATATACAGAAATTAGTTGCAGTTTTATACACTAATAATGAAGTATCAGAAGAAGGAATTAAGAAAACAATCCCATTTACCATTCCAACAAAAATAATAAAATATCTAGGTATAAGCTATATCCTAAAGAGTACTTGTCCTCCAAAAACTGTATGATGCTCAGGAAGGAAATTGAAAATGACATGAACAGCTGGAAAGTTATACCATGTTTTTGGACTGAAGAATCAATATTGTTAAAATGATGATACTACCTAATGCAATGCACAGATGCTATGCAATCCACATCAAAATACTAATGGCATGATTCACAGAACTTGAACAGATAATTCTAAAGTTTGTATGGAAACACAAAAGACTCCAAGTAGCCAAAACAAACTTGAGAAAGAACAAACCTGGAGAAATCATATTCCCTCCCTTTAGACTATACTACAAAGCTACAGTAATCAAAAAAGTATGGTACTGGTGCGAAACAGACACATATGTCCATGGAAGAGAATACAGAGTGTAGAAATAAACTCAGGGGTTTATGATCAATTAATCTATAACAAAGGAGGGAAGAATATAAAATGGAGAAAATACAGTCACTTCAATGAGTGGTGCTGGGAAAACTGTATAGCTACATACAACAGAATGAAATTAGAACACTCTCTAACACCATATACAAAAATAAAATCAAAATCAGTTAAAGATCTAAATGTAAGACTGTGTACTCTAAAACTCCTAGAAGAAAACATAGGCAGAACACTCTTTGACATACATCACGGCAATATTTTTTTGGCTCTGGCTCCTAAAGTAAAGGAAATAAAAATAAAAATAAACAAATGGAACTTAATTAGTCAAAAGCTGTTGCATAGCAAAGGAAATCATTGACAAAATGAAAAAATGACCTACTGAATGGGAGAAAATATTTCCAAATGACATGATCGATAAGGGATTACTATCCAACATATATAGAGAGCTCATACAACTCAACATCAAAAAATGAACAACCTGATTTAAAAATGGGCAAACACATTGAATATACTCTTTTTTCCCCAAAGAGGACATGCAGATGGCCCATTTCTAATCATCAGGGAAATGCAAATCAAAACCACAAGGGGATATCACCTCACACTTGTCAGAGGGCTATTATCAGAAAGAACATGAGGGGTGGAGGGTGGGAAGGGATAGATGGGATTTCAAAATTGTTAAACAGATAAACAAGATTACACTGTATGGCACAGGGAAATATACACAAGATCTTACAGTAGCTCACAGAGAAAACAATGTGACAATGAATATACCTATGTTCATGTATAACTGAAAAATTGTGCTCTACACTGGAATTTGACACAACACTGTAAAATGATTTTGAATCAATAAAAAAAATGTAAAAAAAAAAGACATTGAAACAACCTAAATGTCCATCAACAGATGGCTGGATAAAGAAGTTGTGATATACTCATACAATGGAATACTACGCAGCCATAAAAAACAATAAAATAATTCCATTTGTTGCAATATGGATGGACCTGGATATTGTTATATTAAGTGAAGTAAGCCAGAAAGAGCAAGACAAATACCATATGACATCACTTATATGTGAAATAAAAATATCACACAAATGAACTTATTTACTAAACAGAATCAGACTCATCAGACTCACAGACACAGAAAGCAAACTTATGGGTACCAAAGTGGAAAGCAGATGAGGGAGGAACCAATTAGAAGTTTGGAATTAGCAGATACAAAATACTATATATAACAGATAAGCAACAGGGTGTTACGGTATGACACAGAGAACTATACTCACTATCCTGTAAATAAACCATAATGGGAAAGAATATGAAAAAGAATATGTATATATATATATGTAAAGCTGAATCACTTTGCTGTACACCAGAAACTTACACAATACTATAAATCAACTATAATTTAATTAAAATATTTTAAAAGAATAAAGATATTACACAATTAATTTTCACCTCGAAGAACTAGAGAAAAAGAAAAAGCAAAGGTGAGGAAAGTAACAAAATAATAAAGATGAGACAAAAATAACTAAAATACAGACTAGTAATCCTGTATAAAAGATCAAGGATGGCAAAAATTGTGTCTTTTAAAGATAAAAATTGAAAAATCTCTGGTTGAATCGTGCAAAAAAATATAAGAAAGAGGATTCACATAAAAAAGCAGAGATTAAAGAAGAGATATTGCAACTGAAGTAACAGAAATTCAAATGATCAAAACAGACTACTATGAACAATTATATGCCAACATATTGGAAAATCCAGAAAAGAATGGATAAATTCCTACAAAAATACAACCTACCAAGACTGAATCATGAAGAATTGGAAAATACGGACAAATAATGAATAAAAAGATTGAGTCAGCAACCAAAACAACACAAAATAAAGCAAAAAAAGCCCACGAGCAGATGGCTTTATGGGTGAATTCTACAAGACATTTAAAGAAGAATTAATACCAATTCTCAAATTATTTGAAAAATGAAAGAAGGGAACACTTCCAAACTTATTTTGTGAGGCCAGCATTATCCTGATAGCAAAGCCAGATGAGGACAGTATAAGAAACAAAATTAGAATCAATATCTCAGATGAAGATACATACAAAAATCATCAAAAACATACAACAAAAAAATCTAACAGTACATTAAAAGAATCATATGGCATTATCAAGTGGGATTAATTCCTGGGATACCGGGATAGTTCAACACATAAAAATCAATGTTTATTGATTTGCTACATCACACTAACAGAATGAAGGATAAAATCGTGATAATCTCAACAGGTACAGAAAAGTCACTTAACAAACTTCAACTGCTTTTCATGGTAAAAAATATATTCTAAGTATAGAAGGAAAGCAATGCAACAAAATAAAGACCATAACAATGCAACAGCTAACCTCATACTCAAAATAAGCTTGAAGGCTTTTCTCTAAAATCAGGAAAGCCATAAGAATTTCGACTCTCACTAATTCTACTCAACATTGTACAGGAAGTCCCATGCAGAGAAATCAGTCATGAAAAATAAATGAAAGGCATTCAAATCAAAAAGGAAAAATAAAATTGTATCTTTTGGTAGATTACATAATCTTTTTCTTGAAGTGTAGTGTATTTACAATATTATGTTAGTTTCAGGTGTACAGTAAAGTGACTTAGGTTTTTTCAGATTGTATGTATATATATATATATATATATATATGAGTGTGTGTATATATATGTATATATATGCCTGAAGACTCCTGCAAAAAAAGAGTAATAGCCAATGAAAACAGTACAGTTTCTGAATATAAAGTCAACGTACAAAATTTACTTGCATTTCTATATATTAACAATGAACTATCTAAAAATAAATTATCAAAACAATCTTATTTCCGTTGGAACTATATATGCATGCATGTATGTATGTATGTAGGTAGGTATGTATGTATGTACGTATGCCTCATCTTTGGGGTATGTGTGTATATATATCTCTCTCATGAATGAATTTGGTAAAGCTGTAGGATACAAAATTTATATACAGAAATTAGTTGCAGTTTTATACACTAATAATGAAGTATCAGAAAAAGAAATTAAGAAAACAATCCCATTTACCATTCCAACAAAAATAATAAAATATCTAGGTATTAGCTATATCCTAAAAAGTACTTGTCCTCCAAAAACTGTATGATGCTCAGGAAGGAAATTGAAAATTACATGAACAGCTGGAATGTTATACCATGTTTTTGGACTGAAGAATCAATATTGTTAAAATGATGATACTACCTAATGCAATGCACAGATGCTATGCAATCCACATCAAAATAATAATGGCATGATTCACAGAACTTGAACAGATAATTCTAAAGTTTGTATGGAAACACAAAAGACTCCAAGTAGCCAAAACAAACTTGAGAAAGAACAAACCTGGAGAAATCATATTCCCTCCCTTTAGACTATACTACAAAGCTACAGTAATCAAAAAAGTATGGTACTGGTGCGAAACAGACACATATGTCCATGGAAGAGAATACAGAGTGTAGAAATAAACTCAGGGGTTTATGATCAATTAATCTATAACAAAGGAGGGAAGAGTATAAAATGGAGAAAATACAGTCACTTCAATGAGTGGTGCTGGGAAAACTGTATAGCTACATACAACAGAATGAAATTAGAACACTCTCTAACACCATATACAAAAATAAAATCAAAATCAGTTAAAGATCTAAATGTAAGACTGTGTACTCTAAAACTCCTAGAAGAAAACATAGGCAGAACACTCTTTGACATACATCACGGCAATATTTTTTTGGCTCTGGCTCCTAAAGTAAAGGAAATAAAAATAAAAATAAACAAATGGAACTTAATTAGTCAAAAGCTGTTGCATAGCAAAGGAAATCATTGACAAAATGAAAAAATGACCTACTGAATGGGAGAAAATATTTCCAAATGACATGATCGATAAGGGATTACTATCCAACATATATAGAGAGCTCATACAACTCAACATCAAAAAATGAACAACCTGATTTAAAAATGGGCAAACACATTGAATATACTCTTTTTTCCCCAAAGAGGACATGCAGATGGCCCATTTCTAATCATCAGGGAAATGCAAATCAAAACCACAAGGGGATATCACCTCACACTTGTCAGAGGGCTATTATCACAAAGAACATGAGGGGTGGAGGGTGGGAAGGGATAGATGGGATTTCAAAATTGTTAAACAGATAAACAAGATTACACTGTATGGCACAGGGAAATATACACAAGATCTTACAGTAGCTCACAGAGAAAACAATGTGACAATGAATATACCTATGTTCATGTATAACTGAAAAATTGTGCTCTACACTGGAATTTGACACAACACTGTAAAATGATTTTGAATCAATAAAAAAAATGTAAAAAAAAAAGACATTGAAACAACCTAAATGTCCATCAACAGATGGCTGGATAAAGAAGTTGTGATATACTCATACAATGGAATACTACGCAGCCATAAAAAAGAATAAAATAATTCCATTTGTTGCAATATGGATGGACCTGGAGATTGTTACATTAAGTGAAGTAAGCCAGAAAGAGCAAGACAAATACCATATGACATCACTTATATGTGAAATAAAAATATCACACAAATGAACTTATTTACTAAACAGAATCAGACTCATCAGACTCACAGACACAGAAAGCAAGCTTATGGGTACCAAAGTGGAAAGCAGATGAGGGAGGAACCAATTAGAAGTTTGGAATTAGCAGATACAAAATACTATATATAACAGATAAGCAACAGGGTGTTACGGTATGACACAGAGAACTATACTCACTATCCTGTAAATAAACCATAATGGGAAAGAATATGAAAAAGAATATGTATATATATATATGTAAAGCTGAATCACTTTGCTGTACACCAGAAACTTACACAATACTATAAATCAACTATAATTTAATTAAAATATTTTAAAAGAATAAAGATATTACACAATTAATTTTCACCTCGAAGAACTAGAGAAAAAGAAAAAGCAAAGGTGAGGAAAGTAACAAAATAATAAAGATGAGACAAAAATAACTAAAATACAGACTAGTAATCCTGTATAAAAGATCAAGGATGGCAAAAATTGTGTCTTTTAAAGATAAAAATTGAAAAATCTCTGGTTGAATCGTGCAAAAATATATAAGAAAGAGGATTCACATAAAAAAGCAGAGATTAAAGAAGAGATATTGCAACTGAAGTAACAGAAATTCAAATGATCAAAACAGACTACTATGAACAATTATATGCCAACATATTGGAAAATCCAGAAAAGAATGGATAAATTCCTACAAAAATACAACCTACCAAGACTGAATCATGAAGAATTGGAAAATACGGACAAATAATGAATAAAAAGATTGAGTCAGCAACCAAAACAACACAAAATAAAGCAAAAAAAGCCCACGAGCAGATGGCTTTATGGGTGAATTCTACAAGACATTTAAAGAAGAATTAATACCAATTCTCAAATTATTTGAAAAATGAAAGAAGGGAACACTTCCAAACTTATTTTGTGAGGCCAGCATTATCCTGATAGCAAAGCCAGATGAGGACAGTATAAGAAACAAAATTATAATCAATATCTCAGATGAAGATACATACAAAAATCATCAAAAACATACAACAAAAAAATCTAACAGTACATTAAAAGGATCATATGGCATTATAAAGTGGGATTAATTCCTGGGATACCGGGATAGTTCAACACATAAAAATCAATGTTTATTGATTTGCTACATCACACTAACAGAATGAAGGATAAAATCGTGATAATCTCAACAGGTACAGAAAAGTCACTTAACAAACTTCAACTGCTTTTCATGGTAAAAAATATATTCTAAGTATAGAAGGAAAGCAATGCAACAAAATAAAGACCATAACAATGCAACAGCTAAACTCATACTCAAAAAAAGCTTGAAGGCTTTTCTCTAAAATCAGGAAAGCCATAAGAATTTCGACTCTCACTAAGTCTACTCAACATTGTACAGGAAGTCCCATGCAGAGAAATCAGTCATGAAAAATAAATGAAAGGCATTCAAATCAAAAAGGAAAAATAAAATTGTATCTTTTGGTAGATTACATAATCTTTTTATTGAAGTGTAGTGTATTTACAATATTATGTTAGTTTCAGGTGTACAGTAAAGTGACTTAGGTTTTTTCAGATTGTATGTATATATATATATATATGAGTGTGTGTATATATATGTATATATATGCATGAAGACTCCTGCAAAAAAAGAGTAATAGCCAATGAAAACAGTACAGTTTCTGAATATAAAGTCAACGTACAAAATTTACTTGCATTTCTATATATTAACAATGAACTATCTAAAAATAAATTATCAAAACAATCTTATTTCCATTGGAACTATATATGCATGCATGTATGTATGTATGTAGGTAGGTATGTATGTATGTACGTATGCCTCATCTTTGGGGTATGTGTGTATATATATCTCTCTCATGAATGAATTTGGTAAAGCTGTAGGATACAAAATTTATATACAGAAATTAGTTGCAGTTTTATACACTAATAATGAAGTATCAGAAAAAGAAATTAAGAAAACAATCCCATTTACCATTCCAACAAAAATAATAAAATATCTAGGTATTAGCTATATCCTAAAAAGTACTTGTCCTCCAAAAACTGTATGATTCTCAGGAAGGAAATTGAAAATTACATGAACAGCTGGAATGTTAAACCATGTTTTTGGACTGAAGAATCAATATTGTTAAAATGATGATACTACCTAATGCAATGCACAGATGCTATGCAATCCACATCAAAATACTAATGGCATGATTCACAGAACTTGAACAGATAATTCTAAAGTTTGTATGGAAACACAAAAGACTCCAAGTAGCCAAAACAAACTTGAGAAAGAACAAACCTGGAGAAATCATATTCCCTCCCTTTAGACTATACTACAAAGCTACAGTAATCAAAAAAGTATGGTACTGGTGCGAAACAGACACATATGTCCATGGAAGAGAATACAGAGTGTAGAAATAAACTCAGGGGTTTATGATCAATTAATCTATAACAAAGGAGGGAAGAGTATAAAATGGAGAAAATACAGTCACTTCAATGAGTGGTGCTGGGAAAACTGTATAGCTACGTACAACAGAATGAAATTAGAACACTCTCTAACACCATATACAAAAATAAAATCAAAATCAGTTAAAGATCTAAATGTAAGACTGTGTACTCTAAAACTCCTAGAAGAAAACATAGGCAGAACACTCTTTGACATACATCACGGCAATATTTTTTTGGCTCTGGCTCCTAAAGTAAAGGAAATAAAAATAAAAATAAACAAATGGAACTTAATTAGTCAAAAGCTGTTGCATAGCAAAGGAAATCATTGACAAAATGAAAAAATGACCTACTGAATGGGAGAAAATATTTCCAAATGACATGATCGATAAGGGATTACTATCCAACATATATAGAGAGCTCATACAACTCAACATCAAAAAATGAACAACCTGATTTAAAAATGGGCAAACACATTGAATATACTCTTTTTTCCCCAAAGAGGACATGCAGATGGCCCATTTCTAATCATCAGGGAAATGCAAATCAAAACCACAAGGGGATATCACCTCACACTTGTCAGAGGGCTATTATCACAAAGAACATGAGGGGTGGAGGGTGGGAAGGGATAGATGGGATTTCAAAATTGTTAAACAGATAAACAAGATTACACTGTATGGCACAGGGAAATATACACAAGATATTACAGTAGCTCACAGAGAAAACAATGTGACAATGAATATACCTATGTTCATGTATAACTGAAAAATTGTGCTCTACACTGGAATTTGACACAACACTGTAAAATGATTTTGAATCAATAAAAAAAATGTAAAAAAAAAAAGACATTGAAACAACCTAAATGTCCATCAACAGATGGCTGGATAAAGAAGTTGTGATATACTCATACAATGGAATACTACGCAGCCATAAAAAAGAATAAAATAATTCCATTTGTTGCAATATGGATGGACCTGGAGATTGTTACATTAAGTGAAGTAAGCCAGAAAGAGCAAGACAAATACCATATGACATCACTTATATGTGAAATAAAAATATCACACAAATGAACTTATTTACTAAACAGAATCAGACTCATCAGACTCACAGACACAGAAAGCAAGCTTATGGGTACCAAAGTGGAAAGCAGATGAGGGAGGAACCAATTAGAAGTTTGGAATTAGCAGATACAAAATACTATATATAACAGATAAGCAACAGGGTGTTACGGTATGACACAGAGAACTATACTCACTATCCTGTAAATAAACCATAATGGGAAAGAATATGAAAAAGAATATGTATATATATATATGTAAAGCTGAATCACTTTGCTGTACACCAGAAACTTACACAATACTATAAATCAACTATAATTTAATTAAAATATTTTAAAAGAATAAAGATATTACACAATTAATTTTCACCTCGAAGAACTAGAGAAAAAGAAAAAGCAAAGGTGAGGAAAGTAACAAAATAATAAAGATGAGACAAAAATAACTAAAATACAGACTAGTAATCCTGTATAAAAGATCAAGGATGGCAAAAATTGTGTCTTTTAAAGATAAAAATTGAAAAATCTCTGGTTGAATCGTGCAAAAATATATAAGAAAGAGGATTCACATAAAAAAGCAGAGATTAAAGAAGAGATATTGCAACTGAAGTAACAGAAATTCAAATGATCAAAACAGACTACTATGAACAATTATATGCCAACATATTGGAAAATCCAGAAAAGAATGGATAAATTCCTACAAAAATACAACCTACCAAGACTGAATCATGAAGAATTGGAAAATACGGACAAATAATGAATAAAAAGATTGAGTCAGCAACCAAAACAACACAAAATAAAGCAAAAAAAGCCCACGAGCAGATGGCTTTATGGGTGAATTCTACAAGACATTTAAAGAAGAATTAATACCAATTCTCAAATTATTTGAAAAATGAAAGAAGGGAACACTTCCAAACTTATTTTGTGAGGCCAGCATTATCCTGATAGCAAAGCCAGATGAGGACAGTATAAGAAACAAAATTATAATCAATATCTCAGATGAAGATACATACAAAAATCATCAAAAACATACAACAAAAAAATCTAACAGTACATTAAAAGGATCATATGGCATTATCAAGTGGGATTAATTCCTGGGATACCGGGATAGTTCAACACATAAAAATCAATGTTTATTGATTTGCTACATCACACTAACAGAATGAAGGATAAAATCGTGATAATCTCAACAGGTACAGAAAAGTCACTTAACAAACTTCAACTGCTTTTCATGGTAAAAAATATATTCTAAGTATAGAAGGAAAGCAATGCAACAAAATAAAGACCATAACAATGCAACAGCTAAACTCATACTCAAAAAAAGCTTGAAGGCTTTTCTCTAAAATC
The DNA here is from genome assembly GCF_048564905.1 of Vicugna pacos. NCBI lineage: Eukaryota > Metazoa > Chordata > Mammalia > Artiodactyla > Camelidae > Vicugna > Vicugna pacos. The sequence continues at coordinate 3,510,158 of NC_132989.1, forward strand.
AGGAAAGCCATAAGAATTTCGACTCTCACTAAGTCTACTCAACATTGTACAGGAAGTCCCATGCAGAGAAATCAGTCATGAAAAATAAATGAAAGGCATTCAAATCAAAAAGGAAAAATAAAATTGTATCTTTTGGTAGATTACATAATCTTTTTCTTGAAGTGTAGTGTATTTACAATATTATGTTAGTTTCAGGTGTACAGTAAAGTGACTTAGGTTTTTTCAGATTGTATGTATATATATATATATATGAGTGTGTGTATATATATGTATATATATGCATGAAGACTCCTGCAAAAAAAGAGTAATAGCCAATGAAAACAGTACAGTTTCTGAATATAAAGTCAACGTACAAAATTTACTTGCATTTCTATATATTAACAATGAACTATCTAAAAATAAATTATCAAAACAATCTTATTTCCATTGGAACTATATATGCATGCATGTATGTATGTATGTAGGTAGGTATGTATGTATGTACGTATGCCTCATCTTTGGGGTATGTGTGTATATATATCTCTCTCATGAATGAATTTGGTAAAGCTGTAGGATACAAAATTTATATACAGAAATTAGTTGCAGTTTTATACACTAATAATGAAGTATCAGAAAAAGAAATTAAGAAAACAATCCCATTTACCATTCCAACAAAAATAATAAAATATCTAGGTATTAGCTATATCCTAAAAAGTACTTGTCCTCCAAAAACTGTATGATTCTCAGGAAGGAAATTGAAAATTACATGAACAGCTGGAATGTTAAACCATGTTTTTGGACTGAAGAATCAATATTGTTAAAATGATGATACTACCTAATGCAATGCACAGATGCTATGCAATCCACATCAAAATACTAATGGCATGATTCACAGAACTTGAACAGATAATTCTAAAGTTTGTATGGAAACACAAAAGACTCCAAGTAGCCAAAACAAACTTGAGAAAGAACAAACCTGGAGAAATCATATTCCCTCCCTTTAGACTATACTACAAAGCTACAGTAATCAAAAAAGTATGGTACTGGTGCGAAACAGACACATATGTCCATGGAAGAGAATACAGAGTGTAGAAATAAACTCAGGGGTTTATGATCAATTAATCTATAACAAAGGAGGGAAGAGTATAAAATGGAGAAAATACAGTCACTTCAATGAGTGGTGCTGGGAAAACTGTATAGCTACGTACAACAGAATGAAATTAGAACACTCTCTAACACCATATACAAAAATAAAATCAAAATCAGTTAAAGATCTAAATGTAAGACTGTGTACTCTAAAACTCCTAGAAGAAAACATAGGCAGAACACTCTTTGACATACATCACGGCAATATTTTTTTGGCTCTGGCTCCTAAAGTAAAGGAAATAAAAATAAAAATAAACAAATGGAACTTAATTAGTCAAAAGCTGTTGCATAGCAAAGGAAATCATTGACAAAATGAAAAAATGACCTACTGAATGGGAGAAAATATTTCCAAATGACATGATCGATAAGGGATTACTATCCAACATATATAGAGAGCTCATACAACTCAACATCAAAAAATGAACAACCTGATTTAAAAATGGGCAAACACATTGAATATACTCTTTTTTCCCCAAAGAGGACATGCAGATGGCCCATTTCTAATCATCAGGGAAATGCAAATCAAAACCACAAGGGGATATCACCTCACACTTGTCAGAGGGCTATTATCACAAAGAACATGAGGGGTGGAGGGTGGGAAGGGATAGATGGGATTTCAAAATTGTTAAACAGATAAACAAGATTACACTGTATGGCACAGGGAAATATACACAAGATCTTACAGTAGCTCACAGAGAAAACAATGTGACAATGAATATACCTATGTTCATGTATAACTGAAAAATTGTGCTCTACACTGGAATTTGACACAACACTGTAAAATGATTTTGAATCAATAAAAAAAATGTAAAAAAAAAAAGACATTGAAACAACCTAAATGTCCATCAACAGATGGCTGGATAAAGAAGTTGTGATATACTCATACAATGGAATACTACGCAGCCATAAAAAAGAATAAAATAATTCCATTTGTTGCAATATGGATGGACCTGGAGATTGTTACATTAAGTGAAGTAAGCCAGAAAGAGCAAGACAAATACCATATGACATCACTTATATGTGAAATAAAAATATCACACAAATGAACTTATTTACTAAACAGAATCAGACTCATCAGACTCACAGACACAGAAAGCAAACTTATGGGTACCAAAGTGGAAAGCAGATGAGGGAGGAACCAATTAGAAGTTTGGAATGAGCAGATACAAAATACTATATATAACAGATAAGCAACAGGGTGTTACGGTATGACACAGAGAACTATACTCACTATCCTGTAAATAAACCATAATGGGAAAGAATATGAAAAAGAATATGTATATATATATATATGTAAAGCTGAATCACTTTGCTGTACACCAGAAACTTACACAATACTATAAATCAACTATAATTTAATTAAAATATTTTAAAAGAATAAAGATATTACACAATTAATTTTCACCTCGAAGAACTAGAGAAAAAGAAAAAGCAAAGGTGAGGAAAGTAACAAAATAATAAAGATGAGACAAAAATAACTAAATACAGACTAGTAATCCTGTATAAAAGATCAAGGATGGCAAAAATTGTGTCTTTTAAAGATAAAAATTGAAAAATCTCTGGTTGAATCGTGCAAAAAAATATAAGAAAGAGGATTCACATAAAAAAGCAGAGATTAAAGAAGAGATATTGCAACTGAAGTAACAGAAATTCAAATGATCAAAACAGACTACTATGAACAATTATATGCCAACATATTGGAAAATCCAGAAAAGAATGGATAAATTCCTACAAAAATACAACCTACCAAGACTGAATCATGAAGAATTGGAAAATACGGACAAATAATGAATAAAAAGATTGAGTCAGCAACCAAAACAACACAAAATAAAGCAAAAAAAGCCCACGAGCAGATGGCTTTATGGGTGAATTCTACAAGACATTTAAAGAAGAATTAATACCAATTCTCAAATTATTTGAAAAATGAAAGAAGGGAACACTTCCAAACTTATTTTGTGAGGCCAGCATTATCCTGATAGCAAAGCCAGATGAGGACAGTATAAGAAACAAAATTATAATCAATATCTCAGATGAAGATACATACAAAAATCATCAAAAACATACAACAAAAAAATCTAACAGTACATTAAAAGAATCATATGGCATTATCAAGTGGGATTAATTCCTGGGATACCGGGATAGTTCAACACATAAAAATCAATGTTTATTGATTTGCTACATCACACTAACAGAATGAAGGATAAAATCGTGATAATCTCAACAGGTACAGAAAAGTCACTTAACAAACTTCAACTGCTTTTCATGGTAAAAAATATATTCTAAGTATAGAAGGAAAGCAATGCAACAAAATAAAGACCATAACAATGCAACAGTTAACCTCATACTCAAAAAAAGCTTGAAGGCTTTTCTCTAAAATCAGGAAAGCCATAAGAATTTCGACTCTCACTAATTCTACTCAACATTGTACAGGAAATCCCATGCAGAGAAATCAGTCATGAAAAATAAATGAAAGGCATTCAAATCAAAAAGGAAAAATAAAATTGTATCTTTTGGTAGATTACATAATCTTTTTCTTGAAGTGTAGTGTATTTACAATATTATGTTAGTTTCAGGTGTACAGTAAAGTGACTTAGGTTTTGTCAGATTGTATGTATATATATATATATGAGTGTGTGTATATATAGTATATATATGCATGAAGACTCCTGCAAAAAAAGCGTAATAGCCAATGAAAACAGTACAGTTTCTGAATATAAAGTCAATGTACAAAATTTACTTGCATTTCTATATATTAACAATGAACTATCTAAAAATAAATTATCAAAACAATCTTATTTCCATTGGAACTATATATGCATGCATGTATGTATGTATGTAGGTAGGTATGTATGTATGTACGTATGCCTCATCTTTGGGGTATGTGTGTATATATATCTCTCTCATGAATGAATTTGGTAAAGCTGTAGGATACAAAATTTATATACAGAAATTAGTTGCAGTTTTATACACTAATAATGAAGTATCAGAAGAAGGAATTAAGAAAACAATCCCATTTACCATTCCAACAAAAATAATAAAATATCTAGGTATAAGCTATATCCTAAAGAGTACTTGTCCTCCAAAAACTGTATGATGCTCAGGAAGGAAATTGAAAATGACATGAACAGCTGGAAAGTTATACCATGTTTTTGGACTGAAGAATCAATATTGTTAAAATGATGATACTACCTCATGCAATGCACAGATGCTATGCAATCCACATCAAAATACTAATGGCATGATTCACAGAACTTGAACAGATAATTCTAAAGTTTGTATGGAAACACAAAAGACTCCAAGTAGCCAAAACAAACTTGAGAAAGAACAAACCTGGAGAAATCATATTCCCTCCCTTTAGACTATACTACAAAGCTACAGTAATCAAAAAAGTATGGTACTGGTGCAAAACAGACACATATGTCCATGGAAGAGAATACAGAGTGTAGAAATAAACTCAGGGGTTTATGATCAATTAATCTATAACAAAGGAGGGAAGAGTATAAAATGGAGAAAATACAGTCACTTCAATGAGTGGTGCTGGGAAAACTGTATAGCTACATACAACAGAATGAAATTAGAACACTCTCTAACACCATATACAAAAATAAAATCAAAATCAGTTAAAGATCTAAATGTAAGACTGTGTACTCTAAAACTCCTAGAAGAAAACATAGGCAGAACACTCTTTGACATACATCACGGCAATATTTTTTTGGCTCTGGCTCCTAAAGTAAAGGAAATAAAAATAAAAATAAACAAGTGGAACTTAATTAGTCAAAAGCTGTTGCATAGCAAAGGAAATCATTGACAAAATGAAAAAATGACCTACTGAATGGGAGAAAATATTTCCAAATGACATGATCGATAAGGGATTACTATCCAACATATATAGAGAGCTCATACAACTCAACATCAAAAACTGAACAACCTGATATAAAAATGGGCAAACACATGGAATATACTCTTTTTTCCCCAAAGAGGACATGCAGATGGCCCATTTCTAATCATCAGGGAAATGCAAATCAAAACCACAAGGGGATATCACCTCACACTTGTCAGAGGGCTATTATCACAAAGAACATGAGGGGTGGAGGGTGGGAAGGGATAGATGGGATTTCAAAATTGTTAAACAGATAAACAAGATTACACTGTATGGCACAGGGAAATATACACAAGATCTTACAGTAGCTCACAGAGAAAACAATGTGACAATGAATATACCTATGTTCATGTATAACTGAAAAATTGTGCTCTACACTGGAATTTGACACAACACTGTAAAATGATTTTTAATCAATAAAAAAATGTACAAAAAAAAGACATTGAAACAACCTAAATGTCCATCAACAGATGGCTGCATAAAGAAGTTGTGATATACTCATACAATGGAATACTACGCAGCCATAAAAAAGAATAAAATAATTCCATTTGTTGCAATATGGATGGACCTGGAGATTGTTACATTAAGTGAAGTAAGCCAGAAAGAGCAAGACAAATACCATATGACATCACTTATATGTGAAATAAAAATATCACACAAATGAACTTATTTACTAAACAGAATCAGACCCATCAGACTCACAGACACAGAAAGCAAACTTATGGGTACCAAAGTGGAAAGCAGATGAGGGAGGAACCAATTAGAAGTTTGGAATGAGCAGATACAAAATACTATATATAACAGATAAGCAACAGGGTGTTACGGTATGACACAGAGAACTGTACTCACTATCCTGTAAATAAACCATAATGGGAAAGAATATGAAAAAGAATATGTATATATATATATGTAAAGCTGAATCACTTTGCTGTACACCAGAAACTTACACAATACTATAAATCAACTATAATTTAATTAAAATATTTTAAAAGAATAAAGATATTACACAATTAATTTTCACCTCGAAGAACTAGAGAAAAAGAAAAAGCAAAGGTGAGGAAAGTAACAAAATAATAAAGATGAGACAAAAATAACTAAAATACAGACTAGTAATCCTGTATAAAAGATCAAGGATGGCAAAAATTGTGTCTTTTAAAGATAAAAATTGAAAAATCTCTGGTTGAATCGTGCAAAAAAATATAAGAAAGAGGATTCACATAAAAAAGCAGAGATTAAAGAAGAGATATTGCAACTGAAGTAACAGAAATTCAAATGATCAAAACAGACTACTATGAACAATTATATGCCAACATATTGGAAAATCCAGAAAAGAATGGATAAATTCCTACAAAAATACAACCTACCAAGACTGAATCATGAAGAATTGGAAAATACGGACAAATAATGAATAAAAAGATTGAGTCAGCAACCAAAACAACACAAAATAAAGCAAAAAAAGCCCACGAGCAGATGGCTTTATGGGTGAATTCTACAAAACATTTAAAGAAGAATTAATACCAATTCTCAAATTATTTGAAAAATGAAAGAAGGGAACACTTCCAAACTTATTTTGTGAGGCCAGCATTATCCTGATAGCAAAGCCAGATGAGGACAGTATAAGAAACAAAATTAGAATCAATATCTCAGATGAAGATACATACAAAAATCATCAGAAACATACAACAAAAAAATCTAACAGTACATTAAAAGAATCATATGGCATTATCAAGTGGGATTAATTCCTGGGATACCGGGATAGTTCAACACATAAAAATCAATGTTTATTGATTTGCTACATCACACTAACAGAATGAAGGATAAAATCGTGATAATCTCAACAGGTACAGAAAAGTCACTTAACAAACTTCAACTGCTTTTCATGGTAAAAAATATATTCTAAGTATAGAAGGAAAGCAATGCAACAAAATAAAGACCATAACAATGCAACAGCTAACCTCATACTCAAAAAAAGCTTGAAGGCTTTTCTCTAAAATCAGGAAAGCCATAAGAATTTCGACTCTCACTAATTCTACTCAACATTGTACAGGAAATCCCATGCAGAGAAATCAGTCATGAAAAATAAATGAAAGGCATTCAAATCAAAAAGGAAAAATAAAATTGTATCTTTTGGTAGATTACATAATCTTTTTCTTGAAGTGTAGTGTATTTACAATATTATGTTAGATTCAGGTGTACAGTAAAGTGACTTAGGTTTTGTCAGATTGTATGTATATATATATATATGAGTGTGTGTATATATAGTATATATATGCATGAAGACTCCTGCAAAAAAAGCGTAATAGCCAATGAAAACAGTACAGTTTCTGAATATAAAGTCAATGTACAAAATTTACTTGCATTTCTATATATTAACAATGAACTATCTAAAAATAAATTATCAAAACAATCTTATTTCCATTGGAACTATATATGCATGCATGTATGTATGTATGTAGGTAGGTATGTATGTATGTACGTATGCCTCATCTTTGGGGTATGTGTGTATATATATCTCTCTCATGAATGAATTTGGTAAAGCTGTAGGATACAAAATTTATATACAGAAATTAGTTGCAGTTTTATACACTAATAATGAAGTATCAGAAGAAGGAATTAAGAAAACAATCCCATTTACCATTCCAACAAAAATAATAAAATATCTAGGTATAAGCTATATCCTAAAGAGTACTTGTCCTCCAAAAACTGTATGATGCTCAGGAAGGAAATTGAAAATGACATGAACAGCTGGAAAGTTATACCATGTTTTTGGACTGAAGAATCAATATTGTTAAAATGATGATACTACCTCATGCAATGCACAGATGCTATGCAATCCACATCAAAATACTAATGGCATGATTCACAGAACTTGAACAGATAATTCTAAAGTTTGTATGGAAACACAAAAGACTCCAAGTAGCCAAAACAAACTTGAGAAAGAACAAACCTGGAGAAATCATATTCCCTCCCTTTAGACTATACTACAAAGCTACAGTAATCAAAAAAGTATGGTACTGGTGCGAAACAGACACATATGTCCATGGAAGAGAATACAGAGTGTAGAAATAAACTCAGGGGTTTATGATCAATTAATCTATAACAAAGGAGGGAAGAATATAAAATGGAGAAAATACAGTCACTTCAATGAGTGGTGCTGGGAAAACTGTATAGCTACATACAACAGAATGAAATTAGAACACTCTCTAACACCATATACAAAAATAAAATCAAAATCAGTTAAAGATCTAAATGTAAGACTGTGTACTCTAAAACTCCTAGAAGAAAACATAGGCAGAACACTCTTTGACATACATCACGGCAATATTTTTTTGGCTCTGGCTCCTAAAGTAAAGGAAATAAAAATAAAAATAAACAAGTGGAACTTAATTAGTCAAAAGCTGTTGCATAGCAAAGGAAATCATTGACAAAATGAAAAAATGACCTACTGAATGGGAGAAAATATTTCCAAATGACATGATCGATAAGGGATTACTATCCAACATATATAGAGAGCTCATACAACTCAACATCAAAAACTGAACAACCTGATATAAAAATGGGCAAACACATGGAATATACTCTTTTTTCCCCAAAGAGGACATGCAGATGGCCCATTTCTAATCATCAGGGAAATGCAAATCAAAACCACAAGGGGATATCACCTCACACTTGTCAGAGGGCTATTATCAGAAAGAACATGAGGGGTGGAGGGTGGGAAGGGATAGATGGGATTTCAAAATTGTTAAACAGATAAACAAGATTACACTGTATGGCACAGGGAAATATACACAAGATCTTACAGTAGCTCACAGAGAAAACAATGTGACAATGAATATACCTATGTTCATGTATAACTGAAAAATTGTGCTCTACACTGGAATTTGACACAACACTGTAAAATGATTTTGAATCAATAAAAAAATGTAAAAAAAAAAAAGACATTGAAACAACCTAAATGTCCATCAACAGATGGCTGGATAAAGAAGCTGTGATATACTCATACAATGGAATACTACGCAGCCATAAAAAAGAATAAAATAATTCCATTTGTTGCAATATGGATGGACCTGGAGATTGTTACATTAAGTGAAGTAAGCCAGAAAGAGCAAGACAAATACCATATGACATCACTTATATGTGAAATAAAAATATCACACAAATGAACTTATTTACTAAACAGAATCAGACTCATCAGACTCACAGACACAGAAAGCAAGCTTATGGGTACCAAAGTGGAAAGCAGATGAGGGAGGAACCAATTAGAAGTTTGGAATGAGCAGATACAAAATACTATATATAACAGATAAGCAACAGGGTGTTACGGTATGACACAGAGAACTATACTCACTATCCTGTAAATAAACCATAATGGGAAAGAATATGAAAAAGAATATGTATATGTATATATGTAAAGCTGAATCACTTTGCTGTACACCAGAAACTTACACAATACTATAAATCAACTATAATTTAATTAAAATATTTTAAAAGAATAAAGATATTACACAATTAATTTTCACCTCGAAGAACTAGAGAAAAAGAAAAAGCAAAGGTGAGGAAAGTAACAAAATAATAAAGATGAGACAAAAATAACTAAAATACAGACTAGTAATCCTGTATAAAAGATCAAGGATGGCAAAAATTGTGTCTTTTAAAGATAAAAATTGAAAAATCTCTGGTTGAATCGTGCAAAAAAATATAAGAAAGAGGATTCACATAAAAAAGCAGAGATTAAAGAAGAGATATTGCAACTGAAGTAACAGAAATTCAAATGATCAAAACAGACTACTATGAACAATTATATGCCAACATATTGGAAAATCCAGAAAAGAATGGATAAATCCCTACAAAAACACAACCTACCAAGACTGAATCATGAAGAATTGGAAAATACGGACAAATAATGAATAAAAAGATTGAGTCAGCATCCAAAACAACACAAAATAAAGCAAAAAAAGCCCACGAGCAGATGGCTTTATGGGTGAATTCTACAAGACATTTAAAGAAGAATTAATACCAATTCTCAAATTATTTGAAAAATGAAACAAGAGAACACATCCAAACTTATTTTGTGAGGCCAGCATTATCCTGATAGCAAAGCCAGATGAGGACAATATAAGAAACAAAATTATAATCAATATCTCAGATGAAGATACATACAAAAATCATCAAAAACATACAACAAAAAAATCTAACAGTACATTAAAAGAATCATATGGCATTATAAAGTGGGATTAATTCCTGGGATACCGGGATAGTTCAACACATAAAAATCAATGTTTATTGATTTGTTACATCACACTAACAGAATGAAGGATAAAATCGTGATAATCTCAACAGGTACAGAAAAGTCACTTAACAAACTTCAACTGCTTTTCATGGTAAAAAATATATTCTAAGTATAGAAGGAAAGCAATGCAACAAAATAAAGACCATAACAATGCAACAGCTAACCTCATACTCAAAAAAAGCTTGAAGGCTTTTCTCTAAAATCAGGAAAGCCATAAGAATTTTGACTCTCACTAATTCTACTCAACATTGTACAGGAAATCCCATGCAGAGAAATCAGTCATGAAAAATAAATGAAAGGCATTCAAATCAAAAAGGAAAAATAAAATTGTATCTTTTGGTAGATTACATAATCTTTTTATTGAAGTGTAGTGTATTTACAATATTATGTTAGTTTCAGGTGTACAGTAAAGTGACTTAGGTTTTTTCAGATTGTATGTATATATATATATATGAGTGTGTGTATATATATGTATATATATGCCTGAAGACTCCAGCAAAAAAAGAGTAATAGCCAATGAAAACAGTACAGTTTCTGAATAGAAAGTCAACGTACAAAATTTACTTGCATTTCTATATATTAACAATGAACTATCTAAAAATCAATTATCAAAACAATCTTATTTCCATTGGAACTATATATGCATGCATGTATGTATATATGTAGGTAGGTATGTATGTATGTATGTATACCTCATCTTTGGGGTATGTGTGTATATATATCTCTCTCATGAATGAATTTGGTAAAGCTGTAGGATACAAAATTTATATACAGAAATTAGTTGCAGTTTTATACACTAATAATGAAGTATCAGAAAAAGAAATTAAGAAAACAATCCCATTTACCATTCCAACAAAAATAATAAAATATCTAGGTATAAGCTATATCCTAAAGAGTACTTGTCCTCCAAAAACTGTATGATGCTCAGGAAGGAAATTGAAAATGACATGAACAGCTGGAAAGTTATACCATGTTTTTGGACTGAAGAATCAATATTGTTAAAATGATGATACTACCTCATGCAATGCACAGATGCTATGCAATCCACATCAAAATACTAATGGCATGATTCACAGAACTTGAACAGATAATTCTAAAGTTTGTATGGAAACACAAAAGACTCCAAGTAGCCAAAACAAACTTGAGAAAGAACAAACCTGGAGAAATCATATTCCCTCCCTTTAGACTATACTACAAAGCTACAGTAATCAAAAAAGTATGGTACTGGTGCGAAACAGACACATATGTCCATGGAAGAGAATACAGAGTGTAGAAATAAACTCAGGGGTTTATGATCAATTAATCTATAACAAAGGAGGGAAGAATATAAAATGGAGAAAATACAGTCACTTCAATGAGTGGTGCTGGGAAAACTGTATAGCTACATACAACAGAATGAAATTAGAACACTCTCTAACACCATATACAAAAATAAAATCAAAATCAGTTAAAGATCTAAATGTAAGACTGTGTACTCTAAAACTCCTAGAAGAAAACATAGGCAGAACACTCTTTGACATACATCACGGCAATATTTTTTTGGCTCTGGCTCCTAAAGTAAAGGAAATAAAAATAAAAATAAACAAGTGGAACTTAATTAGTCAAAAGCTGTTGCATAGCAAAGGAAATCATTGACAAAATGAAAAAATGACCTACTGAATGGGAGAAAATATTTCCAAATGACATGATCGATAAGGGATTACTATCCAACATATATAGAGAGCTCATACAACTCAACATCAAAAAATGAACAACCTGATTTAAAAATGGGCAAACACATTGAATATACTCTTTTTTCCCCAAAGAGGACATGCAGATGGCCCATTTCTAATCATCAGGGAAATGCAAATCAAAACCACAAGGGGATATCACCTCACACTTGTCAGAGGGCTATTATCAGAAAGAACATGAGGGGTGGAGGGTGGGAAGGGATAGATGGGATTTCAAAATTGTTAAACAGATAAACAAGATTACACTGTATGGCACAGGGAAATATACACAAGATCTTACAGTAGCTCACAGAGAAAACAATGTGACAATGAATATACCTATGTTCATGTATAACTGAAAAATTGTGCTCTACACTGGAATTTGACACAACACTGTAAAATGATTTTGAATCAATAAAAAAATGTAAAAAAAAAAAAAGACATTGAAACAACCTAAATGTCCATCAACAGATGGCTGGATAAAGAAGCTGTGATATACTCATACAATGGAATACTACGCAGCCATAAAAAAGAATAAAATAATTCCATTTGTTGCAATATGGATGGACCTGGAGATTGTTACATTAAGTGAAGTAAGCCAGAAAGAGCAAGACAAATACCATATGACATCACTTATATGTGAAATAAAAATATCACACAAATGAACTTATTTACTAAACAGAATCAGACTCATCAGACTCACAGACACAGAAAGCAAGCTTATGGGTACCAAAGTGGAAAGCAGATGAGGGAGGAACCAATTAGAAGTTTGGAATTAGCAGATACAAAATACTATATATAACAGATAAGCAACAGGGTGTTACGGTATGACACAGAGAACTATAATCACTATCCTGTAAATAAACCATAATGGGAAAGAATATGAAAAAGAATATGTATATGTATATATGTAAAGCTGAATCACTTTGCTGTACACCAGAAACTTACACAATACTATAAATCAACTATAATTTAATTAAAATATTTTAAAAGAATAAAGATATTACACAATTAATTTTCACCTCTAAGAACTAGAAAAAAAGAAAAAGCAAAGGTGAGGAAAGTAACAAAATAATAAAGATGAGACAAAAATAACTAAAATACAGACTAGTAATCCTGTATAAAAGATCAAGGATGGCAAAAATTGTGTCTTTTAAAGATAAAAATTGAAAAATCTCTGGTAGAATCGTGCAAAAAAAATATAACAAAGAGGATTCACATAAAAAAGCAGAGATTAAAGAAGAGATATTGCAACTGAAGTAACAGAAATTCAAATGATCAAAACAGACTACTATGAACAATTATATGCCAACATATTGGAAAATCCAGAAAAGAATGGATAAATCCCTACAAAAACACAACCTACCAAGACTGAATCATGAAGAATTGGAAAATACGGACAAATAATGAATAAAAAGATTGAGTCAGCATCCAAAACAACACAAAATAAAGCAAAAAAAGCCCACGAGCAGATGGCTTTATGGGTGAATTCTACAAGACATTTAAAGAAGAATTAATACCAATTCTCAAATTATTTGAAAAATGAAACAAGAGAACACATCCAAACTTATTTTGTGAGGCCAGCATTATCCTGATAGCAAAGCCAGATGAGGACAATATAAGAAACAAAATTATAATCAATATCTCAGATGAAGATACATACAAAAATCATCAAAAACATACAACAAAAAAATCTAACAGTACATTAAAGGAATCATATGGCATTATAAAGTGGGATTAATTCCTGGGATACCGGGATAGTTCAACACATAAAAATCAATGTTTATTGATTTGCTACATCACACTAACAGAATGAAGGATAAAATCGTGATAATCTCAACAGGTACAGAAAAGTCACTTAACAAACTTCAACTGCTTTTCATGGTAAAAAATATATTCTAAGTATAGAAGGAAAGCAATGCAACAAAATAAAGACCATAACAATGCAACAGCTAACCTCATACTCAAAAAAAGCTTGAAGGCTTTTCTCTAAAATCAGGAAAGCCATAAGAATTTTGACTCTCACTAATTCTACTCAACATTGTACAGGAAATCCCATGCAGAGAAATCAGTCATGAAAAATAAATGAAAGGCATTCAAATCAAAAAGGAAAAATAAAATTGTATCTTTTGGTAGATTACATAATCTTTTTATTGAAGTGTAGTGTATTTACAATATTATGTTAGTTTCAGGTGTACAGTAAAGTGACTTAGGTTTTTTCAGATTGTATGTATATATATATATATGAGTGTGTGTATATATATGTATATATATGCCTGAAGACTCCAGCAAAAAAAGAGTAATAGCCAATGAAAACAGTACAGTTTCTGAATAGAAAGTCAACGTACAAAATTTACTTGCATTTCTATATATTAACAATGAACTATCTAAAAATCAATTATCAAAACAATCTTATTTCCATTGGAACTATATATGCATGCATGTATGTATATATGTAGGTAGGTATGTATGTATGTATGTATACCTCATCTTTGGGGTATGTGTGTATATATATCTCTCTCATGAATGAATTTGGTAAAGCTGTAGGATACAAAATTTATATACAGAAATTAGTTGCAGTTTTATACACTAATAATGAAGTATCAGAAAAAGAAATTAAGAAAACAATCCCATTTACCATTCCAACAAAAATAATAAAATATCTAGGTATAAGCTATATCCTAAAGAGTACTTGTCCTCCAAAAACTGTATGATGCTCAGGAAGGAAATTGAAAATGACATGAACAGCTGGAAAGTTATACCATGTTTTTGGACTGAAGAATCAATATTGTTAAAATGATGATACTACCTCATGCAATGCACAGATGCTATGCAATCCACATCAAAATACTAATGGCATGATTCACAGAACTTGAACAGATAATTCTAAAGTTTGTATGGAAACACAAAAGACTCCAAGTAGCCAAAACAAACTTGAGAAAGAACAAACCTGGAGAAATCATATTCCCTCCCTTTAGACTATACTACAAAGCTACAGTAATCAAAAAAGTATGGTACTGGTGCGAAACAGACACATATGTCCATGGAAGAGAATACAGAGTGTAGAAATAAACTCAGGGGTTTATGATCAATTAATCTATAACAAAGGAGGGAAGAATATAAAATGGAGAAAATACAGTCACTTCAATGAGTGGTGCTGGGAAAACTGTATAGCTACATACAACAGAATGAAATTAGAACACTCTCTAACACCATATACAAAAATAAAATCAAAATCAGTTAAAGATCTAAATGTAAGACTGTGTACTCTAAAACTCCTAGAAGAAAACATAGGCAGAACACTCTTTGACATACATCACGGCAATATTTTTTTGGCTCTGGCTCCTAAAGTAAAGGAAATAAAAATAAAAATAAACAAATGGAACTTAATTAGTCAAAAGCTGTTGCATAGCAAAGGAAATCATTGACAAAATGAAAAAATGACCTACTGAATGGGAGAAAATATTTCCAAATGACATGATCGATAAGGGATTACTATCCAACATATATAGAGAGCTCATACAACTCAACATCAAAAAATGAACAACCTGATTTAAAAATGGGCAAACACATTGAATATACTCTTTTTTCCCCAAAGAGGACATGCAGATGGCCCATTTCTAATCATCAGGGAAATGCAAATCAAAACCACAAGGGGATATCACCTCACACTTGTCAGAGGGCTATTATCACAAAGAACATGAGGGGTGGAGGGTGGGAAGGGATAGATGGGATTTCAAAATTGTTAAACAGATAAACAAGATTACACTGTATGGCACAGGGAAATATACACAAGATCTTACAGTAGCTCACAGAGAAAACAATGTGACAATGAATATACCTATGTTCATGTATAACTGAAAAATTGTGCTCTACACTGGAATTTGACACAACACTGTAAAATGATTTTGAATCAATAAAAAAAATGTAAAAAAAAAAAGACATTGAAACAACCTAAATGTCCATCAACAGATGGCTGGATAAAGAAGTTGTGATATACTCATACAATGGAATACTACGCAGCCATAAAAAAGAATAAAATAATTCCATTTGTTGCAATATGGATGGACCTGGAGATTGTTACATTAAGTGAAGTAAGCCAGAAAGAGCAAGACAAATACCATATGACATCACTTATATGTGAAATAAAAATATCACACAAATGAACTTATTTACTAAACAGAATCAGACTCATCAGACTCACAGACACAGAAAGCAAACTTATGGGTACCAAAGTGGAAAGCAGATGAGGGAGGAACCAATTAGAAGTTTGGAATTAGCAGATACAAAATACTATATATAACAGATAAGCAACAGGGTGTTACGGTATGACACAGAGAACTATACTCACTATCCTGTAAATAAACCATAATGGGAAAGAATATGAAAAAGAATATGTATATATATATATATGTAAAGCTGAATCACTTTGCTGTACACCAGAAAGTTACACAATACAATAAATCAACTATAATTTAATTAAAATATTTTAAAAGAATAAAGATATTACACAATTAATTTTCACCTCGAAGAACTAGAGAAAAAGAAAAAGCAAAGGTGAAGAAAGTAACAAAATAATAAAGATGAGACAAAAATAACTAAAATACAGACTAGTAATCCTGTATAAAAGATCAAGGATGGCAAAAGTTGTGTCTTTTAAAGATAAAAATTGAAAAATCTCTGGTTGAATCGTGCAAAAAAATATAAGAAAGAGGATTCACATAAAAAAGCAGAGATTAAAGAAGAGATATTGCAACTGAAGTAACAGAAATTCAAATGATCAAAACAGACTACTATGAACAATTATATGCCAACATATTGGAAAATCCAGAAAAGAATGGATAAATTCCTACAAAAATACAACCTACCAAGACTGAATCATGAAGAATTGGAAAATACGGACAAATAATGAATAAAAAGATTGAGTCAGCAACCAAAACAACACAAAATAAAGCAAAAAAAGCCCACGAGCAGATGGCTTTATGGGTGAATTCTACAAGACATTTAAAGAAGAATTAATACCAATTCTCAAATTATTTGAAAAATGAAAGAAGGGAACACTTCCAAACTTATTTTGTGAGGCCAGCATTATCCTGATAGCAAAGCCAGATGAGGACAGTATAAGAAACAAAATTAGAATCAATATCTCAGATGAAGATACATACAAAAATCATCAAAAACATACAACAAAAAAATCTAACAGTACATTAAAAGAATCATATGGCATTATCAAGTGGGATTAATTCCTGGGATACCGGGATAGTTCAACACATAAAAATCAATGTTTATTGATTTGCTACATCACACTAACAGAATGAAGGATAAAATCGTGATAATCTCAACAGGTACAGAAAAGTCACTTAACAAACTTCAACTGCTTTTCATGGTAAAAAATATATTCTAAGTATAGAAGGAAAGCAATGCAACAAAATAAAGACCATAACAATGCAACAGTTAACCTCATACTCAAAAAAAGCTTGAAGGCTTTTCTCTAAAATCAGGAAAGCCATAAGAATTTCGACTCTCACTAATTCTACTCAACATTGTACAGGAAATCCCATGCAGAGAAATCAGTCATGAAAAATAAATGAAAGGCATTCAAATCAAAAAGGAAAAATAAAATTGTATCTTTTGGTAGATTACATAATCTTTTTCTTGAAGTGTAGTGTATTTACAATATTATGTTAGTTTCAGGTGTACAGTAAAGTGACTTAGGTTTTGTCAGATTGTATGTATATATATATATATGAGTGTGTGTATATATAGTATATATATGCATGAAGACTCCTGCAAAAAAAGAGTAATAGCCAATGAAAACAGTACAGTTTCTGAATATAAAGTCAATGTACAAAATTTACTTGCATTTCTATATATTAACAATGAACTATCTAAAAATAAATTATCAAAACAATCTTATTTCCATTGGAACTATATATGCATGCATGTATGTATGTATGTAGGTAGGTATGTATGTATGTACGTATGCCTCATCTTTGGGGTATGTGTGTATATATATCTCTCTCATGAATGAATTTGGTAAAGCTGTAGGATACAAAATTTATATACAGAAATTAGTTGCAGTTTTATACACTAATAATGAAGTATCAGAAGAAGGAATTAAGAAAACAATCCCATTTACCATTCCAACAAAAATAATAAAATATCTAGGTATAAGCTATATCCTAAAGAGTACTTGTCCTCCAAAAACTGTATGATGCTCAGGAAGGAAATTGAAAATGACATGAACAGCTGGAAAGTTCTACCATGTTTTTGGACTGAAGAATCAATATTGTTAAAATGATGATACTACCTAATGCAATGCACAGATGCTATGCAATCCACATCAAAATACTAATGGCATGATTCACAGAACTTGAACAGATAATTCTAAAATTTGTATGGAAACACAAAAGACTCCAAGTAGCCAAAACAAACTTGAGAAAGAACAAACCTGGAGAAATCATATTCCCTCCCTTTAGACTATACTACAAAGCTACAGTAATCAAAAAAGTATGGTACTGGTGCGAAACAGACACATATGTCCATGGAAGAGAATACAGAGTGTAGAAATAAACTCAGGGGTTTATGATCAATTAATCTATAACAAAGGAGGGAAGAATATAAAATGGAGAAAATACAGTCACTTCAATGAGTGGTGCTGGGAAAACTGTATAGCTACATACAACAGAATGAAATTAGAACACTCTCTAACACCATATACAAAAATAAAATCAAAATCAGTTAAAGATCTAAATGTAAGACTGTGTACTCTAAAACTCCTAGAAGAAAACATAGGCAGAACACTCTTTGACATACATCACGGCAATATTTTTTTGGCTCTGGCTCCTAAAGTAAAGGAAATAAAAATAAAAATAAACAAATGGAACTTAATTAGTCAAAAGCTGTTGCATAGCAAAGGAAATCATTGACAAAATGAAAAAATGACCTACTGAATGGGAGAAAATATTTCCAAATGACATGATGATAAGGGATTACTATTCAACATATATAGAGAGCTCATACAACTCAACATCAAAAAATGAACAACCTGATTTAAAAATGGGCAAACACATTGAATATACTGTTTTTTCCCCAAAGAGGACATGCAGATGGCCCATTTCTAATCATCAGGGAAATGCAAATCAAAACCACAAGGGGATATCACCTCACACTTGTCAGAGGGCTATTATCACAAAGAACATGAGGGGTGGAGGGTGGGAAGGGATAGATGGGATTTCAAAATTGTTAAACAGATAAACAAGATTACACTGTATGGCACAGGGAAATATACACAAGATCTTACAGTAGCTCACAGAGAAAACAATGTGACAATGAATATACCTATGTTCATGTATAACTGAAAAATTGTGCTCTACACTGGAATTTGACACAACACTGTAAAATGATTTTGAATCAATAAAAAAAATGTAAAAAAAAAAGACATTGAAACAACCTAAATGTCCATCAACAGATGGCTGCATAAAGAAGTTGTGATATACTCATACAATGGAATACTACGCAGCCATAAAAAAGAATAAAATAATTCCATTTGTTGCAATATGGATGGACCTGGAGATTGTTACATTAAGTGAAGTAAGCCAGAAAGAGCAAGACAAATACCATATGACATCACTTATATGTGAAATAAAAATATCACACAAATGAACTTATTTACTAAACAGAATCAGACCCATCAGACTCACAGACACAGAAAGCAAACTTATGGGTACCAAAGTGGAAAGCAGATGAGGGAGGAACCAATTAGAAGTTTGGAATGAGCAGATACAAAATACTATATATAACAGATAAGCAACAGGGTGTTACGGTATGACACAGAGAACTATACTCACTATCCTGTAAATAAACCATAATGGGAAAGAATATGAAAAAGAATATGTATATATATATATGTAAAGCTGAATCACTTTGCTGTACACCAGAAACTTACACAATACTATAAATCAACTATAATTTAATTAAAATATTTTAAAAGAATAAAGATATTACACAATTAATTTTCACCTCGAAGAACTAGAGAAAAAGAAAAAGCAAAGGTGAGGAAAGTAACAAAATAATAAAGATGAGACAAAAATAACTAAAATACAGACTAGTAATCCTGTATAAAAGATCAAGGATGGCAAAAATTGTGTCTTTTAAAGATAAAAATTGAAAAATCTCTGGTTGAATCGTGCAAAAAAATATAAGAAAGAGGATTCACATAAAAAAGCAGAGATTAAAGAAGAGATATTGCAACTGAAGTAACAGAAATTCAAATGATCAAAACAGACTACTATGAACAATTATATGCCAACATATTGGAAAATCCAGAAAAGAATGGATAAATTCCTACAAAAATACAACCTACCAAGACTGAATCATGAAGAATTGGAAAATACGGACAAATAATGAATAAAAAGATTGAGTCAGCAACCAAAACAACACAAAATAAAGCAAAAAAAGCCCACGAGCAGATGGCTTTATGGGTGAATTCTACAAGACATTTAAAGAAGAATTAATACCAATTCTCAAATTATTTGAAAAATGAAAGAAGGGAACACTTCCAAACTTATTTTGTGAGGCCAGCATTATCCTGATAGCAAAGCCAGATGAGGACAGTATAAGAAACAAAATTAGAATCAATATCTCAGATGAAGATACATACAAAAATCATCAAAAACATACAACAAAAAAATCTAACAGTACATTAAAAGAATCATATGGCATTATCAAGTGGGATTAATTCCTGGGATACCGGGATAGTTCAACACATAAAAATCAATGTTTATTGATTTGCTACATCACACTAACAGAATGAAGGATAAAATCGTGATAATCTCAACAGGTACAGAAAAGTCACTTAACAAACTTCAACTGCTTTTCATGGTAAAAAATATATTCTAAGTATAGAAGGAAAGCAATGCAACAAAATAAAGACCATAACAATGCAACAGCTAACCTCATACTCAAAAAAAGCTTGAAGGCTTTTCTCTAAAATCAGGAAAGCCATAAGAATTTCGACTCTCACTAATTCTACTCAACATTGTACAGGAAATCCCATGCAGAGAAATCAGTCATGAAAAATAAATGAAAGGCATTCAAATCAAAAAGGAAAAATAAAATTGTATCTTTTGGTAGATTACATAATCTTTTTCTTGAAGTGTAGTGTATTTACAATATTATGTTAGTTTCAGGTGTACAGTAAAGTGACTTAGGTTTTTTCAGATTGTATGTATATATATATATATATGAGTGTGTGTATATATATGTATATATATGCCTGAAGACTCCAGCAAAAAAAGAGTAATAGCCAATGAAAACAGTACAGTTTCTGAATAGAAAGTCAACGTACAAAATTTACTTGCATTTCTATATATTAACAATGAACTATCTAAAAATCAATTATCAAAACAATCTTATTTCCATTGGAACTATATATGCATGCATGTATGTATATATGTAGGTAGGTATGTATGTATGTATGTATACCTCATCTTTGGGGTATGTGTGTATATATATCTCTCTCATGAATGAATTTGGTAAAGCTGTAGGATACAAAATTTATATACAGAAATTAGTTGCAGTTTTATACACTAATAATGAAGTATCAGAAAAAGAAATTAAGAAAACAATCCCATTTACCATTCCAACAAAAATAATAAAATATCTAGGTATAAGCTATATCCTAAAGAGTACTTGTCCTCCAAAAACTGTATGATGCTCAGGAAGGAAATTGAAAATGACATGAACAGCTGGAAAGTTATACCATGTTTTTGGACTGAAGAATCAATATTGTTAAAATGATGATACTACCTCATGCAATGCACAGATGCTATGCAATCCACATCAAAATACTAATGGCATGATTCACAGAACTTGAACAGATAATTCTAAAGTTTGTATGGAAACACAAAAGACTCCAAGTAGCCAAAACAAACTTGAGAAAGAACAAACCTGGAGAAATCATATTCCCTCCCTTTAGACTATACTACAAAGCTACAGTAATCAAAAAAGTATGGTACTGGTGCAAAACAGACACATATGTCCATGGAAGAGAATACAGAGTGTAGAAATAAACTCAGGGGTTTATGATCAATTAATCTATAACAAAGGAGGGAAGAATATAAAATGGAGAAAATACAGTCACTTCAATGAGTGGTGCTGGGAAAACTGTATAGCTACATACAACAGAATGAAATTAGAACACTCTCTAACACCATATACAAAAATAAAATCAAAATCAGTTAAAGATCTAAATGTAAGACTGTGTACTCTAAAACTCCTAGAAGAAAACATAGGCAGAACACTCTTTGACATACATCACGGCAATATTTTTTTGGCTCTGGCTCCTAAAGTAAAGGAAATAAAAATAAAAATAAACAAGTGGAACTTAATTAGTCAAAAGCTGTTGCATAGCAAAGGAAATCATTGACAAAATGAAAAAATGACCTACTGAATGGGAGAAAATATTTCCAAATGACATGATCGATAAGGGATTACTATCCAACATATATAGAGAGCTCATACAACTCAACATCAAAAAATGAACAACCTGATTTAAAAATGGGCAAACACATTGAATATACTCTTTTTTCCCCAAAGAGGACATGCAGATGGCCCATTTCTAATCATCAGGGAAATGCAAATCAAAACCACAAGGGGATATCACCTCACACTTGTCAGAGGGCTATTATCAGAAAGAACATGAGGGGTGGAGGGTGGGAAGGGATAGATGGGATTTCAAAATTGTTAAACAGATAAACAAGATTACACTGTATGGCACAGGGAAATATACACAAGATCTTACAGTAGCTCACAGAGAAAACAATGTGACAATGAATATACCTATGTTCATGTATAACTGAAAAATTGTGCTCTACACTGGAATTTGACACAACACTGTAAAATGATTTTGAATCAATAAAAAATGTAAAAAAAAAAGACATTGAAACAACCTAAATGTCCATCAACAGATGGCTGGATAAAGAAGCTGTGATATACTCATACAATGGAATACTACGCAGCCATAAAAAAGAATAAAATAATTCCATTTGTTGCAATATGGATGGACCTGGAGATTGTTACATTAAGTGAAGTAAGCCAGAAAGAGCAAGACAAATACCATATGACATCACTTATATGTGAAATAAAAATATCACACAAATGAACTTATTTACTAAACAGAATCAGACTCATCAGACTCACAGACACAGAAAGCAAGCTTATGGGTACCAAAGTGGAAAGCAGATGAGGGAGGAACCAATTAGAAGTTTGGAATGAGCAGATACAAAATACTATATATAACAGATAAGCAACAGGGTGTTACGGTATGACACAGAGAACTATACTCACTATCCTGTAAATAAACCATAATGGGAAAGAATATGAAAAAGAATATGTATATGTATATATGTAAAGCTGAATCACTTTGCTGTACACCAGAAACTTACACAATACTATAAATCAACTATAATTTAATTAAAATATTTTAAAAGAATAAAGATATTACACAATTAATTTTCACCTCGAAGAACTAGAAAAAAAGAAAAAGCAAAGGTGAGGAAAGTAACAAAATAATAAAGATGAGACAAAAATAACTAAAATACAGACTAGTAATCCTGTATAAAAGATCAAGGATGGCAAAAATTGTGTCTTTTAAAGATAAAAATTGAAAAATCTCTGGTAGAATCGTGCAAAAAAAATATAACAAAGAGGATTCACATAAAAAAGCAGAGATTAAAGAAGAGATATTGCAACTGAAGTAACAGAAATTCAAATGATCAAAACAGACTACTATGAACAATTATATGCCAACATATTGGAAAATCCAGAAAAGAATGGATAAATCCCTACAAAAACACAACCTACCAAGACTGAATCATGAAGAATTGGAAAATACGGACAAATAATGAATAAAAAGATTGAGTCAGCATCCAAAACAACACAAAATAAAGCAAAAAAAGCCCACGAGCAGATGGCTTTATGGGTGAATTCTACAAGACATTTAAAGAAGAATTAATACCAATTCTCAAATTATTTGAAAAATGAAACAAGAGAACACATCCAAACTTATTTTGTGAGGCCAGCATTATCCTGATAGCAAAGCCAGATGAGGACAATATAAGAAACAAAATTATAATCAATATCTCAGATGAAGATACATACAAAAATCATCAAAAACATACAACAAAAAAATCTAACAGTACATTAAAAGAATCATATGGCATTATAAAGTGGGATTAATTCCTGGGATACCGGGATAGTTCAACACATAAAAATCAATGTTTATTGATTTGCTACATCACACTAACAGAATGAAGGATAAAATCGTGATAATCTCAACAGGTACAGAAAAGTCACTTAACAAACTTCAACTGCTTTTCATGGTAAAAAATATATTCTAAGTATAGAAGGAAAGCAATGCAACAAAATAAAGACCATAACAATGCAACAGCTAACCTCATACTCAAAAAAAGCTTGAAGGCTTTTCTCTAAAATCAGGAAAGCCATAAGAATTTTGACTCTCACTAATTCTACTCAACATTGTACAGGAAATCCCATGCAGAGAAATCAGTCATGAAAAATAAATGAAAGGCATTCAAATCAAAAAGGAAAAATAAAATTGTATCTTTTGGTAGATTACATAATCTTTTTATTGAAGTGTAGTGTATTTACAATATTATGTTAGTTTCAGGTGTACAGTAAAGTGACTTAGGTTTTTTCAGATTGTATGTATATATATATATATGAGTGTGTGTATATATATGTATATATATGCCTGAAGACTCCAGCAAAAAAAGAGTAATAGCCAATGAAAACAGTACAGTTTCTGAATAGAAAGTCAACGTACAAAATTTACTTGCATTTCTATATATTAACAATGAACTATCTAAAAATCAATTATCAAAACAATCTTATTTCCATTGGAACTATATATGCATGCATGTATGTATATATGTAGGTAGGTATGTATGTATGTATGTATACCTCATCTTTGGGGTATGTGTGTATATATATCTCTCTCATGAATGAATTTGGTAAAGCTGTAGGATACAAAATTTATATACAGAAATTAGTTGCAGTTTTATACACTAATAATGAAGTATCAGAAAAAGAAATTAAGAAAACAATCCCATTTACCATTCCAACAAAAATAATAAAATATCTAGGTATAAGCTATATCCTAAAGAGTACTTGTCCTCCAAAAACTGTATGATGCTCAGGAAGGAAATTGAAAATGACATGAACAGCTGGAAAGTTATACCATGTTTTTGGACTGAAGAATCAATATTGTTAAAATGATGATACTACCTCATGCAATGCACAGATGCTATGCAATCCACATCAAAATACTAATGGCATGATTCACAGAACTTGAACAGATAATTCTAAAGTTTGTATGGAAACACAAAAGACTCCAAGTAGCCAAAACAAACTTGAGAAAGAACAAACCTGGAGAAATCATATTCCCTCCCTTTAGACTATACTACAAAGCTACAGTAATCAAAAAAGTATGGTACTGGTGCAAAACAGACACATATGTCCATGGAAGAGAATACAGAGTGTAGAAATAAACTCAGGGGTTTATGATCAATTAATCTATAACAAAGGAGGGAAGAATATAAAATGGAGAAAATACAGTCACTTCAATGAGTGGTGCTGGGAAAACTGTATAGCTACATACAACAGAATGAAATTAGAACACTCTCTAACACCATATACAAAAATAAAATCAAAATCAGTTAAAGATCTAAATGTAAGACTGTGTACTCTAAAACTCCTAGAAGAAAACATAGGCAGAACACTCTTTGACATACATCACGGCAATATTTTTTTGGCTCTGGCTCCTAAAGTAAAGGAAATAAAAATAAAAATAAACAAGTGGAACTTAATTAGTCAAAAGCTGTTGCATAGCAAAGGAAATCATTGACAAAATGAAAAAATGACCTACTGAATGGGAGAAAATATTTCCAAATGACATGATCGATAAGGGATTACTATCCAACATATATAGAGAGCTCATACAACTCAACATCAAAAAATGAACAACCTGATTTAAAAATGGGCAAACACATTGAATATACTCTTTTTTCCCCAAAGAGGACATGCAGATGGCCCATTTCTAATCATCAGGGAAATGCAAATCAAAACCACAAGGGGATATCACCTCACACTTGTCAGAGGGCTATTATCAGAAAGAACATGAGGGGTGGAGGGTGGGAAGGGATAGATGGGATTTCAAAATTGTTAAACAGATAAACAAGATTACACTGTATGGCACAGGGAAATATACACAAGATCTTACAGTAGCTCACAGAGAAAACAATGTGACAATGAATATACCTATGTTCATGTATAACTGAAAAATTGTGCTCTACACTGGAATTTGACACAACACTGTAAAATGATTTTGAATCAATAAAAAATGTAAAAAAAAAAGACATTGAAACAACCTAAATGTCCATCAACAGATGGCTGGATAAAGAAGCTGTGATATACTCATACAATGGAATACTACGCAGCCATAAAAAAGAATAAAATAATTCCATTTGTTGCAATATGGATGGACCTGGAGATTGTTACATTAAGTGAAGTAAGCCAGAAAGAGCAAGACAAATACCATATGACATCACTTATATGTGAAATAAAAATATCACACAAATGAACTTATTTACTAAACAGAATCAGACTCATCAGACTCACAGACACAGAAAGCAAGCTTATGGGTACCAAAGTGGAAAGCAGATGAGGGAGGAACCAATTAGAAGTTTGGAATTAGCAGATACAAAAGACTATATATAACAGATAAGCAACAGGGTGTTACGGTATGACACAGAGAACTATACTCACTATCCTGTAAATAAACCATAATGGGAAAGAATATGAAAATGAATATGTATATATATATATGTAAAGCTGAATCACTTTGCTGTACACCAGAAACTTACACAATACTATAAATCAACTATAATTTAATTAAAATATTTTAAAAGAATAAAGATATTACACAATTAATTTTCACCTCGAAGAACTAGAAAAAAAGAAAAAGCAAAGGTGAGGAAAGTAACAAAATAATAAAGATGAGACAAAAATAACTAAAATACAGACTAATAATCCTGTATAAAAGATCAAGGATGGCAAAAATTGTGTCTTTTAAAGATAAAAATTGAAAAATCTCTGGTAGAATCGTGCAAAAAAAATATAAGAAAGAGGATTCACATAAAAAAGCAGAGATTAAAGAAGAGATATTGCAACTGAAGTAACAGAAATTCAAATGATCAAAACAGACTACTATGAACAATTATATGCCAACATATTGGAAAATCCAGAAAAGAATGGATAAATCCCTACAAAAACACAACCTACCAAGACTGAATCATGAAGAATTGGAAAATACGGACAAATAATGAATAAAAAGATTGAGTCAGCAACCAAAACAACACAAAATAAAGCAAAAAAAGCCCACGAGCAGATGGCTTTATGGGTGAATTCTACAAGACATTTAAAGAAGAATTAATACCAATTCTCAAATTATTTGAAAAATGAAAGAAGGGAACACTTCCAAACTTATTTTGTGAGGCCAGCATTATCCTGATAGCAAAGCCAGATGAGGACAGTATAAGAAACAAAATTATAATCAATATCTCAGATGAAGATACATACAAAAATCATCAAAAACATACAACAAAAAAATCTAACAGTACATTAAAAGAATCATATGGCATTATCAAGTGGGATTAATTCCTGGGATACCGGGATAGTTCAACACATAAAAATCAATGTTTATTGATTTGCTACATCACACTAACAGAATGAAGGATAAAATCGTGATAATCTCAACAGGTACAGAAAAGTCACTTAACAAACTTCAACTGCTTTTCATGGTAAAAAATATATTCTAAGTATAGAAGGAAAGCAATGCAACAAAATAAAGACCATAACAATGCAACAGCTAACCTCATACTCAAAAAAAGCTTGAAGGCTTTTCTCTAAAATCAGGAAAGCCATAAGAATTTTGACTCTCACTAATTCTACTCAACATTGTACAGGAAATCCCATGCAGAGAAATCAGTCATGAAAAATAAATGAAAGGCATTCAAATCAAAAAGGAAAAATAAAATTGTATCTTTTGGTAGATTACATAATCTTTTTATTGAAGTGTAGTGTATTTACAATATTATGTTAGTTTCAGGTGTACAGTAAAGTGACTTAGGTTTTTTCAGATTGTATGTATATATATATATATGAGTGTGTGTATATATATGTATATATATGCCTGAAGACTCCAGCAAAAAAAGAGTAATAGCCAATGAAAACAGTACAGTTTCTGAATAGAAAGTCAACGTACAAAATTTACTTGCATTTCTATATATTAACAATGAACTATCTAAAAATCAATTATCAAAACAATCTTATTTCCATTGGAACTATATATGCATGCATGTATGTATATATGTAGGTAGGTATGTATGTATGTATGTATACCTCATCTTTGGGGTATGTGTGTATATATATCTCTCTCATGAATGAATTTGGTAAAGCTGTAGGATACAAAATTTATATACAGAAATTAGTTGCAGTTTTATACACTAATAATGAAGTATCAGAAAAAGAAATTAAGAAAACAATCCCATTTACCATTCCAACAAAAATAATAAAATATCTAGGTATAAGCTATATCCTAAAGAGTACTTGTCCTCCAAAAACTGTATGATGCTCAGGAAGGAAATTGAAAATGACATGAACAGCTGGAAAGTTATACCATGTTTTTGGACTGAAGAATCAATATTGTTAAAATGATGATACTACCTCATGCAATGCACAGATGCTATGCAATCCACATCAAAATACTAATGGCATGATTCACAGAACTTGAACAGATAATTCTAAAGTTTGTATGGAAACACAAAAGACTCCAAGTAGCCAAAACAAACTTGAGAAAGAACAAACCTGGAGAAATCATAGTCCCTCCCTTTAGACTATACTACAAAGCTACAGTAATCAAAAAAGTATGGTACTGGTGCGAAACAGACACATATGTCCATGGAAGAGAATACAGAGTGTAGAAATAAACTCAGGGGTTTATGATCAATTAATCTATAACAAAGGAGGGAAGAATATAAAATGGAGAAAATACAGTCACTTCAATGAGTGGTGCTGGGAAAACTGTATAGCTACATACAACAGAATGAAATTAGAACACTCTCTAACACCATATACAAAAATAAAATCAAAATCAGTTAAAGATCTAAATGTAAGACTGTGTACTCTAAAACTCCTAGAAGAAAACATAGGCAGAACACTCTTTGACATACATCACGGCAATATTTTTTTGGCTCTGGCTCCTAAAGTAAAGGAAATAAAAATAAAAATAAACAAATGGAACTTAATTAGTCAAAAGCTGTTGCATAGCAAAGGAAATCATTGACAAAATGAAAAAATGACCTACTGAATGGGAGAAAATATTTCCAAATGACATGATCGATAAGGGATTACTATCCAACATATATAGAGAGCTCATACAACTCAACATCAAAAACTGAACAACCTGATATAAAAATGGGCAAACACATGGAATATACTCTTTTTTCCCCAAAGAGGACATGCAGATGGCCCATTTCTAATCATCAGGGAAATGCAAATCAAAACCACAAGGGGATATCACCTCACACTTGTCAGAGGGCTATTATCACAAAGAACATGAGGGGTGGAGGGTGGGAAGGGATAGATGGGATTTCAAAATTGTTAAACAGATAAACAAGATTACACTGTATGGCACAGGGAAATATACACAAGATCTTACAGTAGCTCACAGAGAAAACAATGTGACAATGAATATACCTATGTTCATGTATAACTGAAAAATTGTGCTCTACACTGGAATTTGACACAACACTGTAAAATGATTTTGAATCAATAAAAAATGTAAAAAAAAAAAGACATTGAAACAACCTAAATGTCCATCAACAGATGGCTGGATAAAGAAGTTGTGATATACTCATACAATGGAATACTACGCATCCATAAAAAACAATAAAATAATTCCATTTGTTGCCATATGGATGGACCTGGAGATTGTTACATTAAGTGAAGTAAGCCAGAAAGAGCAAGACAAATACCATATGACATCACTTATATGTAAAATAAAAATATCACACAAATGAACTTATTTACTAAACACAATCAAACTCATCAGACTCACAGACACAGAAAGCAAGCTTATGGGTTCCAAAGTGGAAAGCAGATGAGAGAGGAACCAATTAGAAGTTTGGAATTAGCAGATACAAAATACTATATATAACAGATAAGCAACAGGGTGTTACGGTGTGACACAGAGAACTATACTCACTATCCTGTAAATAAACCATAATGGGAAAGAATATGAAAAAGAATATGTATATATATATATGTAAAGCTGAATCACTTTGCTGTACACCAGAAACTTACACAATACTATAAATCAACTATAATTTAATTAAAATATTTTAAAAGAATAAAGATATTACACAATTAATTTTCACCTCGAAGAACTAGAAAAAAAGAAAAAGCAAAGGTGAGGAAAGTAACAAAATAATAAAGATGAGACAAAAATAACTAAAATACAGACTAGTAATCCTGTATAAAAGATCAAGGATGGCAAAAATTGTGTCTTTTAAAGATAAAAATTGAAAAATCTCTGGTTGAATCGTGCAAAAAAAATATAAGAAAGAGGATTCACATAAAAAAGCAGAGATTAAAGAAGAGATATTGCAACTGAAGTAACAGAAATTCAAATGATCAAAACAGACTACTATGAACAATTATATGCCAACATATTGGAAAATCCAGAAAAGAATGGATAAATCCCTACAAAAATACAACCTACCAAGACTGAATCATGAAGAATTGGAAAATACGGACAAATAATGAATAAAAAGATTGAGTCAGCAACCAAAACAACACAAAATAAAGCAAAAAAAGCCCACGAGCAGATGGCTTTATGGGTGAATTCTACAAGACATTTAAAGAAGAATTAATACCAATTCTCAAATTATTTGAAAAATGAAAGAAGGGAACACTTCCAAACTTATTTTGTGAGGCCAGCATTATCCTGATAGCAAAGCCAGATGAGGACAGTATAAGAAACAAAATTATAATCAATATCTCAGATGAAGATACAAACAAAAATCATCAAAAACATACAACAAAAAAATCTAACAGTACATTAAAAGAATCATATGGCATTATCAAGTGGGATTAATTCCTGGGATACCGGGATAGTTCAACACATAAAAATCAATGTTTATTGATTTGCTACATCACACTAACAGAATGAAGGATAAAATCGTGATAATCTCAACAGGTACAGAAAACTCACTTAACAAACTTCAACTGCTTTTCATGGTAAAAAATATATTCTAAGTATAGAAGGAAAGCAATGCAACAAAATAAAGACCATAACAATGCAACAGCTAACCTCATACTCAAAAAAAGCTTGAAGGCTTTTCTCTAAAATCAGGAAAGCCATAAGAATTTTAACTCTCACTAATTCTACTCAACATTGTACAGGAAATCCCATGCAGAGAAATCAGTCATGAAAAATAAATGAAAGGCATTCAAATCAAAAAGGAAAAATAAAATTGTATCTTTTGGTAGATTACATAATCTTTTTATTGAAGTGTAGTGTATTTACAATATTATGTTAGTTTCAGGTGTACAGTAAAGTGACTTAGGTTTTTTCAGATTGTATGTATATATATATATATATATATGAGTGTGTGTATATATATGTATATATATGCCTGAAGACTCCAGCAAAAAAAGAGTAATAGCCAATGAAAACAGTACAGTTTCTGAATAGAAAGTCAACGTACAAAATTTACTTGCATTTCTATATATTAACAATGAACTATCTAAAAATCAATTATCAAAACAATCTTATTTCCATTGGAACTATATATGCATGCATGTATGTATATATGTAGGTAGGTATGTATGTATGTATGTATACCTCATCTTTGGGGTATGTGTGTATATATATCTCTCTCATGAATGAATTTGGTAAAGCTGTAGGATACAAAATTTATATACAGAAATTAGTTGCAGTTTTATACACTAA